>NW_027185341.1:4962500-5522500 GCF_022577435.1 Embiotoca jacksoni | reverse complement strand
CTCCTGCCCTAATTCTTGTTAGCTTTTTAGCGTATGTGTGTGTGTTTGGTGGGAGTGGTGGGTGTGTGAGTAGGAGCAGGTACCCGGGAGGTTGAAAAATCGTTGGGAAACAGGCATGTGGAGTGAGTGTGCACTGTGTGTATGCAAACGTGTGGGTGTGCATGGCCAGTGTGAGGCCTCAGGGTGCTTACTGAAGCAGGAGGTGGGGGCGCGCGCGTGTGTGTGTGTGTGTGTGTGTGTGTGTGTGTGTGTGTGTGTGAGAGTGCGCGCGCGTGTGTCAAAGGCCAAATCCAATCATGATGCTGCATGATCCGATTCCTGATGGTCAGGCAGGGAGTCACGCCTCCCATGGAGAGGGGAGCCATGGGGTAGCTGACATGTGATTGGTGGGTATGTGGCCTGACACGCAACACACAGGCACACCGACACTCCTGCAGCGCATGCCTGAGTGCCTCTCCAGGTTGGGTTGAGATCCAGCCTGATTGGACCGCGCGTGACGCCGTGTTAAGGTGCAGTGTGGGTAAAAATAACAAAACAACAAAACAAAAAAAAGTCTAAAGTGAGGGGCGCCTGCATGTGCCTGTGAGTGTGTATTCTTGTGCCCAAAACACAAGCAGCCCAGAGGTGAGTCCCTGCGCCTGAGCAGCTTCGTGAGCAACACTCACAGCAGAGACAGAAGGAGGAACAGAGCGCCCCTGCTGACACTCTCAGTGGGCTGACACAGAAAGCTTGTTTGGGGACATTAAATCTTAATACACGCGAGCGCTGGGGAGGAGACGGATGAAAAGAGAAAATGAGAGGAAGAAAGTGAGAGTCTGAATCCAAGGTGGAGGCAACATAATAAAAAAAAAAAGAAAAAAAGGAGGGGTTGTGTGAGAAGATGCAGAAAAAGAAGAGGAGGGAGAGAGAGGGGAACTCCTGAGGGGAAGGAAGGAAGGATGCTGCGAGGGAAAAGAAAATTCTTTCCCCTCTAATCCACAGGGGGATAGCCTGGGATGCCAGAAAAACGTAGCGCGGCACTAAATCAAACCGGTTAAATCATCATGTGTTAATGACTCCGTTAACCCGCTTCGCCCCCTCCCTCCCTCTTCCTTTCCCCTTCGCTAAAAGCCTGTACAGAGGCTCTGTCATCCCCAATTCATCCTCTCGGTCGACAGAGACAGAGGACGGCGAGAGAAGGTAGAGGGAGGCGGATGATAAAAGGCTCTGAACTCTCTCCTGAGACTCTTTAATAAATAGTTTCTGCCAATAAGATCTTAGTTTGTCTGCGATATCAGCAGCGTTCCTTCGTATCATTATGGTCCATCGCTGTGTAGCTGTGACAGTCTGGCATCCCACGTAGGCTAGTTAGCGTGCTGCAGAGGCGACAACACCGACAGGAGCGTCTCTGCTCAAGTGCAAACCATGACACGTTGTTAGCTTTACTGGCATGTAGCTGTATGCAAGGATAGTTCACACTTGACATGCTCACTGTAGTGCACTGTTGTTGGTTGATTAACAAAGCATATTGAAAGTGGGTTTGGATGTACTAATGTAGTCCGATTGTACTTGTACACGGTCGGATACACACCGAGATGAACATGACAGCGGATGCGCGTTTTTGTTTTCATATTGCATTGTTGGACATGTTCATACATGTTTGTTCTGCACACACGCGGTGCTTTCCTGAATCTTTTTTTTTAAGTCGTTATTCATATTGAGAAGTAGCAATTTCGGTGGACAACTAAACTAAACAGAACTTACTACTGCTACAAAAACTCAGTCTGACAAAACATGTTTATATAATGCAGGTTTGATGATTTGCGATAAATTCGACTTCAATGTCAAATACGAGAGAAGAATATTCTGAGCCTGCGTAGTGAGCTATTTCTCTATTGGGGGCAGTGAACCGAAAACAAAAACAGCAGGCAATTATTTATTAATTTAAAGTTAAGTCGAAAACTCATATTTGATAATACTAACCAAACGTAAAGAAACCCATACGTATCCGCCATTGTTGCCGTTATCGTTGTTGTTGCAGGCGCATGCTCATTTCACAAAGCAAGAATGGAAATGCACATATTGAACAGCAACGTTACAGTTTCCAAAACAGTAACTCAAGTCCATTTTTATGATCAGAAACAATGTTTTGTGTGTGAATAAGGCCAAAATGTGGAGGAAAACATCCATACGAGTGGCCCCGTTTTACTCTGCCTCTCTCAGCTGAGTGATAAATGCTGTCTGTTGGCCATAAATCCAGGGGGAGTCCTGACAGGCGTCCCAATAAAGCGCTCTATTTTCTCCCTGTTTGCTGGGTTTGTCAGGGGCCCAGAGGAAGTGAGATAACATTAGGAGGAGGAGGAGGAGGAGGAAGAGCAGGAGGTGGTGGTGGTGGAGGAGACGCAATTTCATCGACGGTGTGCGCGCGCGCACACACACACACACACACACACACACACACACACACACCAGCATATTACCCCTTGCATTGTGTTTTTGCAGTGCGATTGCCACACTCTACCATCTCTGTCATATAAGCGTCTGGGGAAAATAAACACTTCGGTTTGCTTTTAATTAAATTTAATCCTCCAATAGTAAACCTGCTTGTCACATCAATGGTTGGATGCAGAGATGTCTGATTGGCTGCCTAATCTCACGGCAGACGCTTTCCCCAGGCTTTAAGGGCCAATCAGATCTTCTGAAGGAACGTTCGGCCCAAATGCAAGTCGAAATGTAGATGCTGTGTGACAGCATTTTAAGTTAATAAGGAGGTGTGAAGGGGCATGTATAGGTGCAAATTCACTTTTGGTGAATCTGTAATCTCTCTCAAGTACTTCCTCCTCATCCTATTCTTCTCCCTAAGAGGGCACACCAGACAACAGTCCATCCAACTTTTCACCTGTCTCACAAAACTCCTTCAAGTCCTTCACTCTCTCACGCGCTTGAATTTCACTGCTGCCCCATTTCTCTCAAACACCCTCACCACGCTCCGTCTCCACCTCTTTTATCTTTTCTTCATTGACCGATGGTTGTGAGGGGCTTTTTTTTTTCTATCACTGCAGGCTAAACCTGCACTTACACTACACAAAACATAAAAGCATGAAAACAGCTTTAATTTATAAAGGAATGACATCCTGAAGAAATGAGGACAGAGAAAGAGGCAGAAACCAAATGAGCTATGGAGTCAAACGAGAGGCTGGAAGACAAGAGAAAGCAAGAAAGCCTCAGTTCTTAAGAGGATTCCCACCTGGTAGCAATTTAGGCTGGGCCTGGTAAAGCAGGCCCGGGAAAGGAAAAATAATGTCTGTTGGGTTAGTGGTTTCATTTTTCAATCAAATAAATCACGACCTTACAGAAAATAATTTTTGTCTTTTAATGGCCTCCCCAGCGTTTGAAGTTCCTCAAGGGACAGCTGGCTTTGAAGTCTGCAAGGGGAGGAGCGAAACTTCCCCTATAGTGTGTGTGTGTGTGTGTGTGTGTGTGTGTGTGTGTGTGTGTGTGTGTGTGTGTGTGTGTGTGAGAGAGAGAGAGAGAGAGAGAGAGAGAGAGAGGGCATTCATTCCACTGCCTCCTCAACGTCCTGAAACACAACACCTGAGGTAGTTCTGACAAAAGGCAACCAAAGAAGAAACCAAATCACTACAAACACAAATATCCAGAAAAACAAATTCCTGTCAAAGACATTAAAAATGTGTCATTCTGAACCGCTTTTGAGCTGCCACGAGAATAAGTTTCTTGTCATAACTTCATAAAAGCAAGCTTCAGAATGATTAATGATTTTTAAAATGAGAAAGAAAATACTCCCAAATTACGATGAAAATTTGAGAAGGAAAAAGACTTTGGAGTTGGAATTACCCGGATTCACTTGTTTTTAGATGAGTGTGAGATGAAATGATTAATATCAGTCATATCTTTATAGTGCTGTAGTTGTAAGCTACCACCAGCAGCAGTGTGTGTGTGTGTGTGTGTGTGTGTGTGTGTGGGAGGGTTGGGGGGCAGCTAGCGTGAAATTGTCCACAAGTAATAAAATTCACCTATCATTAAGCGTGTAGTGACGTGGTGAGAAGGTCAGACATTTTGGGACATAACAAAAACAGGACTTTCACCTGGACAACCAGTGTTCAAGTCCGTTAAAAAGCTAAAGTCAACATGGATTAGTAACGTAAGTAAGTCACTTATATAACATATTTAACTTACATAATGTTTGTAACGTTACATTAAGCTCCTGGTTCTAACCCAAACCACGATCTTTTCCAAACCACAAGAGTTTTGGTGGCTAAACCTAAAGCACTTTACTTTTCGTGTCAAGGCGAAGCTAAACGTGACACTGACACGGTGTCCTCTAGTGGAATGGCGTGTGTATTACACGCTTTGGTGCGATACAGGGTGATACCAGCACATCTGAAGCTCAATAATTAACATGTTATATACAAAAGAATCACGAGGCGGTCTAGGAGTAATTGAAAGGCCTCAATAAATATTCCTGGTTATAGGTCTATTTACAAAGACTCTTTTCTGCTCCTGCAAAAAGGCCCAAACGCACAAACTTCAGCTGCCTCGGTGTTGAATCCACACACAAAGTAAGAAATGCAGAGACGTGCATGCGTGCGCACAAAAACACACGCTCAGGCACCACAAGGGAAAACTACGTCAGCTCCTGGGCACACAGTACAAGCAGCCACACCAAACGTGTCGACAGACAGACGACTACCTTCATGATAAAGACTTAAAAATATTCCCCTCAAAACGTTTTCCCCTGGAGCTCTTCCACTACTTTCCATGTGTACCTTCGGTCCAAGCGATCTGGTTTTGACATAAAGGCTATTTTTCAAAGGTCTGAAAGAGACGCCGGCTTTGACAATATATCTGCCAGGGCTAATGCACTTCAGAGGAACACTTATACACTCACTGTCTGTGCACTGTTCCTGGTGTGTCCGTGCTCAGCCAAACCAACGGGGACAAAGACAGACAAAGTCACACAGGGGAAAAAGAAGGAGTGGGCGTTTCCCGGACTTAATCAAATGCTAAAACACACTCACTTGTCTTGCACACACCCATGAGAACCTTAGTATAATATTTAAAACGACATCATTTCCCAGGTCGAACCGGCTCACGCGCACAGTGTACACAGCCTGATTATCAGCCCTGTTTTAAACTTAGTCACTGAGGAGGGTTTGTAGTGGTCTGAGAAAGGGAGAGGAAGAATCAAATTCAGGAAAGACAGACAGACAAAAGCAGGCTGAGGAGGGAAAACAAATCCAGTGAAAGTTTACGACAATGAAAAGATGAAGAAAGATGACTCGAGGGGGAGAAAGAAGAGGATAAAACACGAAGACGGAGCGACTGAGCGAGGTGGTGAGAGAGGGAGCTTGGCCAAGTGCTTACAGGAAATAGTCCTGTTTGATGAGTAAATATTGAATCAGCAGAAAACCCATCTCTGACTCCACCTGACCACTCCCTCCCTGTGCTCCTCTCTTTCTCAGTGTTAACAGTAAACAGAGGCATTTTACCAACGTTATGAGGCATAAACACAAGCTTAGGAACATAACTGAAACTGCATCTGCACACTTGTCTGCAAAGACAGATCTGAAAAACTGAAAGGGTTCAAGTTAGTGGGGGATTGGTTGAATGGGGAAAGCTGAAAGTTAAAAAAAAAAAAAAAAAAAAAAAAAAAAATAACTCCCTACATTGTATTTTACTTCTACTACTAAGTCAGTGGTCATCTGTGTAAAGTGTGAATTTGCTCCGGATTCTTGGTGAGGGGTATGTCTGGGCCTGCTGCGATTTAAGATGCCTGCAGGGGCCCCTTCACTTCCCTCCTTCACTCTCTCCCTTCTCTTGATCTTTCTCTCTGTTGCTTGCCTCGTCTTCGGCCCCGTCTCTCGCTTTCAAAGAATGAGCGATTAGAGGGATCTGCGGGTCAGAGCGAGAGGTCTTGGGTTTGACCTTAGGTGTATAGTGTCGTTCTATCTCTTTTCTCTGTGATCAGTCACCACCGCCTCCCCGTACCTCCGAGATGACCTGCTTTACTCACTCAGAGTGAATATACAGTATGTGTGAGTCAGAGTCTGTCTGTGCCCACTTTAAGAATAATTTAAGTTTATTACAGGTTTTTTTTCCATCAGTTCTCGAGTAGTCAAATAATCAGGCAGGCAGCAAGCCAACATTTTACCCTAAATATCTAAACTACTTCCTTTTTCATGTTAAACTACAAGTGAACAAATCCAAAATCAACTATAAAACGAACAGACCACATACGATAGATCAAAGTAGGTTTGTCCAACCAGCTGGTTGGTTTCAAACCTCTGTGATTGTCTGTGAGTTTGTGTTTCTTGGCCTCTGTATAAGCTCTCTTTCTAGCAATGCCGCTGCATTTGGAGATATAAATAACTGACTTGGCGATTAATAATTAGGACTGGAACTAACCATAGTTTTCACAATCCATGAATCTGTCTTTCTTGATAAATGCATTAGCTGTTTGGTTTCTTAAAATGTCAGAAAATGGTGAAAAATGTCGACCAGTGTTTCCCAAACCCCACAGCGCAGCCTAAAATGTCTCGTTTAGTTACGACCAACATTCCCCAACCAAAAGATATTCAGTTATTGTTTTTTAGGACTAAAGGAATGAGAAAATAATCACATTTAAGAAGCTACAATCAGAGAATTTCGCTGAAATGACAGATTAATTCTAATTCAACCAACTAATCGTTTGCTCAATTAATCATTGTAGTTCTAGTCATAATAGTAATAATAATAAAAAAAACAATAATATAGCTAAAACTATCTGAAAACAAGGGCAACAAATTGGTTTGAGGCTTGTTGTCTGATCACATCTGGGCATTTAAACTTGCGGGTCGTAGCATATTGTTTGACATTCGTACATGTACATACAAAAAGCGAAAGGAAAGGGCATATATCTGTTTGAATGTTAATATGAAACATCCTGACCCATTAAAGCATTCATCACTAAAGAATCGTGGTTTATTTGGTCTCTTCTGACCCTCAGAAGAGTTTTTTCAGATGACACACTATGATCTCCCCTGATTGCCTTGCTACAGGACACATTTGATCCGTTTCAGATTCTTCTTAAGCACACAGTTTACACAAAAACAAGCAGCTGATCAAAAGACTCCGCTGTTATTGTGTCATTTTGTGGTGCTTTGTCAAAATGTGTATTGTATAAGCCTTTCCAAGCAAAAGAGACAAGATCCGTAAAACCACTTGCTATTTGTGTGGTCTGCCGCAATTCAAATTTGGAAAAATCGAGTTGAGTGCACTGCCGTCTCAAGCAAGCATGTTTGCCGGAGTTAGGAGGCACGGAAAATGTTCTGCAGCCGTCTGTACAAGTACGGTCGGGGACCTGAGATTTTATCTTGGAAGTAGCTGATCAGTCAATGTCAAGGCTGGGGAATTCCTCAGCGACTCTATCAGATCGGACTACTCGCAACCATCAGCAGCAGACACGCTGCATTAAAACTACTCCAACAAGCACAATTTATTGTACTAAAAAAGTTTCTCATGTACGAGAGTACATGTACATTAAAAAGAATAAAAAAAAACCCTGCTCAGAATATTTCACCGAAGAAAAAGAGAATAATTAAGGCATAATCCATCCGGACACTCGTCTCTCACATTTGAGGCTGACTGGCGTCCCTCTGCTGCGAGTTATATCACTGGCGCTTAATTTTTTTTGTGTGAAATAGTTCCGAATAATTAGGTTATTGCGGTGAGAGTTATATTAAAACACAAGGGCAAAAATGGCTGCTGTTACGATCACGTTTCCTGGCACACGATTTTTGTGGCTGGTACGACTGCGTGAACATCTGTTTGCTGCACGAGATCAAATTAGGGGAATAATCAAGGCGTAATGTACCACCAGTTGTTTAGAAGGCCATTTCAAATGGAGGGCAAAGCTGTGTCACTAATCACATCCTCTCTGTCCGCATACTCGCATAACGTCTGTGAAATGGAGAAAGACGGGGCTGGATGATAAGAGGATATGAATGTGTGTGTCAGGGACAGAAAGTGAGGAAGGCTGAAAGAAAAAAAAAAAGAAAAAAAAAAGTCAGTGCAAGTTTCAGGTGCCTCTTAAACACTAATCACAGGCTGACGGCTTAACAGCTGGGTTGTTTTTTTTCCCAGATGAAAAGAAAAAAAGAGAGGTTCAGAATGATCACAGAGATCAGAGATTTAAAAAAAAAAAAAAAAAAAAAATGAAAGCAAAGCCACACTACTTTCAGGCCAAAGCGGATCCACGTACGACCAATTCATGAGACGGCTGTCACTCTGCGTCTCACTGTTAACATGGACACCGGTCTGCAGGGCAGTTCCACACCAGTCAGTGAGAAACCTGCGGACTATACGGATACGCAACAAATAATTACCAGATAAAAGTTCAAGCAACGTGCACACTTATTACAGGAAGACTCCAGGTCACAAACCGGTTAAAGCCCACATTTGCCAGTTGAGGTTGGATAGTGCAAAAAAAACAACCCTAAAACATAAGGACCTTTACTTTGAAGGGGGTTTCTGTATCCCAGTATCATGACAAGCTGCAGAAAAAGAGTTTCAGTGCTTCAGAGTTTATATGTTCTGCCAAGAAGGGTTAAAACGTGCAAAAACAAAGTCTCACCGCAAAAATAAATAAACAGCCCACAAACCTCTGGAATGCTAATGATGATCTAAACACAGCCCGATTCATTCTGCATTAGCTGTAGCCTATGGTACACTTTGCCTATAATGTGTTTTGTCACGAGTGCATTAGCTTCCCACTCTGAGGAAGTAATGTGCTAATGCTAGCAGACAGGCTTGAGGTTAAGTGTGGCCAGAGGCCCCTCAGAGAGGTGCCAGGAGAGAGCTGGTGGCCCCATAAGCTCTGGCCGAACAGAGCTCTCTTAGCCCCTTTGCGCAACACAGCTAGCCATTGTGCTAGGCTGAAAAAGCGCATTAGCCACTGAGAAAAGGGCTTTTCCTCTGAAACCCCCTTTGGACAACAAGCAAAGCTCTGCCTGATAATTCAATCACTCTCGGAGCTGTGCAGGGCCGACCCTCTTCGCAACCTTTCCTCACCACTCTTCTTTTCTTCCCTCCCTCGTCTCCTCCATTAGGTAACTGCCCTATATTTTACAGATGCCGTCATTCCTGCCGCTTATCAAAGGACAATAGAGGAATGATGCCTGTGAGAGAGTCATTGACATTTGAATGTATGCGGCAGTGTGAATTATGGCTGTGTGCAATGGGTAGCAAAAAGGGCATAAGAAGATAGAGATATAGTGTGTGTGATAGTGTGTGTGTGTGTGTGTGTGTGTGTGTGTGTGTGTGTGTGGAGAGGAGAGGAGAGGAGATAAAAGGAAAAAAGGCAGGGGGGCAGTATAAGAGTAGGTTGAAGGAAAGGATAGGACACTCATAGAGGGGAGTGTGTGTGTGTGTGTGTGTGTGTGTGTGTGTGTGTGGGGAGGGGGTTCTTATCGCTTTACCCTTGTCTTGACTTCCTTGAGGGGCCTTTGAAGAGAGCAGAAATAAAGATACATGCGCCGGCACATCAGAGAGAGATTTAGATTATGCCAGTGTTTACCCAACTGAGTGCTGCATGGCTGCTGGCGACAGCCTGCTGGTTTTGAAGTTGTTATGGCCCAACTGCAGCTTAAAGCGCTCGCTGCTCAAAATATAACCCCCCCCTCCCCCTCCCAATGCTGCAGAGACGGGTGTTCTCGCTGCTCGTGTGTCAGTGTGTGTCTGTATGCAAGTGTGCATGCGTAGTGCCAATTGGTGTAAATGTCTATGGGAGATAGCATGTGTCCTTGTATTCCTAATAGAGTGTGTGACGCTTCCCGCACGCATGTATGTTGTATATATATATATATGTGCGTGCGTGTTGCACTCCGAAAATGGAGCCATCCGTCGGATTATGGGTAGACAGACCTTTGAAAAGGAGGGCCTGTATTTACATAAGCAGCCATGGAAGGGGGGGGGATAAAAAAAAAAAAAGGAAAACCTGTAGAAAAGAAGGACAGAATGTGAGAGAGAGCGACAGAAAAAGAAAGAAGGAGAGAGGACGAGGGAAAGAAAGATGAAGGGAGGGAGGGGGGAGGGGGGGGGGTCGACCACACTTGCCAAGCCACTCGGGGATAAATCCTGTGGCTGGGATCAAGTATTGTGGGCAGGGATTTGGCCCTGGGTCCCCTCAAAGCAAATGGAAAATAACAGGCTGCAAGTAAATAGGTGGCATGGTAATGATAGCTCTGTCAAGTCCTAAGGTGGAGAGAGGGAGGATGGGAAGAAAGGGGGGGGGGGGGGGCAACGGAGAATGAGAGAGAGACAGATATGAGGGGAATGAGGAGACTGGGGGCGTGATGAACGAAAGATGAGTGTGGAAAGGTGTGATGGAGGAAGAGAAGAAAAATGGAGGGTCAGAAATAAGTGGAGAAAGAACAAGAGAAGAGCAGAAACCGGGGAAAGGGGAGTAAGGAAAGATGGAGAGGCCTGAGGGCTAATGGAGAGGGTGATGGGTTTTCTTGTGGGAGCCCCTGTTGGCAAAGCTTGCTGCCGTTTTGGCACTTGATGATTGCACGGGAGATGGGTGCTGCCAAAGCCAGTGTGTGTGTGTGTGTGTGTGTGTGTGTGTGTGTGTGTGTGTGTGTGTGTGTGTGTGCCTGGGGCTCCCACTTCTGTCACATCTGCACAGAAGGCTTGCAACTCTGTCTGATTCAGTCCCTCTCATATTTTAGCTTCCCCTTTCTCTCATAAACTTTGTCCATCTTCGCTAATATTTCCTGAGCTCACGTTGGTATCGATAGCTTTCCCGACCACCATGTTGGCTCTCCTCGTCATCAGGCTTGGGCGGTGTCCCTGCTATCCTAATGAACAACACCCCAGTGCATACTTTGGTTCACAGTAAAATATCTTCTCGGAAGTTGCTCCCGATCAGTAAATTCCCCACCACAAGCGTACAAAGACACACTAACACATACAGACTTCTTGTAACCTTGTGTCCTGATGCTGAGGTCAGGAACAGGAACGTTTTAACTACTGGAGCTTTAGTGTTGATTATGGCAGCACTGAGATGTAGTTTAGTGCAGGTTAGGTATAGATATATACAGTGTGTTATGAGCCTCCACAGTGTTCAGCTGAACAGTTCAGCATCTCCGTTACAAGTTCCGTTTGTATTGGTCGATTCCACACCTCATTTACGTCCGACCCTTAATGTAGCAAGACACAAAGTGAGGGCATGGAGGTCGAGGGAGCGGAGGAGTGTGTCAGATCTCAACTCTGCAAACAGCACTGAGTGTATTCCAAGGAAATGTCCCAAATTCATGTTTTTCCTCAAGGAAATATAGTCATTTTCTTTCACTTCAACTACTTTACAACAATGAAATAAAGCAATTGTTTACCCGTTTTGAAAGCATATTGCCGTGTAACTCTGTTTATGTGAATTTGGAAGTATAAATTTACTGGTCCTAAATATAAAAGATAAATGTGCAAAGAAAGCTCTACCTTATCCACTATAATTATATCAAAAATATATCAGTGCATTAATATCTTGTGAAAGGGTCGTTTGTCTTTTTATGGTTAATGTAATGTTTGTGTGTATGTGTTTGTGGTAAAAGGAAATACTTGTGTGTGTAGTGAAATAAACAGGAGCTGAATCATTTAAATAGTAGAAAGTTTAAAATGAATCAAATAAGGGGAAATCCACTAAATTGTAATCTGATTTAAAAGAAAGGACAAAGCTTGAGGTACCTGTAATGTGCCCGGGGTCTCAAAGCAACAGAGACAATTGCCTCTTTGAAAATTTAAGAATAGGACCGTCCTTGTGCTCATTTTTCAGCCTCCCACTGCCAAGCAGTTAATTAACAAGGTCATTAAGCTGCTCTGAGTGAGTGCTATGCTGCCAAGCTAGATGTGTTTTACACACCCCGTCTAATAAGCCTGCGTCCTCGCCATCAGAGTATCGGCACCCCTCAAATGACTTTCCAATAATGACAACCAGCTCCCCAGAGGTACTGCTTCTCTGTGTGTGTGTGTGTGTGTGTGTGTGTGTGTGTGTGTGTGTGTGTGTGTGTGTGTGTGTGTGTGTGTGTGTGCGTGTGTGTGTGTGTACACGTGTGTGTGCGTGTGTGTGTGTCGCTCTGAAGGAGCTAAATGGCTGGCACCTGGCAGCCTGATAGAAAAGGTGCAGCAGTCAATAGCAAGCATGTCTGCATGGTATCCACACTCGCTCTGGACTGCTGCCAAAGGCTAGCGAGGGGTTTGTCACTGTCATTATCCTTATCCCCACCACACATGCCTGCTGGATGTGAATGTGTGTGTGTTTCTGCCACCCATGGAGTGTACTGACATGCCCCCTTGATTCCTGCAGACCACCAGCGCAGAGAGGAACCACCTGTCTGTCCAGAAACCAGCGCACACACGCTCTGCCCAACATTACCATATTCATATTTACCCATGGTCACTGCATTCCACTATGGGCTGCTTAATGGGATGGGTAACACACACACACACACACACACACACACACACACACACACGCACACACAACCCTTCCTTGAGGTCTGAAAATATCCTTTCATATTTCTCCTACTGGCCCAGAAGTACATTCATAAATGCCATTTTTCTCCCTAATAAGTCAAAAGAGATGGCACTCGTGTGTGTAAGCCGTTGTAGCAAACGCTTCTGTACCGAGCAATTACTGTAGCTGCTGAAACAAGAGCGCTCTGTGGGGAAAAGCCAATTAGTCCGCCGTGGCAGCAGGTAGCAAGCCGGTTCCATTCATTATGATCCCTCATAACACTTTGCTAATGTAATAGCACAGTGTTAAAGCTGGTGACAGACAGCAGAAGGCTTTAATGATAATAACGGGATCAATAGTCGGGGTGTTATTGTCAGATACTTCCATATTCATACAGGCGCGTGGCACAAAGGATTTAATCGAAAACACTAATGAAAGTTGTGCGCGTCTGCGTTTGAGTGTGTAAACAGAGTGTGCAATACATGGTATTGGGTGTGGATATTTGGCTGTCTTCAATAAAGCAACGTGCACGTTTGTGGGTGTGTGTGACAGTGCAATCAATCCATAGAGATAATATTCAGTTAACTAATAAAGCTGCAGGCAATAAATGTAATATCAATATGTGCGACTGATCTTCTCCGGTGCGTAACCGAACATGATGATTTTCAGATAATGTGATGTGAGGACGTAACCCAGGAGGCTGCAGCTGAAGACAGAGAGACGGAGCTGCGTTGTAGGCCTAGATTAACCCTTCTGCTCTGCTTGGTCAAAATAATTGGTCTATTGTGGTTTGCCAAAGGAGGCTGAGGCAGAGGAGCTGGACAGCTCTGAGAAAAGGGCGGAGGAGGAGTCGAGTCAGAGGAAAGAGACCAGAAAGAAAAGACGACGGACAAAAGTCTCAACAGGATTTTGATGGCAAAGAAGTTCAGCATTAAAACAAAATGGGAAGGACTGGCTTCATGAATGTTTACGCAACATTATCCACTTCATGGACAACGCCCTTTCACATCTGCAGTTTATACCTGCATCATACATGATTAGACTGCAAGCATGTCGAACAACAGGAAAAGGTCAAAACCTATTATATGGCTGAAGCATCAATAACACGTTAGAGGGCTTTTAATTTGTAGTGGAAACAGGAAGTCATGGTATTTGGCTGACCAATGGTGACTTCATAATGCCAGTGCTGTTCTTTCCTCGTTCGCAAAGGCCTAACAGGATCAGGATGATTATTACCCAAGTCTCTACAGATTATCTTTCAAACTATATCAAGACGATCAAATGGGCAACAATTCATGGAGGAAAAGAAGGTCCACGCATCCGCGGTGTCCAACAAGGAGTAAATTCAGGCCCAATGGTGTAACTTTGGTTACCACCCACACACTCACTCTGACTGAGTCATTCAGTGACTGACTCTGGCCCTGCTGTTGCCGTCCACCCAAGACTAACAAAAATACAGGTGTATGAAAAACACATCCAGGTTCCAATCCAGCGGGAGGGATGTAAATGCATCACCTCACCAACCAACAAGTAAAAACCAGTTTCCAACACACAAGCAGTATTAGGATTCAGTTTTGAAATATATAAATGTATTTGCTTCCAAATGACAAAAGCAGTAATCAGCTATTTGTGTGGATAAAGAAATCACTGCCAACATACGTGTTGCATCTAGATTGTACATGTTTGTTTTTCACCCGATATGATGTGAATTCTTTTGAAAAAGAAATGGGAGTTACAATGAAAAGGTGTCAATCTGTCCGAGCTGCAAACATAACGAAGATATGAATCGGAATTACACTGTATGTTGTTGAACATTATTTTCTGGCCTTGAGAATTATAAGCAAGAAGGAAAAGCTCGACTATTTTCTCTGCGTAAACACAAGTCCACACAAACACACTCAGCAGTCGACACTGGAAGCTCTGCCGTGTTTGAAATCCATCAAGGACGGCGCTTGGCTCTCTTGCCTCCAATCTAACATTCTGTAAATCCCCACTGTTCAAGCTCCAAACAATCTCACTCTCTCCTTTCTCTCCTTCCTCACTGCTCGGCACTGAATGGAGGCTTAGCTGGTGTGTGTTTGTGTGTTTGTGTAAATATGTGAGAAAAGAAGTGAGACGATGGGAGAGAGAGAGAGAGAGAGAGAGAAATGATCTGCCAGAGAAGGGACGGGAGAAGGTGGTGTTTTACAGTGTGCGGAAGTATATGGAGGGAGGCGTGAGTTTCTATGGCTGTGTGTGTGTGTGTGTGTGTGTGTGTGTGTGTGTGTGTGTGTCTGTGTGTGTGGTACGCCTGCAGTTATCTGCGTGCGAGGTGGAGCAGGAGTGAGAGAAAGTGAGCCGACGTGAAGGGCAAAGATGGTGTTAATGTTGTGCTTGTGTGCAAGTGTGAGTGTGCACTCGTGCACGTCAGGAAACTGTGGTGTCCCTGGCTCTCCACTGTTTGCAGACAGGAAATGTTTGTCCGGGCAAAAGGGAAGAAATCTTGCATGGCAAACACTCGGGAGTGTGGGGCCACCCACACACACACACACACACACACACACACACACACACACACACACACACACACACACAGATATGCGGGAACACACACACACACACACACACACACACACAGATATGCGGGAACACACACACACACACAGATATGCGGGAACACACACGTGCTCGCAACAGTGTGAAAACAGGAATCTGGCGGGAGCTGCGGCCTCTGCGAGTGAGGTGGAGGATCTGGTATTGAGGAAGTGGGAGTGACTGGGTTGGGCACTAACTGTTCTTCACTTCCCTCCACGCTGACTGCCAAGGCGAACTCCAGCAGATAGAAAGTCAATACACTGACCCCCTCTGAACCTGTGAGCAAGGCCACAGTCTGCCAGGCCTGTCCACACTAATGCACACAAACTGACTGCACCTCCAACTTCATGGCTTTGGTTCATATTTAAGTAGCTGACGTTCATCGACGCTCCTCAGTCTGTGGTGAGATTCGGCGCTTGTATAAATACAGAATAATACTGTGGTGATCTGAGTCATAGTCAGCGGTGGTGCTGCGTTTACATTCATTCTACTTCATGATTCCACTGTACTAGATTTTAGAGTGTAATATTGTATTATATACTCCACTATGTACCTGTGCTGTACATCATCTATAGCTACAAGTTACTTTGATTATACACACAGTACATGGTGCAAAACTCTTCAATGCCATTAACATGAGTCAAGAGAATTTATGTCAAGTTCATATTTAGTGTGACAAAATGTCCTTTTTCTTTTAATTTGACTGTATTTCAGAATACGCTGCGAGAAAAAATATTTAAGAGTTGACTGGTATTGAAATGATCTCGCTGCTCTGGCTAATTTTTCCACTTGAACTTGAGATTTCTTGACTAGAGCCTGAGCGATATATCGGCCGACCAATTTTAATCGATTGATGTCGGTCTGTCACAGATATATATCTGGGGGTATATGTTGACCGATACATGCCGCCATGAAAACTTTGTTTGATAGAACATAATGCAGAAAAAGATGCTTTGGGTGTAACTTAGAAATTGCTCTATTTCTGTTTTGTTTTTTTCAATTCATAATTATTATCGTTGAGTGCATGATTGGGATTGTCTCCTGTGAATGTGTTGTGAGTTGTTAATTTTCTGTATTTTAAAGGTCCATCTACCGTGGTGTGTCGCATTGTTTATGCTACATACTTGTCCCTACACAAATAAACATTGAGTAAAAAAACAAAAAAACAATTACATTTACAGTCAAGTTTACAGTGTCAGTGCAGTGGTATCATTTTGGACAATAAAGTCGATACATTACCATCAGATTTTTTAGTTTTTTTTACTTCTTAATATTGGCATCAGTCCCAAACATCTAGTATCAGTTGGGGCTCTATTCCTTACAAATCATCCCATAAAATGGTGCTGACAGGTTTATGCACCAGTAACATAACAATGTAAAAGCAGCCACTGTAGAATCAATAACTACAACTTGCTGATAAGTGAGGTAAAGCTATCAATGCAGAACTTATATAATGGAGTATCATTATATGGTCACACTGTCGCTTTTACTTGAGTAAAGTATGTGTATATGCCTTCCACGAGAAGAACTGTTGTGGCAACAGATCTTCTCGTGCATAAATCAATACACCACAAAATTGCTTTTTATTTCCTAATGATAAAGTACTTTTCTCTGCGTCAGACTTATAAGCAGCTTTGCAAGTCAGTTCTGGAGCTTTTGATGGATCGCACAAAGGAGTTGTAGCATGAATTTTGGCTACAATGACTGTATTTGAGAGATTTATTTCAGGAACAGTTGCCAAATTTTTGTTCCCTAAATAAACAATGCTCCTTTCTGGCTGTCCTGCCTCATTTCCTTGTGATCTATGCTGATGTTCCCGTGTGTATATGTGTGTGCGAGTGTATGCTGATGTGTGTGGGTTTGTAAATTAAGGACAGCGCTAGAGGCAGGTGTGTGTGTGTGTGTGTGTGTGTGTGTGTGTGTGTGTGTGTGTGTGTGTGTGTGTGTGTGTGTGGCAGCTTCTATATGTTTACCAACACACATCTTTCAAACAGGGATGATTCAAACAGGATGAGATGAAAGTGTTCTTTTACCAGTAGACTCACAGGCACAAACATATGTACACAGACCACACACACACACACACACACACACACACACACACACACACACACACACACACACAGTAGGGGAGCTGTGCTGCAAAGCATGTGCCACATCCCCACAGGTAAACCAGGACACGCACAAAGAAAAGTAAATCCTCTCCCCACCTCTTCTCACTCAAAAAAAAAAGCAGCCGGAGCGAGACACAGATCCACATCTGAAACACAAACCGGCACAGAGGAAGCAAAAGTGGTAAAAGTTTACTCACTTGCTGGAGACGGCGTGCTGTACCCGCTGATGGGCAGTCCTGGCAGGGCCGGAGGCGACAGGCTCCCCAACATGTGGGGGAAGAAGTAGGAGTAGGTGGGCATGGGGAAGCCATTGAGGTGGGGGCCCTGCATCGGGTTGCCCTTTCCAGCCATGATGGCTCAGTCCACCTCGAGTCACGAGTAGAACAAGATGTACCAGAGCCAAATAGGAGTCAGTATGGATCCCTGTGATGATTTAATTCCCCATAGGGATGCCGGATCAGGAGTTACTCCAAAAAATTGCCAGGCCAAGTGTGTAAAAAATATCCTTAAGTTTGAAAAGGTTGTCCGTAAAATGTCTGCTGTAGATGTCACCAGGACAAATATCCTGTCGGTTTCGTAAATGTGTGTGTTGAGGGTTCAGTTACTAAGGAAACAAAGACTTAAAAAAAAAAAAAAAAAAAAAAAAAAAAGGAGACACGGGGGCAGAAGTATAAAGGGGGACTGCAGAGTGTTTTATCCTTCCTTTCTCTGGTATTGTGAAACGAGTTAAAAGGCCTTATTTGCAGGAGGCGTTGGAGGGGCAGGGAAGCAGCAGGGCCATTCCTTATCCCCAAGATGAAGGCAGGGAAAGAGACAGGAGGCAAGTTGAGTCAAGAAGGGGGGACTTTGATGGCAGCAGCCAGGAGTGGTGATGGGGGTGCTAGTGGTTTGCGATGCTTTCACACGGGCGCGTAGATTCACTCTTCCACTGCGGAGCACTCCTGGGGAATGCGCAGATCACATGATGCCAAGAGGAAGCTCCTCTCTCCTTGGACGGGCCCCCTTCTTTGCAGTTGTAAAGTCTCTGCCTATGAAAAAAAACAGAAGGAGAGAGAGAAAGAGAGAGATCATTTAGTGCTTCAGTGACAAGGTAAAGAGATCACTTCCCTTTGTACTTAAGTGCTTGAGCAAAACAGTTCTTTTCTTTTGACGCTAATTAATGGTAATGTCTCATATGAAATGTTACAAAAACACCCCATCCGCCTTAATTATCTAATGGGGTGTTAAAACTGCGAAGAGAGCAGTGGGTGTGTGATGTCTCCTCGCTGCTCTGTGCGCTCATACACACGCTCATTAGCGGTGACAGGCTACAAATACAGTGGGAGGCGAGCCAAAACAGAAATGAAGAGAGCAACACAAAAGAAAACTTTGCTAATTACACCGGTTGCAGGAGCCAGAGGTGAAACCCAAGGCGCTGTTCGGGGACCACTGGAGATTTTTAATGCGGCGTTTAACTTCTAAATTAAGAACAAGACGTGAACACACAGACCTGTAATCACCACGGAAAGCCTGAGCAGACATGAGCGCGCTGACAACTATCCACCCGGAGAACACAGTGAACATAAAGTGCTACATTTGCATCACAATATAGAAGAGCAAGAGAAGCTATTTCTTCAAAATAGCTTGTCATTACATGGGCGCAACTTTTTTGTTTTTGTTTTACTGTAAAGACCTTCTTTTGAGTCAGTAACACTAAGAAGCACTGAAACACGCACAGAGACCTGAATAAAAGAAAGGAGTATGTGTTTTTGCATGAGCAGCGTTGGTAAGGAATGTAGCACTCAAGCATCAATCACACCGCCAACATCATGGATGAAGTCCTGTAAAGCGAGAGGGTTCAAGTCAGACATGTTGTTGCGCCTGTTCCCACTTGTATGATGTACATAAAGCACCGGGATATGACAAGTGAGAGGGGCGCGCTAGTGGCAGGCAGCCACGTACAAACGGGTGACAAATCTCAGGAAAATTCGACATTCAGTGTGTCTGCAAATGTTTGGCCAATCGGGAGACAGCAAAACGGCTTCCTCGATCGTGATCGAGCTTAAATGTGACAGGTATGAATTCCCTCACGGTATGTTCATCTGCACAGGTTCAGACTCAAATTTCCTCCATCGTCACTGGAGCAAACAGAAAATGTGTGTGTGTTTTTGCTAGTGTGAGTCTTTGTGTGCGTGTGAAGGCGAGAGAATGAGTTCCCAGACTGTAGTAGGAATGTGCGTTTTGAATGGGTGCGCGAGTGTGTATAGTTACGGTCATGTATGTCTAGCTCTGATTTGTCTCTTAATCAGATGGCTGGTTTTATGGGCTTGGCCTTCTATCAGCTGCCTTATTTTTATTTGCTCATTGCCAAAGTGCTCTGTGTCATAGTGAGCTGGTGTGTGCGGTGGTCGGAGAATGTGGGCTAAAGGGTGCACGTGTATTATGTTGAAAGCATGAACAGATTTATTTATTTTTAAAGCCCATGGGTGTTGGGTATAGTTTTATTTGCTTTTAAAGCCTCTGTGTTTCCTTACCAGCCACCTATTAAAACCAAAAGGGAGAGAGGAGTTACATACTAAAAATGGGCTTTAAGATATTAATTCTGGTTCCATAATACACGCTACTACACAACCATTACCATTATAAAACGGCGCCTTCATACACTCTGCACATTGGCGCAAGGTTGTAAAATGCGTCGGCATTGTCAAAAAATACACACTGAAGTGATATAAAGTCATATGTATTCTAATGCAATACCCAGAGGCCGTACACGCTGAACTGGGTCTTTCAATGAGGAACTACTGGGACTATGGGAGACCCGCAGGCTGGAAATGGGCCGCGTCTTTCACCATTATCATTACAGTGTCGAAAGTGGGCTCCATAAGAGGCGACTATGAATGACAAGTGGCATCTCTCACCATCGTGCGCTTACACCAGCAGCAACGTTGCTGTGGTGCACCCACACCTAAATCCTTTTACTGCTGTCACGGTAAATAGTCGGGGATAAGCAAAGCGGTGGCAGGGTGACCAGCTTTTCCTATACTTTGTGAGGAACGGCAATAGATCAAAGGCAGTCAAAATGTGTCACATGACTTTTGATTTGGGGTAGCGTTGTTTAAAGACATTGAGCTTTAATATAAAGGTCATTGGACAGTGAGCTGCCAGCACAGAGAGCATCTTACTCCTAAATTTAGGTATTGAGTTAAAGTAATCATATGTGATTCAAATGTTATAAAAATTAATGATATGAGTAATCTAATAAAGACCAAAAACTTAATTATTTTTCCTATTATGCTACAACCAAAATGTTTAAATGGTAAACATGAATAAAATTGACAATTCAAATGAAATCAACATCATAGCACCTGGTAATTACATTGTGTGTATCAGTTTCAATCAAGCAGCAACCAACAGTGACATCACCCATTGGTTTGTCAACTGCAATTACGAAGCCTCAAAATCGACTTTATGATAACCGCCATTTTGCTAGTTGAGAGCCGTTTGGAGCCAGAAGTGACCATGTTTGTACAAGCTGGGGAGGAACGAGCGGTGGATCTGACTCAATCTGATTGGAAACCAGAGGACACTATGCCCCGCCCTCCGACTGCGAAAACCTGACTGCACCTCATGCCTGTCAATCAAACAGACACACCGTCAAAAACACGGCTTTTTGTGCTCTAATTTCTAGTTAATGATGGGATTATTTTCACATGGACCGCCAGAAGACTAATATAAAGGAGGGATTTAAGCAAGTGACACCATGACAACTTGTGAAAAAAATGTATTGACTTTGGAGCCAACCCTTAGTGGCCCTCTGTGATTTTTCAGTTTAAAGCAAGGCCTCCCTTTATCGACCCGAAAGCTACGTCCACTATTACATACAGTCTATAGTTTAAATGTACCTCTTACGTAAATCTCAAAATTTTGATGAATCTCACTCAAATTTAATATACAGATTTGTGCATAAATTCTTTGTATAGGAGTGTTTTTTTTTTTGTTTTTTTTTAATGAGACCCACATGTCTGAAGCTGCGAGCTGAAAAACGTGTTTGGATGCATTTAAGCAATGTCTGATTGATGCAGCTGAAGCATTTCAAACACATTACACAATAAGTACTCCTTTTTGCAGTCATCCATGCATGCCCAAGCCTCAGCACTGTTGATACAAGCAGAATGTAGCCGAGTACCTGTATAATCCCTCTGCCAACGGTAAGGACAAAACACACACACACACACACACGCAGAGGCAAGAAGATCAAACACACACTACTATACGAGGAATCGAGACGCAACTGCGGACCTGTATAATCTGCCGTGAAAACTGCACACGTAACAGCAAAGCTGAGTAAAGCTGCTGACACGCACTGCACGTCCTCCTTACTGTCAAAGTCGACAAACCAATGGCAATTTCCACAAACAGCTGTGTGCTCTGATCCGGAAGGGAAGGCTGCAGTCCTCACAAACAACAAACACTTGCAGTATGTGCGCGTTCATATGAGCATGCATATGTAAAGTATGTCCACATGGGAGCACGAACAGAAACCCATAATTCCACGTACTCCAAGTTAGCTCCTGCACGTATCTCTTTTCGCTCGCTCTCCTTCACACACGCGCACGCACACACACACGCACACACACACACACACACACACACACACACACACACACACACACACACACACACACACACACAGCTCTCTCCCCCCGGAATCGTCAGCGGCAGGTGCCTCCCGTCGTATGATGCATGTGCGCTGTGTGCCGCGGCTGACACAGAAAGGTCATTGATAGGAAGAAGATGAAAGGGGAGCGGTTGTGTGCATAATGCTGTACAGTTGCTGGTCTTCATCGCACTGCTGTATGTACTTGTACCGTCGAAGCCGGTTGCGAAACACGCGAGTACAGACACCGGAGATGACAGCATGAAGAGACAACAAACATAACAAACAGGTAGGGGAACTTTCTCTCTGCGTGTGCACATGAATAATTTTGTCACACATTTGCTTCCTGCATTTAGAGCTGGAATACGAACCGTCGGAGAATAAAAATGGAAAAAAAATGCAGCAGTCTAAAATTAAGCCACGATAGTGGAAGCCTATAGAAATGCATAGGGACCCTGGGGCCTGCTATCAAGCCATTGATGTGCATCTTTTCAAAGATTTTCTAAGAATTCCACATCTGCCAAACTTACACTTACAGCTTCACTTACAGTAAAAGGAAAAATAATCAAACAATCCGGGTCAGTTGATCTCAACTCTTTGGCATCTAACAGGCAGCGAGAAGGGAAGGGTTAGAGGTCACGGGACATGAGAGACTGTAATTGGTTGTGACAGCAAACACTGAATTAATAATCAGAGAAAGCAGCAAATGGCAGCGGGAGGTCAGCGTGGACGGGCAGACCACGCAGGCTAACACAGCCACGGGGGATGGCAAATGTAACGCATGACATACAGAGACGCTCTGGTGTGTACATGTTAAGCGCACGCGCACGCACGCACGCGCGCGCGCACACACACGCACACACACACACCAAAGTTCTTTGCAAAGTTCAAAGAGGTCATGATGAAAAGAAAAATAGCCACCGGCCTAAGATAAAGTGTGACTCTTGACATTATATTAAACACTGACACACACACACACACACACACACACACACACACATCTATAATCTATATCTCTCCTGTTGACCGATTATCCATGCGTGTGCTGCTACTGCTACACATCCGTGGCAGCTGGTGGTCAGTGGTAGCAGTAATGCTATTTAGTTCAGTGGAATTAGCCACTTGTCATGATAATGCTACACAAAGCCTGATTATGCAGGATGGCTCTTTCTAACACAAGTCAGTCATTATGTCATAATGAACAGCTTAGCGTCTCTTTTTTAAGGGAATGATACTGCTTTGTAGCTGCATTATACAAGTCGGAGTGTAAACCTGCACCGTACAGTGAACTGATCATTATGGGAATTGTCAGAGCTGTGTGGTTCAGTTTACAACAGCCTAGGGTGACAAATATTGAAGAACAATAAACACAGCATCAGGTCAATTGATATCATGTTGTTATATGACCCCTACTAACTTTGTTACTTTGCTGTAGGCTTGTCGTTGAAATATGGCCAATAACCTGCTGTTGAAGTGATAGAAGAGGTGCTTCATATTTACTTCGATATTTCCACCATGAAGACAAAGTTTTTCACCATTTACGATTCAATCAGATGACTCATAATTTCACTGTCACGGGCTAAACATTAAATCCGCATCGATTTGTACAAACCCTCCCTCCCCCTTCCACAGGGACGGCTACAGGCTGTGAGCTCAGAGTGGATGTGGGTTAACAGCGCAGAAGGGGGCTTGGACTGCAACCTGTACGGCTTTCTGGTGGTACACGTAATGGCAGTCGCTCAAGCACGATGCATTGAAATATTTATGAGGACAGCAGCGTGGGTGGATGTACACGTCAGAAGTGAGACGGGATATTGTGGGAAGCAAATGTGCATGCATACACACGAGTATCCATACTGCACCGTTAAAAGTGTGTGTGTGTGTGTGTGTGTGTGTGTGTGTGTGTGTGTGTGTGTGTGTGTGTGTGTGTGTGTGTGTGTGTGTGTGTGTATTGGTGCATGTAAAAGACAAGCACATGCTCATTCATCAACAAGTGTCGGAGTGCGCGTGTGGTGTGTGCGCTCACGCATGCAGCCAGTGTGTGTGTGCTCATTAATGTGTGCCCGAGACACGTCCTGAATCACACATGTATGTCATGGTGGTGCCCCGAGGGAGTGTCTCAAAGTACACTGCATTTACTGTACATTACCAGCTCAGATGGGATGGGTTTTGCATAAAGAGGAGACCGCATGTAAAGTGAGGTGAAGGTGGGAGGGGGCAGAGTGGGACCCTTTGACGAGCCACTAACAGGACTTCAGCAAAGAGATGTGAATTATTAAGGTTCGAAAGCGAAAGGGACGCAAGGCTGGTGAGGAGCCGGGGAGTCAGAGGAGGTCACTAATGCCTTTCATCCACTGCATCATACTGGCGTGGATCAACTCTACTCTCTTTTTGGGGTTTTCCATTAAGCAGAAGTCTGTATAATACCTGGTATCTGCTGCTATTTTTGGTGTCATCTCCCCCGAGGTTCAAAGCGAGCTGAGCTGACACTAAAAATGATGTGAAAGCACTGCAGGATTCTGATTCGTCAGAGAGAATCGTCACTAGAATCTTATTCACTGGACTACTTGAACTGGTGACCTGTCCAGGCTGCACCCAGCCTTTGCCCAAAGTCAGCTGGGACAGGCGCCAGCATCAGGATAAAGCAGGTAGCGATAATGGATGAACGGATGAATGGACTGCCTGATTAATGTCAACCAGCAAAACCACGACGTGGTCCACGTTCCTGTAAAGATAGTAGACACGAGTCAAGTTGAGCCGGTACCGGCAGTGGAAGAGGGGCATCATAGTGTGCTCTTCCTTAACTTGGATTATCTGCCTATTAAATGATGATGGAGGTACGCTGAAACGGACCATAGTTGGTATAATTCTCATAACTATTTAACCAAAGTAAGCTCAAATTAGGAATCCAAAGGAAACGTCTGGACAAACTACCCCGTGATATTCTTTAGCTACACAGTAAATCAGCAGCATTTAATAATGTCCTCCAAAGACTCTATAGATATCCTTTTTTATTTCACAAGTAGTTGGTCCTGGTGTATCAGTGAGTCAATGCGCACGTTATAAAAGGCCAAAAAGTGTAGTGATACATATAGTCTGTTGTCATTCACTACAACAGGACATACACGTAAACTCAAACGGTTTATACAAATAGAAAGGCTTTCCAATGCAAAAACTGTGACGCATCAAGAGAAGTAGTCACCGAAGTTTATCGAGTGAATAATTTATGAATTGGTGCCAAACCACCAACACAAACCTCTGAAATCTCACTGTAAGTCCCTCACTCTGCCATTTAGTACAGGATTGGCCAAAAACAATAATATATTATTGTTCAGATAAAAATGACTAAAAAGGCTTCTGCAATTCAAATTAATTTATCTCTACAGCAAAGATTAAGCCGTTTACGGGACAACTTTTGACACCATTACTACCTAAATACAGGGGAAATGTAAGAGAAGCGTGCCTTCAAACTATCTGACCCAACAATACTTCCACCTCAGTGCTTCTTCCACCTGTGCAGTCTCTCGACGGTCAGAACCACAGCAAGCTGATGGCGTGCGGGTGAGGGAGCAGGAGGTGGGAGCTACTCATTGATGACGGTCAGAAAAGTGTCGCGCACGAAAGCTAAAGGGTGCTAAGTGCACAGCCAGGGTGGCGAGAATCTTCGGATGTTTTGCCAAGGCCCCCCGTGGGGTGAATCCACTTGTCAGGGAAGCAGGCTGGGTGACATTTCTGCCTCACCTCAGAAAGGTCAGCCTTTAATTATCTCAAATGCCAGCAAGCACTGCACCTGCAAAAAATAAAGCCAGGGATGAGCTGTGTGTGTGTGTGTGTGTGTGTGTGTGTGTGTGTCAGGGTAAGATGGTAGCCTGCTTTCTTCACACAATAATGAGTGCGACTGTGGCTGTCCGTGCAGAACTGAACCATCTGCCCACCTGCACGCATGCATGCATATAGTCCAATAAACACACATGCACGCAGAAAAACCTTGACAAGAAATGCGCGCGCGCACACACACACACACACACACACACACACACACACACACACACACACACACACGTACGCGCACTCACACGCACACACTAACTGTGTCAACCAAAGTCAGTAAAACCTACAACTAAAGTTGCCCGCCGACCCGCCCCTTAAAAAAACCGTATCAGATGAAGACAGTTAAATCCCTGGAACACCGGCAACTTCCAGGAACGTCGGAGTAAAAATAGTCTGTTGGCAGTATAGGTAGACAGATTATAGCGCTACAGATAGAAGAGTAACACGGGCTAGTGCTTTTGCTAAATATGGCTGAGCTATGTGATGCACTGCTGAGACTGCCGTCCAATAATCAATATCAAAACGTAAGAAGCTTAAATCAGGGGAAAGGAGTATTTGCACTATTATTTCCAGTAAGAACGCAGTTGGTGACAAAGCTACAGGCATGTGTGGCATAGCATGGCACGCAGTGTTTGCTTTCAAGCGACTCACTGTAGCTATTCAGCTCGGTCAATATTTGCAGGGGGCTATGGTAACAGAAAGCTCCCATACGGGCACAAACACACTCCCGTACGCTTAACACGCAGCCACACACACACACACACACACAAAAACCAACATCTCTGCCCAGAAAATCCCACTCGTGCTCAAAGGGGGTGGGAGAGACAAAGGGCCATAGATCATCCGTGTGGACGGCGTGCAGCGAGCTCCTTGTATCCTGGTTTTTTCCGGCATTTTTCTCTCGTTCTGAGAAAACACGGAGGGCTGGTCCCTATTGTTTACACAGCTGGCTCCATGGAAAAGATTGCTTAATATGAAATATGAACAGAGTGGAGAGGTGAGAGGGAGCGAGCTGGGAAGAAAAGAGGGAAGGGAGCCAAGTGAGAGGGGTGTGGTGGCGGTGGGGTAACAGAGAGGGAGTTAAAGGCTGACTGCACTCTGGATTGGGGAGAATAGGAAGTGAGGACTTCAGATAGCGAGGGAGAGGAAAGTGACGGGAGAGGAGTTGGCGAAAACTGCAAGGAAAGAGAACCCAATATATGTTGAATCTGATGAGGAGCAAAGGCCATGCAGACAACTAAATGAGGAGCAACGAGAGAGCAAACAGAACATGAAGCAGAAAGCCCTGAGGTTTCCTCGTGGTGAGGGAGTCATGCCTCCTGCGGTCTGGGGTCTGTAGTGCATGTTATTCTTTCTCAATAGTCGCACACGGCTTCCACTCATTCAGTCCTGCCGCACCAACCATCTGGCACCGTCCTGACAATTCCCTCTTCCAGCTCTGTCACTTACCTCCTTTTAATCTGTTAAAGCCTCAGGGAATAAAGTTTCTTCAGCGTGTTATTTGGATTCGTTCTTACAAACCAGTGCGGGAGTTTCGTCTGTTTTTTTTCTCACAAAGGATAAGAGCACGTGGAGGCGATTCACAGGATCGAAATAAAAACGACTTGCGTTCTATTTGAAATTAGATATACAAAAACATAGACCCAATCAAAATATTACAATATTTATGAATAAATTCTACAGTACGACAATGGCACAATGGCCTGGGTATGACTCAAGCTGATAATCCGCTGATAACAGAAACTATCGTCCGACGTTACAAAGCAGCTCCAAGAGCAACGCAAATGTCTCTGCCAGTGTCCGGCCAACACAGTTGTTATTTTTCCCATTCAGCACGAACTTTGTTTAAAACGCAAAAGCACTTGCACCCTTCTGAGCTCCCATTGGGTGTGTTGGCCTTAAAATGAGGTGTGGTCAGGCGCAGAAAGCAATTGTGCAATTGACCAACGCACAACACAACAGCGCAGTATTTTAAGGGAACATAGGATAGCCATGCCTGCATAGGCCAGTGCACAATGCACGTACACTCACATGCTGCAGCACACAAGCGTGCAAAATATTAAAAATAAAAAGATTACAATGTGAAAAATTATCATTGTGAGCATCGATCTGCTCACAGTTCTTTCCTACAACTTGAAAAATCCACCTCTAAAACATGGCAAGCACACCAGGCTTTTAAAGTGAATGGAAGGTGACAGTGTGATTGGTTAATTTCTTGTTGTACCCTAAACACATCTATGATTAATTAATAGATTAAGTACAATCCCTTTGAACTATGCACTTGACTTTGCTTTCAGATTATCCACTGTTAAGCAATCAAAAGTGGATTTGGACGCGGCGTAAATGCATGTGCTTTAGACCGTGTGCTTACCTCTAAAACAAAGCCCTTGGTTTTTATGTTGTAGGGCTGGACTTTCCTTTCTAATTTGAATAAAATGACCATCACAATTGCCAGAAGCCCAAGTTGACTTATTGCTTCTTTGTCCCCAATAAAACCAAAAATGTAATCAGCTAACAATGATATACCACAAGCAAATATTCACAATTGAAAAGTAGAAAATTACAAAACAGTAACATCGGCTCTTAATATGGTTGAAATGCAACAGGTCTGGTTAGCAATGGTTGTTATGAAGCTCCATTTAGAGACATGAGTCTTGTTTTTTTCCTCATGACTAATAATCTGAAGGGTTAAACAAGGCTGAACTCAAACCCAATCTCCTGTATTTTGAACATTATTTTTGTGTATAAGAAACCAAAACATGAAGTACAGCACTCATAACAATTTCCAATGTGGATAATGATTATGCCAATCTTAGATAAAATGAGTTGGGCCACATTCAAAGTAGAAGAGAGTGGAGGCCATTTGTGCATGAAGGACTAGTGGTAATTGCAAAAGTAGAGAGCCCACTTCTCTGCTGATTCATAATAACACAATACACTGTTTTGTACAAGGGAAGGGAGCGTAGTCGGTCCAAAATCATGCGTAAGCACATGTATTAGCTTGTGTGTGTGTGTGTGTGTGTGTGTGTGTGTGTGTGTGTGTGTGTGTGTGTGTGTGTGTGTGTAAGACAAACTGAGGGAGAGTGGGGCGGCTCCCTCAGTCCACCTCCAACCCTGTTCCAGTTAGTGGGAGAGGCCCGACACAAATGAAGTCCATATTTCTGAGGAGGACTCCAACAGACTCCAACACCCACCACCCGCTGACACACACACACACACACACACACACACACACACACACAGTCCCTTCAGTCAAAACACTTAAATTGTCACATTTCAAATGCATAAACACAGAAGCGTACCTTTACCGAGGCATTTCCATCACTCTTTTCTCACAGGGGAACTGAACACAGCTGCCTCCAGAGGATGTTTCATTTTTCTCTCTCACACACGCTAATCCCCTGTGTGTGTCTTTTTTGTGTGTGTGCGCCTGCCGAGAACGTTTTGTCACCTTTGTGTACCTATCCAGGATATCGGGCTAACAATGTTATGCGAAAAACTTTTCAACACAGAAGATCCAGTGACACGAGAGCAAATGACGCACTAAAGCGCAGGGCCCCTTCCTGTTTATACCGCCGCTCGCCCGCTGGAGGATCAAACGAGATCTGCTCCTCAGAGCGGGTGTGCCCTCTTAACAGGGACAGTCTGTGGCTCCCACAGGCGACTCTAATGACAATACCAGACTTCTTTTCTATAAATAAACAGATTATAGTGGCATAAACAGGTAGACGTTAGCAGTGAAAATAACGAAAAAGCAATAATTAGTGTTTTTAAGTTGTAACTAAAGTGCTTTAGGGTCTACATGCAAATTTGTCTCTGCCTTTATGTAAATGTTTGTGCCTCTGAATGCACTAGTGTGTGACAGCTACTCTGTGCACCAGTGTATGCCAATATGAGTGTGTATACGCATGAACGTGTGGGTGCTGCAGTGTGAAGTGTGAATATGTTAGAATCAAGTCTTGTGTTTATACAGTGTGTGTGTGTGTGTGTGTGTGTGTGTGTGTGTGTGTGTGTGTGTGTGTGTGCAAAAAGCCAGTTTGACTCACCAGACTAAATGTCACTGTATTTCCACAGGGCTTGTTAGAGTCTTGTTTACAGAAAGCTAAATTCAATTATTTGAATGATCTACCACGGTGTGTTTGTAACTGTGTGTATTGCTGCACGGGGCTTTTGTCTGCTTTTCGTGCCGACAGTGGCTCGGTAAACAAAGGCAGACCAGTGATAAACCAGTTCATCCCACAGTACCAAACCGGGGGCTCTAGGAAATAGGCCACGGACAGACGGCATGTGGTCCATTTGTCCACAACACTGCTGCTAAAGGGTTGACACAACAAATACGATGTTTGGGGAAAAAAATACACGTGAATAAATTCAGCTAAGAATCGAACTAGGTCCTTTGAGACATCAAATATGATCCAAAAAAGTCCTGGTTGAGTTTGAGCAGATTCACGAGTGCAAAGGTTTATCAGCTGCACTGTGGTTTGTAACGCGTACAGGCAGGACTGTGGAACAGCGCTATCTCATATTCAGCGTTTTAATCTTTCACTGCGATGATCGCAGGGTAAACAGCAGAAATAATGCTTTCACGTGACAGTAATCCGTCTGCTATGTGCACTTGCATGTATTTGGCTATCATAGCCCCTTTGCCACATGAAATTACATTATGCTGCAGCAAAAGTGGAAGTGGTTGCTGTGTCATCAGAGTTCAGCAAAAAGGACACACAGCAGCTTCCTACACACTTCATTGCCAACATTTTAAAATGATTTCAAGATGCTTGACAGTTTCTGCTCGCTGCCTTTTGGAGCAGCCACAGCATAGAAATGTCTAACGAAACGTAGATTTCCCTTTGTTTCCAGCATTAAACAAAATAACAACAGTAAATGAAAATTCCTTTTATTCTATACTGAAATAGAACAACCCAACACCATCTTTGAATCCTGATCAGTTCTGCTGTAAATGTAGAGTCTTTGTATGTTTAGATTCTCCACATTATGACTGTTAACCGTCCACTCATTGACGGTGGGTTATTTCCCATATACAAGCACAGCAGTGTTGTTGTACATTAGTTAATAACTTTGCATCCAAATAATTGGACTACATTTTACATTCAAAGCCTTCACAATAACTCAAAATAAAAGTTTTACCATAATAAGCTCCATTTCCTGCAACAGCAGAATTGCAAACCTTGGAGGTCAAAGCTTTAGTGCTCACTGTCGCTTGGTAATTCTGGGATATTTTGAAGCCGTCGCTCACATTCTCACACATCTGCAGTAACTCAGCACACAGCAGTGTTTCCAGACACATCAGGAGGACATTTTCCACGTCAGCTGTGTGCTGCTGTGTGGCATCATCCACAATCCACCAGTGTGCACATGTCACATGAAAGCACCCACAACTGCTGCACATTGTGGCATTGTCTGTAGTTAACACCAAAGACCCAACTACAGTCCGCTCCATGCGTGTCACTCTTCGCCCTCCAGGGGAAAGTGCATATTTCCATAGCTCACCACAGCTGCCAACAACAGGGGCAGTATGTGGGGCAAAGTGAGATCGCTGAGAATGCTGCCGCGACGTGTTTGTGTGGTTATGTGAAACAGTGGAGTGGGAAGCAGGGGTTTGCGGGTCAGGCCAGACATGGATGAAGCGGTGGTCAGCATGCTATGACCTGTCTGGGACACATGCATGTGCCTTCCAATGTTGTGAGTGTATGAGATTGAGCTGCAAGCTGCAAGATTAAGAACATACATGAAGCAAATGCACACACTCTAACATCTGGACGGGTGAGAAACAATGCACAGATATAAGTGAAACAGATGGATTAAGCTTACTAATATGTACTGCACATCCTGCTTAGTGACAGGGTTCATGACCGCAATGACCTTTACAGCGCAGTGTGTGTATGTGTGTGTGTGTGTGTGTGTGTGTGTGTGTGTGTGTGTGTGCCTGTGTCTATAATTAAGCAAGCTACACGAAAAATTTAAAAGACAATAAAGTGGAAAAAATGAAGATTAAGACAACAGTGACAAGGAACCCACCCAACAAGAGCAAGATTGTGGTAGTCATCCTTTCCACTGCTTCTTCCCTCCATATTCTCTTTCTCACACACACACACACACACACACACACACACACACACACACACACACACACACACACACACACATGAAACAAATATCAAGCATATCCCTGCCTCCCTTCCCTTGCCTGCTCTCCAGTCATAAAACTCGCGTTTAAAAATGCATGGGCTCCATAAGCTTCTAGGCCTATCTATTAACTGTGTTATAGTGTAGCTGGCTGTAGCTGGCTGACGGCAGCCAGGGAATGCTCCTTTCCATTAAGGGGGAGAGAGCGAGGTAGGAGGAAAAGGGATGAGGGATGAGGGCAAAGACAGAATTTACTCGCTTTTCCTTTTCCCATGGCACTGCAATCTGATGCCTGGCTGTTTGGACATGTGGAAGAAAAGGGGGGGCATTGACTTCAACAGAAGAACCTGCGTGAGTATAAATACACAACTGTATTAATGAAAGACTGTTAATATGTGTGTGTGTGTGTGTGTGTGTGTGTGTGTGTGTGTGTGTGTGTGTGTGTGTGTGTGTGTGTGTGTGAGTGTGTGAGTGTACGTGTGGTTTGCACACCTGAGTGTGAGTCTGTGGCTCAGACGAATAGTAATTGATTCAAGCGTTTCTGGGAGATTTCTCCCCCCCATCCCCCCGTGTCCTTAGGCGCTCACCAGATGACTATTGATTGTTTAATTGATTGATTGACATTCGGACGACAGCGAGACAACAACATCATCACTCTTCATATGAACACCGCCAACAGCCTTCCACAATGCTTAGTGCTAGTATTTGTGAAACAGCTACATTTATGAGAAATACTGCACAGAGCGATGCAGGTTTCATCTGCATTTTTTTCACAAAGTTGTGCTAGTTTCCACTCTGGTCATTAGATATAATGGATTTGAGGAAAAACATACTTCGCAGGAGCTAAAAATAAAATATGAATACAACTTTATCTGGCAATTCATTTAACTGTGTAACCCCACTTGCCAAAGTGTCCTTGAGCAAAACTCTAAACATCGACCTACACTTGATATGAGCATCTGCTTAATGTCTCTGAATTAACATGTAAATGAGGTTTCATTGGTTTGGGTGAGATACCCGTGTGCATTTCTTTGTGCTGGTATTTTCTCCCCTCTGCAGCCCCGCCTCTCCGTACATGTATAAGTCAAACACAGACGATCAAAATTAATGAGCTAGCACCTAAAGTAGTGGTGACACTTGGGAACAAGGCTCCTGTCCCTTTAATGGACCATATAGACAATGCCTGTAGTATTTCAATTAACACACAATGGGATGACATGAAATAATGACATATAGGAAGAGTTGAGTGACACATGGGAACGAGGCCGTAACGGCAGCACCTATCCCTTTAATGGACCATCGCGGTTGAGCGTAGACAATAGGAGTTAATAGGAAATGTAAAATTATGATGTGCGCTCTGTCTAAAGGGGTGAGTGACACCTGGGAGTGAAGCTGTTACATCTTAATGCACTGCTGCCACCGGGATGAATCAGCTCTGCATATGGGAGGTGGAAACCATCTGAAGGCTGCTAATAGCAGCTGCTGTCAGTCTCACATTAACCTTGAGAACAGCCAGGGGACTGTGTTAGCCCTGCTGACCTCTCTCTTTCACACACACACACACACGCACACACACACACACACACAAAATCGCCGTTATGTCCACATGTATGTATGTATGGCTGAAGGGTGAATGTGAATGTGTGTGTGTGTGTGTGTGCGCGCACACGTCTATCCCTCTTCCTGTGTTTTAAGAGCACTATCAGTGGGATTAAATCAGTCCATCACAGGCTGTTGGGACACCATATAGGCTGTCTGTGCTGAAGTGGAATCACCTAAACCTCACCTGCTGCCCCCGGGGTGACAGTCCATGTAGACTAATAATGACACTCCAAAAGCTAATTTTCTGCGCACAGATGTGTACACACATGTTCATATGTGCTCATCAAAACCACCTTCCTACCTATTCAACTCAGAATACTGCATATATCCGTGTTAAGAAACCAGTACGCAGACCTATTTGAAATACAAAAAATAAAATCATTCCCTGACGTACAAACTGCTAATATGATAAACTAATAGAATCAGGGTTGACCTTTGCATTTTCAATCACAGAGCAAGAAGCAGGCCGATGCCCAACTGTTTTCAGTCGACTGTCACTGACGGCAGGAGACTCAGAAGGTGGAAGATAAAATGAGACAGGCCGGAGAAGAAGCAGGAAAACAAAGAAGTATTTTACAAAATCAAATTGTTGGGATGACTGCCTGGGAACGAGTGAAAGCACTATCAAGTACGCTGACCTAATTTTCTGCGAGCCTCCTACAGAGAGGCGTGGAGAAGAAATGAAGATCAACCAGAGAGAGTGCGCTGAAATCAACGTTTTCTGTGTCCATGAAGGAGGCTGAGCATCAATCAAAGAATCCACTGGTGAACTATTGGTAGAAGCAAATCCAACATCACACACTTTGAATGGAAACGGTATGACAATATAATTAAAAAAAAAAAAAAAAAAAAAAAAAAAGCCCATTCAAAACCCAGTAAAAGGACATGAAATTACCATTTTATAATCAATATCTCCATATGGAGTTCAAACTGACACTATGACTAATTGTAGACCATGTGACAGGAAGTTTAATAAAACAGCTTGGACAGATCTTGGTGCTAAAATGAGCTGTCTAGTACAGTATACGTGCAATATTAATAGCAGATGTTTTATTATAATTAAGCAAGACTGGATTTTCTTTACCATTGATACACAGTGGAGACTTTATCCTAGAAAAAAACAATGATTGGGAGTTTATATTATTGTTTTTAACCCGCAATACTTTAGATAATTTCGGCACTGGCTAAATGAACACACATTTTTGCATATCTTGCTCTAAAGCCTCCAGTTTTTAATTTTTTCTTTGCAAAGTTTCTACAGAGATATGATACTGACGAAGCATCTGATGCTCCTCAGCGCCTGCTAGATACGGCTTAATTACAGCATTCAGTTTTATTATCTAATAGTTTGTTTTTTAATGTATGCTTAGACTTAGGTTTGAGTTAAAGGTAAAAATCTTGGTTAAAATAACCAATTACTAGATTAGGGGCTGTTCAGTGTCGTAATTGTGACCATGTAGACTTGGTTAGGGGACGATCATTAAACTCAGAAACTAACACTGACTTACAGTTGAAAACGGGCCAAAGCAACGGACATCTACTATGTTCAAGTCCTACGGTTTGTTGTCCCACTCATCAACCCCGACCTCCTACCTGACTGACTTCGAGTCATTTTTGAAACCCGACTTCCTTCTTCCCCGCGTGTCATACATAAATGTTTGTTTTGGACGAAGGCTGTTGTTTTTCTGCTTCTCCACTGCACCTGCATGCCTCCACCAACCCTTATGGTCCATGAGTGAACTTAATTGCCAACTCGTGTCTTCTACTTTTCCATCTGACTGTCCGAACATACTCTGTGCTTGTGACGGTGCAAAAAGCTTTTAAAGGGCTGACATTTGTGCTTGAGTGGACAGAACACTGTGTGCAGCACTGCCTCTTCCCATCGCTGCATCCAGTCCACTTGTAGTGCCACTGTGCTACTGTGACTGGACTGGAAGGCTATTTATAGAAAGCCGCTGACAATATCCCGTCCCCAAACGGGTGTAATCGTATTATGCAGGAGGTGCTAAAAGCCTGGAGTTGGGAGAACACGTCATTGGAGGAAACAGACTGAGACACACGAGCACCGTTCGCAGTGAATCTTGAGAGCAAGAAGCTTAGAGGCAGAGCGGGAGGAGGAGGTCGAGAAAGACATGCACAGAAACTCAGCATGTGAGAGAGAGAGAAGAGAGATGGAGACGGAGGTGGGATCCTGACTAGTCAAGGGGTGACAAGGAAGGATGAGATGCAAATCATGCTGTCGGTTGGAGAGCATTAGGTTTGCTTTCGGAGGGTGCGGTGGTGGGGCAGCTTGGAAGCTCAATCGTTGTGACAGTGTTTGGTATCGGCAGCTCTGAGGGTTCAAGCCGACCACGGTGATGATAGATTGAAAGACTGAGCTTTAATCAGAATGGCGCCCGGAGCATTTTCAGGGAGGTAAACAGGTTAATCAGTCAAGCCCTCCTTCCATCCTCCCTCTCATTCTCTCCTGCTCTTTCCTCGGCACATGACCACTTCTGACACTGGCATGCCATTCGTCTATTTCCCATCAGCACCTCGCCCTCCTCCACCATGCTACCCTCATTTTCTCCTCCTACATTGCTTCACATCCTCTGCAACCAGTCAAGGGAACAGACAACCCCCCTCCTCTGCAGACCCATACTTTCAGGCGCTATCATAAGAAGAGGAACTTCAAAGCGTTCCATTTAATATCTCACAGCATCATCCGCCATAAAACTATGAGGTGGGAGGAGTGCTTTCAGCAAACAGAGACCATTCATATGCAATTGGGTTCTTGCCACTCCACTAGTCTGTGTCATGGGAGGTGGCTAATCTGTGATCACTCCATCTTTGAAAAACCTTCAAACTATTCAAAAGGAGAGAAAATAGGAGCAGCCGAGCATTATCCATTGTTTCTGCTGTCCCATGGGTCTATTTATTAAAATGTCCCTTTCTGACTCTGTCCAAGAAACAGCTAGACGTACTGGCCTGCACAGAACAACTTGTGCAATGTGCAGAACAGTGCCAAATTGCTGCACGCCTGACCACCGGACATTTTAAAACAAGCTGCGACCGTAAAAAGAGAAACCAGGAACTTAGAATTCCCACGAGTCTACAGTCTAAGCCACATTCTGTGTTTCTGTCATCCAACTCTCTCTCTCCCTCCCACACACACACACACACACACACACACACACACACACACAGAAAACTCCTTCTCTCTCTCCTCCCATGAAAAATAAACAATCAACTCTAAAGAAACACTTTGGTGAGAGTGTGAACCTTACAAAGCCTTAACAGCTCCTGCGGAGGGAGGCCACATCTAATCTGAAATTACCCACACCAGCTCTTTAACCACACTGCATTTAGGCAGTTGCTGGGACTTGGGAAGCAAGATTATATTGTGTTGTCTGGGATTCCTAACCACAGACTTTGGTGAGCAATCAACAAGGGCCGCCTCTCGCCAAGACAAACTTCACAGACGGTTGCCACTTATTTACAGGCTTAGTGGCCCGACTCCTCCGCAGCGCTGCGGAGCGTCAAACTGCTCGCCTTGATAGTCTTCGCTCTGAGCCTGGGTTGGAGCACAGATTGGGTTTGGAATGAATGCTCTTCTCGTTCACATTTGTCCAGGATATTGCAAAAGGACGCTCGTTGTGCAATACCAGTTGGGAAACACACTTAACAAGGGGCCTTGAAGGGGAACAAAGGAGGGAATGCTTATTTAGGGAGCGTGTACATGCTTTATGCTGGGAACTCACCCAACATAAAGCATGTGTCGTGTCGGTGTTATTACCTCCTACACACCTCCGATTTTGTCGTAGAAGGAATTCAGGATGTTTCGCTTGTTTGATGATGTCAGCATCCACCCTACAGTTTGAACAATATACGCCACAGGGGAAGAACTGCAGCTATTAATGATAGATCAGTGCATAACTCAAGGTGGCAGCGAGAGAGGAGGAGGATAACGTCGCCAGCATTGCCTTCATAAAAAAAATATATATACAGCAAGTCGAGGGAGCTGTGTGGGAGTTAAGAGAAAGGGGGACTGAAAAGTGCCCAAAGACAGCCATTCTGTTGTTGGGAGCTGGAGCTGGCTAACACACATACACACCCACACACCATGGGTGCCTGCATAGATGAGCCAGAACGCACGCATTCACGAACACACATCCGCACGCACAAACTTGTACACTACATGTAAACACATCATAAGCTGAACTCCTAGAGGGCCGGAAATCCCGTGTGAGTTTCCAACATCACATCCATTCTCAGGGGGATTTTATAACAGACACAATATCAAACGCGACATCTAGTACTGTAGTCTTCCATTACCAGTGGATTAGCGCTGCCCACCACCAACACCACTCCACTAGCTGCTAGTTGTTTTGTTTTTGTTTTTTATTCTCCCCCCCCCCCCCCCCCCCCCCCCCAAGGCCAGTCTCCACCTCCCTGCATTCAGTACGCACATCGTTTTAGTGAGGACACTGATTTGCTCATGCATGACTTAGGAAACCTCTGTTTCCTGTGCCTCATACAAACTCGCATACACACGTGCAGGCAGAAATCTAAGCTGATTTCGTGTTGACATCTTTGGTGCAGAGCACTCGTTGCTGTGCGTCTTCACTGCACAGCGGAGAGCTCGATAGCAGAGTAGCTTGAGATACAATGCTTTCTTATTTAGAATTTTATGCTCATGAAGTTTGTGTTTCAGCGGGCGATAGTCTTTTCTCCGAAAACACAGAAGCTATCACTATTGTATTATTATTATTATTATTATTATTATTATTATTATATATTCAAAACTAACAGCTGTCACATGAACCGAGAGATGAAATGCATTGAGTCATATGAGGGTAGATCAAAAAGTTCCTTCTGTTGTGCGTAAACGGAGCGCAGCACCACGACGTGCACGGAGCAGGGGGGGGGGGGAGCTAGAACCTTTGCAAGTAAGTGTTCGAAGTTACGTCACCTGATCAACATCAGAACCTGTGTTACCGGTGTTATTGTGACCCTTAGCATGTGGGCATTTGCATGAGCAGAGGGCGCACGTACAAATTTTGTGTCAAACTCAGAAAATCAGCAACGGAGATCCTTGAAACGCCTCAGGAAATCTATGGCAATAAAGTGACGAGTCAGGTGAGGTGTTTTGAGAGGAAGAGGGGCAGAACATCCCGGTACAAGACTGAAGAAGGTTCATCGGGCCAGGAGCGCAACCAGGTGGCTTTTCTTTGACATTCGCAGTGTTGTGCATGGGGGAATTAATTCCCGAGGGTCAGACTTTTGACAAAGAGTTCCAATCTGATGTATGTGGGAAAACATTCAGTGCAAATGAACTGAACCGTGTCCCGACGGCTCTTTGGTTTTCCAGCAATGACAACGCTGACGCTCACAGCACATTGAAAAGTTTCTTGCCTGCAACAACACCGTCGTAGCTCCCCATCACGCCTACCGACCAGATCGGGCTCGCTGCGACTTCTTTCTGTTCTGATCTTAAATGGGCACATACCGGCGGCCACAAAAACACATGTAACCGTTGTTGTTGATCAAGGGATGTAACTTGGAATACTTAGTCACCCGCTGCTCCGTGTGCATCGCGGTGCCGCGGTCTGTTCACGCACAACAGGCGCAGTCTCCCAACTTTTTGATGGCCCCTTGTATATAACAAACTCAAATTCAAACCTGTCGCATTGTGATTGTAACGAACAGCACTGAGATTTTGCTCGATATAACTTACTGGAATTTGCAAATACATAGAATGACACAGAGTTTTCCAGTGGGGACGAGGTGCTGGACACAGACACACATTCGCCCGCACCCCGTAAAGTTTCTGGAAATCTCCACGGCCTAATGAGGCATGGCAGACGAAGCCTGTCAGAGTGGCAGCCCAGCTGAAAGTGATTTGGTGCAATGAAGAGGAAAAAAAAAATCTGAGGAAACACAGAGGAGGAGAAAAGGAAAGGAAATTCCGGAGGAAGATTTACACGGCCACATCAGCCATCATTTCATCTCTCTTTATTTACCTAGATGAATTTGTCGCGACAACACAGGAGCAACGCAGACGACACCTCTTGACCCATCTACAAAAGCACAAGCGCACACACACACACACAAACACCTCCTACAGGCATTAGCCAAGATAGAGGAGGAAGGGAGCAAATTAGGGTGGGAGTAAAAGTGAATAACATGCTGGATGGAGTCAAGAGTGCTTGAGAAAAATCAGTGAAAGCAGAGAGAGAAGAAGAGAGAGAGAGGCAGCAGATGAGGCACAAATCGATTTTGTTAAAGAGGTCGAGGGAGCGATGGGCATGAAAAAGGATGAGAAAGACAAAGAGGCAGGAGGGCATGAGCGATGATGGCGAAAATGGCTTGAAAGAGAAAGTGAAATAGATAAAGGATCAAAAAGAGGGGAGGAAGGACAGAAGACATGACGGCGGGAGAGAGAGGGAGAAAGACACACCTTGTCAAAAAGATTGAGAGAGCGGAGGAGAAAATGAACAGGGAGATAGAAACAGAGAGAGGGATACAGAGAATGAATGAAGATAGAGGGAGTGAGGGAAGATGAGAGGATGCCTTATTTTCCTCCATCTCAATTTGCACAAAACTTTCATTACCACCAATTTGGGGCTGGGAGCCGTAGGCTGGACCATTAGGCGAGCCCAGCATCAATCAGCCTAATCTCCCTCCCAGGCCGCTAAATTACAGCGCCCAGTTGCTTATTAAAATTTGTCGCCCGTCTCCCAACACCCGGCACTGCTGGAGATTAGACAGGGGCCCCCAGACAAATCTGTTCCAGAGGAGAAGAGGAGGAGGAGGACGATGGAGGGAGAAAGGGAGGGAGAAAGAGAGAGAGAGAGAGTAGGAAGGAAGTACAGGGACAGAAGGAGGGGTAAAAGAGAAATGCGCTTGCTGAGACAGAGCGGATCAGAGAGGCGGACGATCATCTGGTTTGATTTATACACTCATGTAGATCTGACGTGCACACACTCACCCGCTCTACAGACGCATACATCCCATATATACCCGCACATCCCCTCCAAATGCAGTTTTCCATTCCTGTCAACACTCCCGACACACACACACACACACACACACACACACACACAACACACACCGGTACAGAGAATGCAGGGTTTGCAACGCCTCCCACTGCACACTCAATCAAACCGGCGGCTAGATAAGACACATGATGAATGGCGTAATTGAAGGCGGCGGCAGGGTAATGCTGCATCGCTCTGGGTTTGGAGGTGTGTGGGGGTGGGGGGGGGGGGGGGGGGGGGGTTGGGTGATTGGCGAGTGTGTGATTAGCCTGTAGGATTTATTGTTATTGCCCGTCTTATTAAAAAATACTAAGACTGTCTGCATCGCCTACTGTAGTGCACCTCCAGCTACAGAGTCTATATAGGGCTCTCCGCCTTGGGATGGATGAGCAGACAGCTTGGCTGCACCTATATGGATTCAGGTTAGGGCAGTGCTTTGAAGTGTGCACAGATCGCAGCAATGTGGCTGAGCTAAACTTGAAGGTTGCACAATGGAAATCTGGATGTCAAAATACTGTATGAAAACAAGCCACACACTGATTCACATCCAGGAGCCTTGAAGGAGGGGTCCCAGTACTCTTTGCTCACTTTAAGCATCAAAACAGACAGCGAGAGGAAGAGCATGACGTGATGGAGTGAGTGTTAGCCTGGAGGTCAGTGGGTAAAGGCGGGAAATAAAGCGATTCTAATTCAGGCTGCTCGGCACTCAACAAATCAAACACTCTTCTTTCTCTTTTTTTACTGTTTCTTGAGGCCTAATCTGTCTTAATCGATCCTGACTGGTGGCACACTGGGAGATGATTTCAATGAGTGAGGCTTGTGTTGCCCTTTAGACACTGCAGCCCATTTTAAACACACAAGTCTTGGGAAACCAATTACAGATTAAAATGAGCGGTGTTATTTTCATTTTGGCTCCCCAACTGACAAAAATGCTGAACTAATGTTCAAGATCGGGTGTCGCTCAAAAAGTTTTGACACTGTTACCGATACCTTGACTTTGATACTGGTTCCTGAACGATATTTTTTAAATACCAATTATAGAAGCCAAAAAGAATATTACATTCCACGATACCGTTTTAATGCAAGCTATCACTCGACGCTACAATTTACTGATGTTCCTTAAACACCTTCCATGCTATCAGTAGACGCTACCCAGCAGGCTTTGGACAAAGAAGACTCCAGTTACTGCAGCCACTTAGACAGGTATGTGGCCAAAAAAAATAGTTTGAAAAGACGATAAAACAAAATAGTAATAACAAGGAGGTACTTCAGTGAATGGCACCATAATGACTTGTGGGAAAAAAATGTATTGACTTTGTATTTCTGTGGAGCATAGTTTCCCTCAGTGCTATTGCAGCTTAAAGCACTTTGGCATTAGCCTCACTTTTCAGACTTATGTACTATTTTTCACATATATTTTTATATATGTATTATTTCAATGCCTTTTGAATTGATGGTTGACCAAAACCTGGTCTGGGAAACTGCGATGGTAATTTTGACCATTTCCTGACATTGACTAAAAAAAAAATCATGAACTGCAGCCCTGCAAACTACCGTTCACTTAAGGGACAAATAGGAAGCCTTGAGCAAAAACTACGATGTTCAAACATGATGTGGAAAACATTTCTGATTCATTTCTATTGCAGGTAAGCAACTGGAGGGAAAACCAAGGCAGTGCTCTTTTCACAAGTTAAAACGGGAGAGACGCCAGCCTTTCCCTGCTCAGCTTATCCAGAGACAAAGAGCAGAAAGCCATTTCCACCACACACTTAAAACAGATTAACTGAGAACATATACAGCCTCATACATTATGACTAGAGAAGATACACAATGCAGTGAAAGCCCACACAAATCCTTGTATTCGGTCACTGCAGAGAAACACACACACACACACTGCATGTGCTGCACACACCCTACGACCAAACTGGTGAAAGTACAGTAACTGTAAACAGTGTGGTTGTACAGAGCGTGTCCACTGTCAACACATACCGACACTGTAACCAGCCCAGGGGGAAAAAAAAACACACACACACACACACGTGTACACACTGAGCCAGCTGTGGTCTCAGGCAAAGCCCTTTCACCTGCCGTAAATACAAGAGAAAACAAAGCAGTTTCTTTGTTTGGAAGTTAAATTAGATAAATAAGATACACGGGCTGTCCGTAGGAAGGAAACTCCTTCCAAAACACTTGTCTGCACCCCTTTAGAGGGCAGTTTGAATCGGTGATGTACTGTTGTTGAGTCAGTTGGCTTTATTTTGATACATAAAACGGTGACATTTACTGCTGTTGCCGGGTGTGTGTCTGTGATTCATAAAGTGAGTTCAGCTCAGGATCTACTGCTGTATAGAGAGAGAGAGAGTGTCTACCTCGGTCGGTTGCCAGCAGCCCTGCGTGCTGCCGGTCAGACTGATTGAGTGGTGGGCCGTTCGGTCGACTGGGCTTCCGGCTGGTGGACTGCCTGCATCGATTGCTCGGACGGGTTCTTCTTCTGGCGCACGGACAGAAAAAAAAACATAGTGAGACAGATGAAGGGAGGAGGTGAGTGGAAATGAACACAGCAAGGAGAGGAAGCTGAGGAAGGAGAGAGAGGAAGAGAGGGAAGGGGGGGAAAAAAAAAAAGAAAAAAGAGGAACATTAGCTTAAATGAAAGTTTATTAGCTGTATCAGTCAGTCAAGTCAGATGGGGTGGGGGTTTTGCCCCGGGCCCTCCATCCTTCCTCTCCATCCCCCCCCCCCCCCCCCCCCACACACACACACACTTCACTCCCCTCCTTCTGCTTGCTTGTGTGTGTGTGTGTGTGTGTGTGTGTGTGTGTGTGTGTGTGTGTGTGTGTTTGTGAAGGGAGGGGTTTCGGGGGGGTGGCAGGCATGACGGGAAAACATTAGGTTGTTGGCGAGTCGCCTGTACACCAGCCAGTAATTGGCTTGGGTAATGGTCATGTCCAGACAAATGGTGTAGGCCCTAACCGCGTTACGAGCAACCAACTGCTCCGCCTGTATTCACAGTGTAAGAGCCAGCACTGCTCGGATACCAAATGGCTGCGGCGGGTGTATGTGTTTGTGTACGAGACGCAATGATTTACTGGGACACAGCAGATTTTTTTTTTCTTCTCCTTTCAACTCGCAGCCATCGTCTTGTGCGCGGCCTGCGAACGAGATTCATGACTTGTTTTGCGTCCTGCGTGGGAGACTGTGTTGTGATAAGGAGGAAAAAGATGGCAGCACGAGCGCCGCTCACCTCCAGGGACAAACCAACATCTGCTGTGTCCTCCAAACAAGTGACAGATAGGATATAAGCAGGGAGACAGACGGCCGTAAAGACAGACAGACAGACAGACAGACAGACAGACAGACAGAAAGAAAGAAAGAAAGAAAGAAAGAAAGAAAGAAAGAAAGAAAGAAAGAAAGAAAGAAAGAAAGGGAAGGAGGGAGGAGGAGGAGGGAGATGACAAGAGAGAGGGAGGAAGAGGATAAGTTCCATTTTTCATCCGTCCCTCCCTCTGCTCTGCATCACTTCGCCTTCCGTCTGACGGCAAGCTGAGCCACTAATGTCCATTGTGTCTGGATGGGCTGCAAATGCGAGCGAGCGAGTGTGTGTGTGTGTGTGTGTGTGTGTGTGTGTGTGTGTGTGTGTGTGTGTGTGCATGTGCAATGTGTGTGTGCATGTGCAATGTGTATGTATCTGTCTGTCCTTCTGTTGATGTTATGTGAGTGAAAATGAAACGTATACGCTCCTACAGCAGCTATGCAAGCTCAATAACATGCATATATGGTTAAAGCTGTGTGTGTGTGTGTGTGTGTGTGTGTGTGTGTGTGTGTGTGTGTGTGTGTGTGTGTGTGTGTGTTATGGCAGCCCCTCAGCCATCCAGCTATCATCTCCTGCCAGACAGGCCCCACCAAGCCGACCCAGCTGGATAATGAGATCCATTATGATTTACGTGCCAAGAGGACAGCCAGACAGAACAAAGACATGTACACACACACATACACACACACACACACACGCGCACACACACACACACACACGCACGCACGCACATGCACACACACACACACACACACACACACACACACACACAACACACACAGAGTTCGATGTACATGTCCGTGTGTGTATGAATGTGGGCTCTCTATCTTGTACTGTATGTGCTGATGTGTGCTGCCACTGTTTCATATTTCAGTTTCTTTTCTGAGTGTGAGTGTGTGTGTGTGTTAGCCGTGTTAGTTGCCTGTAGGGCATCCTGCAGTGGCTCCTCTTTCAGTCTGCAACTCGAGAACTCAGAACATTTCTCCCTCTCCATCTTTCTCTCTCCCTCACACACACTTTCTTTCCTCATCTACCTCTCACCTGAAAAAGAAAACTCACTGAAAGATAGGGAGTTCCAAGCACAGCAGCCTCACTCCATCTCTACTCTGTCTCTTTCTCTCACGCGCACACACACACACACACACACACACACACACACACACACGGCTCCAGGGCCTTGCAGGTAGAAAGCAAAAAGGTGAAGATTAGAGCTACGTGCTGCATCAAAAAAAGAGACCACATATGCTCACCCTGATTGATCAGTTACTTCTGCAGCACACTGGAGCTCCAGCCCGGGATTTGGCTGTTCAGAGGTATTCAATGCTTATGTGTGTGTGTGTGTGTGTGTGTGTGTGTGTGTGTGTGTGTGTGTGTGTGTGTGTGTGTGTGTGTGTGTGTGTATGTGTGTGTGTGTGCATGTGTGTGCGTGCGCAAGTGTGTGCTGGGATTTGTTAGTGGAGAGCTGAAAGTAGCTGTCAAACACATTTTGGGAAAGGAATAGCCCATTGCTTCATTTCACTTATTGGGAATGGGGGTAGGGGAGTATAGTGTTCAGCTGAGAGGAAGAAGAGGAGGAGGAGGAGGAGGAGGAGGAGGAGATCAGGAAGGGTAGTTCTTCAGGGTAGGCTGAAGCTGTGGTGGTCAGGCTCAATTTTATAACCATAAATGATGTTATAGTCAAGGCTGATGCTTTCATGGTGATACACTCTGAGCAACATTATCAAAATAAGTCCTGAAAAGACATCAACTATTAGCTGAAGCAGCGGATCAGTGTTAATAAAGAATTAAATGAGTAGTATTTTAGCTGTTTTGTGTCTGTTCAGGCATCGTGGGCACCACTTTTTGTGCTAATGGCCCAGTTCCTCTTTTGTATATTCAAAAGAGAAAATGTTAAACACATGACTTCCACTGTTCAAACAAACTGTGTTAGCTGACTATAAGATGACTCATGGTTGCTTCATATCAGACACTCAGAAAACAGAAAATCAAGCATTCACGGCTGCAACCATCTATTTTTCCCTCGTTCATCCACCGAGTTTTCCAGTCATAAAACATCCGAAAATTGCAAATATCCCTGCAACAGTGTGCACGAACTTGAGGTGATGTCTTGGAATTCCCTTTATTGTACAAGCTAAAAGCCACAGACTTTCTGTTTTAATGATTTTTAGGGGCAGTGATTCTAATGGTCAATATTTTGGTAAAAACATTCAATTTATACATTCAGCTCACAGACCTACACGAAGGAAAGCCGGGGATTAAAAGCTGCAGTTGTAAAGTGGGCGCACACACCAGCAGAATGCAAATGAACATGCCATGAACATTCACAGACTTAAAAAAAAAAAAAAAAAAAAAAATCTAAATTTTATATTTTCCTCTTTCTCAAACTCTCTTTCACACTCACAGACAGCTCCCTCTGAACACAAGGCACAAAAAAACAACGACGGGATTCTCTGTTGTTCATGAAGTGCTCGAGTGACGCCAGCTCAATTAGAGGCCTAAATGCCAAGAATCAGACTACGAAGAGATGAAGAGAGTTTCAAAGATGGAACAATGAGGGCACTGGGCAGTGGCGAGGAGGAGGAGAGCACGACAGGCCACAATGAGGAAATTAGGGCAAATGGACAATACGTAGATCTCCAAAAGGAAATGGCAAATGACAAGAAAAAAAAACACGTCGAAGCAAAAAAAAAAAAAAAAAGGGAATGAGGCGCAAAAACAAGGAAAGAAGATTGAGGCTGTGAATGTGGTGGAAGAAGAGCCGAAGACTCGGCAGAAAGAGATTAAAGCCGGCCACAGACACAAGCAGGACTATCATCACCTACACATATACACACATACACAACACATATACGCACATACACAACATAAACACACACACAATCCTCACTGGTATGTATTTCCATCATCAAATGTGATCAGAGCTACTGTCCGCAAGCCAACATTCCCTCAACCGTGATAACCCCTGTTGGAAGGCACGCACGCACACGTGCACGTGCGCGCACACACACACGCACACGCACACACACACACACGCTTCTCTACGAGCGAATACTGAACTCAGAGAAGGATCCAACATGTCTAATAAATTTAAAAGGTCAAATAAATTAAACAAACATCAAAGTGAAGGAGTCTTGTGAAGACTGCTGCAGCGGCTCCACGAAGACCGTTATAATTCCGTATTGTTTTTTTTTATTTAAAGGATTATTTTAGGTTTTTTTTCCACAACTCGGATGTTATATAGCTCTGGTACTTATTTCTGCTGCTAATAATTACATAGTAATCACCAAGTTAATTGCCGAAAGCGGCGAAAGCGGCCACATCACAAAAAGGACGTTTCAGTTATTTTATGCAGATGATACAGTTCTGTGTTGCTTTTCTAATATTGCACACATCAGCCACAGAAATCCTACAACAAGCCTTCAACAAACTGAAATATGATATATTTTTTTTTTTTTATTGACACTTTAACTGGGTACAATATTGAGAGGGTCACGGAGTATAAATATCTTGAAGATAATGATGATAAAACTATTCATCAGACAAGTCTGAAATCGCTCCTGCTTTCACAGCAGCAACATTTTTTGGATCAGAAAGAATTTCAATATTGACAAAAACAGATTCACACAATTAACGGAACTCAATGATCAAGTCCGTTCACTTTACATTTGATCTGGTTCAAAAGACAATATTCAATTTTACGATTGGTATTTGGCTGGATCGGAAGCGTCGTTTTTCAGCAGATTTTGACAAAAAAAAACGATCTTTGTACAGAATAAAGAAAACTTTCCAACATTCAGTAGGAAACAGATAATTGAGGCTTTTGTCTTGTCTGTTTTGGATTATGATGATGTTATCTATGGACACGCCTCTGCTTTACTCTTGAACACTTCGACTAATTTCAACACTCTCACGCCATAAGCTCCATTGCCGGCAACAGCTATTCCACTCATCGTGGCATCTTGTCCCAAAAGGTTCGGTGTTCATCTCAAACAGTACGACGAGATGAACAATTATTTCTATTTATTCATAAAATCCTCACTGGCAACTTGCCATTTATATCAATTCCTTATTTAATTGGTCCAACACTCATTTACATAGTAATTGGTTGATGCTCGAATTCCTGCGTGCTAATCCCGGGAGCTTCTACGCTGCTCGCAAAGGACTCTGGCCTTAAATGGAACCGATGTTAAATGTGTTGTTTTGGAGCACGTTTTGGTTTTCTACGGTGTATTTATTCTGTTCTGAACTTTAATCTCGATATCACTGGAAAGGAGAGCATGCTCTCTGACTCCTTGAGCTCGAAACAAAGTTTGAACGAAAGTCAGACGAGACGAGGAACACAGGCTTTCAGGTGATTTGCAGTTGCAGTTTTTTGCCATGTTCCTCGAACCCGTCTGACTTTGTTGCAGGAATGTCGCGGTGTTCCTACGTTTCCTCATCAACGTTTGAGTATGATGAGCTTAAATGAGCTTATGCGGCTAAGCTAACACATTCAAGATGACCATGGTAATGGTAATTGTCTTTGTTCGATGTCACAGTGACATGCCGTAACAAAGCACTGTGAATGCCATTCCATTGGTCTTTCATCCGAGGAGGTTGGAGTGTGGGTGGGCCCGTGCTGCAACTCAACCTCTTCCCCTGCAGATATCACCACCGTTCTCTTGTGTGTTTACAGACACATTTTTGAGGTTGCAATAAAACTCCCATCAACGCAGACATCTCCTCCACGGTCAGCCACTCGCTCAACTATTTGGACTTCAAAGTCGGTATGCGTGGAAGTCCGTGCGCCCCACTGTTGCGGGCATGTCCCACGCTCCGACCGACTCGGCGGGCGACACCAGTGTCAAAACTTAAAACACATGCTGTGACCAAAATAATTCCCTCTAATTGAGCACCAACAAAACAACACTGTGCCTCAGATCTCGCGCTGACACAGAAACCCTAACGTCAATATTTCTCCAGCAAACTAAACGGGGGTGAGCTCCCTCCCCTCCCCCCCCTCCCCGCTCCTCCCCCTCCCCTCCTCCTCGCAACCCTCCTTAACAAAACAACTCTTCGCTCACAGTGGTGCCAACCCTAATCACTTCCCTCAGCACCAGGTGGTTCTCATTGACTGAGGCCCAGCTCCTCCGCTCGGCAGGACGCTTCGCCAGAGGAAATTGGCTCGTCTACGCGCATTTATTGCTCGTGAGCTCTATCGAACTGCTGGGCCCTCCGACGCTGCCGCTGGACTTCGTTCAGACTCTTTTGAGCGGCCCGGTTGGGTCGTCGTGCGGAAACAGCTGCTAGCAGCGCGCCGTGCACCATCCAGAGAAACACTTAGAAACACCCTTTTCCTATTACTCCCCACCATTAACCGCCATTGTGTGGAATTAGTGGCAGTCTATGGAATAAGTGGATTCTAATTCATGCCCTCCTTTCATGGGCTGCGGCTGCTGCAGTGGCTTTCCTCCGTTAATGAAGAGGATGAAAGAGAAGTGTTACTCAAACTGAGCATCTCATCTGTGCTAACAAGCAGCAGAAAAGAGGCCTTGGAGTGGCTCCCTCGTGATGCTTATGCGTATGTAGGCACATGTGTACGGAAGGGGAAGTGACTTTGTGTGCATCTGTTGTGCTATCCTAATAAATACATAAATATATAAATAAAGGAATACATGAAATAGTGTGTGTGCCTGGGCCTTGTTCTCTAATTGCTTGGCCTGGGCCTGTAGGGATGAATACCCCACTATAGACCAATCCCTCTCCGCTAGCAGCCTTTTATCCCTCCCAGGCTCCCTTGTCTTGGACCACAGTGCTAACCAGCAGGGTCTGATTAGATTTAAATGTCAAGAGAGATAGGACAATACAGTTATCTTCCAAATTATGGCCCATTAGAGGGTCTAAGCAGTGTGCCTCCCTCCTCTACTAACTAATCACCAAGCAGATTCATCATCTCACAGACCGGGGCATCATTTGGGGGGTAAGGGGGGGGCGCGCTGTGGTTTTCCCTGCTTCTCCCTTTCGAGCGTGTGCGCGCATCGCACCGTGTGCAAGGGCATCCAGGAGTGTCTGTAATGCGCGATCAGTGTGTGTGCATGCTGCATGTGTGTCGCTCCAGAGGGAGCTGGTTCAGCGCCCCAGGCCAGTGCCCCATTAAAGAGAAAGAAAGAGAGAGGTTGTGCATATGTGTGTGTGTGTGTGTGTGTGTGTGTGTGTGTGTGTGTGTGTGAGGAGAGGCGATCCTCATTTAGACAGCAGGAGTGGCAGACTGGGTTCCACCTGCAGCCGGCAGCCAGTCGGACGGACAGACAGACAGACAGACAGACAGACAGACACAGGGACGAGGGACTGCGATGCCTCCCATCTGCCTCCTCCTAATTCACCTGCTGTCCTCGGGGTGTCATAGGAAGCCGCACACGCACACGCACACGCGCACACACACACACACACACACACACACACACACACGCACGCACGCACGCACAAAAAGTCTGTCTATTCCGGTCTGTTATTTTACATGTATATTTTTGCCCTCTTTCTCTCCTGCCTCCCTTCACATATTTATTCCTTATTTCTTCACGTTATCCTTCCTTCCTCACCTCCCCCTCGTTCCTCCATAAGAAACCCATCAACGACCTACCATGCATTACAATTTTCACCATCACAGAGGTAGTGACGATGAGGATGGTGGCGGTGGTGGGGAGTCCTACGAAGGAATGAAGGGAGGGGAAATATAGGGCTCATGTCTCAAGGTGGTTTCCTCCATATCCTCGCCTCTCCTCATCTCTTCCCCCCATTTCCATTTCCATTTCTTGCCCTGCCCTCCTTTCAGTATTCATCTTCTATTCTTCTTCTCCACGTCGTACCCTCTCCTTCTCCTCTTTCCCCCTTCATCCTTTCTGTTCTTTAATATCTCCTTCCTCTCCACCTCTCTCTTCTCCTCTTCTTATCTGTCTACTCGATCCCCCGCTCGTCTATCACAGAGCACTCATATTGGGCTCCGACTGCAAACCTCCACTGGCAATTTAAGCCCAGGAACCTGGACGATGAGCCACCCCCACCCCCCACCCCCTCCGACGTATGGCGACGTATTATGGATCGCGCTATAAATAGCTGCTGTGCGTCCTGTAAAAGCTTTTCATTACATAGAGACATTGTTCGATCAATATGAGCCCCACTCTAAATCTAATTACAAAAACAACCAAGGCTGGAAAATATATATATATGTATTTTGAAGATGATCAGGGAAACACAGGCAGCCACTGAGGCTTCAATAGGACTCTCACCACAATAAAATTGCCCATCGTAAGTAGAAGGCTAACTGGGATGTGGGGAGCTTGAGATGGAACAAATGGAGTACCCAGAGAGGAGGAGTGGTTGAGGAGGAGTTTTAAAATATTCTAGATAATGTGCATCCACAAAAGTAGGGGCAAAACGTCCTGCTCTAGTTGCCTTGACTTCACGCTCAGTATGCACACATTATGTCGCCGCTGAGGCCCAGCTGAAGCTCGGTGGGTACCGCTGGTCAGAGCCAGGCACACAGCAGACCTTCACATGAGGTGCAGCTGTAGGTGGAGGGGAGAGGAAAAACTCCAGAGAAAGGGGGGGAGTGAAAAGGAAAGAGAGGGAGAATAGGAGGAGCCCAGGGAGTCATTTCTCTCTCTGTCAGCCCCCTGCCTCCCCCATCCTCCCTCCCTCCACCATCAACCCCCCTGAGATGTGGATGCTTCGCGGGGACAATTACCGACTGACACTTCATCATGGGCCGCGTGACAGCCGCTGACGGCCCTCGTCCAAACAAATGATGCTGAGGTCGAGGTTGCGGGCCTGCCTCCGAGTCTGCCTGCCTGTAGCCCCGCTGCATGGCCCTGCACTGCATTAGCAAGCCGCACACACGCGCACGTGCACATACGCGCGCACGTGCACATACGCACGCGCGCGCGCGCGCACACACACACACACACACACACACACACACACACACACACACACACACACACACACACAGGGGGAAAAAAGCTACATTAAAAGAGACTCCTCTAAACCGACCACCTCCTTCCGTTAAGAAAAACACATTTATCAGCAGTGGGGGGATGATGGGTGAGGAGGAGGGGGGCTCCGATAGAAGGATGGAGGGTGGGTGGGGGCGCTACAGTCCTGTCAAACCCCATCCCCTTCAGGTAAAGAGAGAGCTCTTCATCTTTGCGAGGCAACTAGGACTCTCTCTCACACACACACACACACACACACACACACACACACACACACACACACACACACACACACACACACACACAAAATTGCTCCTTGATCCCGCCACACATACAACTAATCAGATAATGGGTTTAAACAGCAAGTTAAAAAAAGCCAACAAGGTAAAAAGGTGAGTAATCAACACAGTGACACCGGCATGCATCAATTAACTGTGTTAACCCACCCCTCTCCCTCCCTCTCCTCCTCACAACCCCTCACACCCCACACAAGCACAATGATCAACTCACTCCTTTGCCTTGGGTTGAGTGCAGCTAAGTTTAGATTCATAAAGTAGGTCAATTGCTAATAGTAAAAAAAAAAAAAAAGAAAAGGAAGGGGGCCAGAGTATAGTTTTTAAGTAGAAACCATAAAAAAATTTAAAAAAATAAAAAAAAGATAAAGGCGTGTGGAGGACCTGCTGGTGGCAGTCCCTTCGCTGCAAGTCTGAACCTGCAGATTAATAAATGCTGCGTGTGATCTCGGTCCAGGGAGGCAGATGAACAACAATCGAGACAGATATCAAACGCTTGACTAACACTGAAACAACACTTTGTAAAAAAAAAAGAAAAGAAAAAAAAAAGAAGGAAAAAAACAGCTCGCCGCTGTCTGAAAAGCACTCACCAGAGCGCATGTAGGGCGGAGAGGCGGAGAGGGAAACTGAGACAGAAACAGCATAAACAATGAAACATTTATCAAAGCCAGGAGGGCTTTATCCTCCGCGCGACGCGGGCAGGCTGCTGACGCAGGTGGCATTGCTGTCGTGGAACGCCGAGGTGCAACGGCTACAGCGGGCGAAGAGCCGCTCCACCTCGGGTCTGCGGAAACTCAAAAACAACCTGTTCTCTACTGGTGCTACACTTCGTGGATGTCCTGTGCTATCTGGAAGTCCACATTTTTTCATTGTTGTGCCATTTTTTTTCCCATTTATTATCACGCTCTTTTCATTCATACTCGTGATGTTTTCCCTTCCCCTCTTGATAAATGAGTTTGGCCACTCTTACGTCTTCGAACCTCTGAACGAGCCAGTGTCTGAGGCGGCTACGAGGAGAGATGAGAGGGGAGGGGATGAGCGGTGGGGGCTAAAATTGAAAGGCAGAGGAAGAAGAAGGAAAAAAAAAAAAAAAAAAAAATACAGAGTGAGAGCCATATGTCACGTCGGAAAGGCCCTTGAGAACGCTTTCAATCTTTCCGTCAATATGCGGCGTGCAGGCCTGTACATGCCATCATTAAAAAGGGGATGCTTCGCTGTTTATTTATCATAAGGACACATGGCTGACAGCTTCCTGTAAACAAGTCGTATGTTTATGCATGTGCATGCGCGCGTGCGTGCGTACAATCACTGAGGCTTTCATAGCACGCAGTCCCACATGCAGGGTCTCTCCTTTATCAGTGAAAATGGATGGCTGTTGCTCAGTAATGTGGGGAACAAGTGATGGAGTCGGCCAGTGTGCTTTCTGATAATGGCTCTTCTAGGGCTCATCACTGGAGACGGGAGGAAAAATGCTTTTTCCACATTGACTGCTGCTTAGAGTACTCTCGTAAGGTTGAGTGGGAACAAATGAGGAGGCATTCTGTTCTCCAAGATGTTTTCCATTCCTAATCACCTCCAAGATGAATGAGTGGATCACTCTTGCGATGTGACCTTGTAATGGAAGTGTCAATAGATCGATCAGCTATTGAGGAATGACATGATTGGTTTTTTCCCTCCTTAATACATCAAGTGCTTCTCTCAGTTTTGGCACTCTGACAAATTAAACAAGTGTTGAATAACAAAATTGTCTAGTCAGGCTGTCAAGTCAGCAGAAAGTTGAAACTTGTTGGGGAAGATGTATTCCTGAAAGATCCTCTGTTAAAGTCTTTACACATCGAAGGTTGTTTTCTTTCCTTTGTGCATTTAATTTGCTCATCAATATAGTTTTTTATTTACCGTTTTCTTAACTGACTACTGTTACACAGAACACAAATATTTAGTGGCAAAAAAAAAAAATGCCTTTGTTTTTCAGATCGATTCGGACTTTTTTCTGGCCTTTCATGAATAAAAGGCATCTACCGTTACATTGCGCGGACAAAGAACAAATGTCTGTTGATTGTTTGTCTCTGAACACCCTCTGTTACATGAGAGGACAAAAACTGCCAAGACAACAATTTCAAAGACAACATATGGAGCAGCATCGCCGAACAACGATGCCATCAGGATAGTGAGAAGCTCATGGAGTTTACGGTTAGATGTTGGAGAGTTGGTAGAAAGCAGGCAGCAGTGCCGTAGCGGGCTCTGAGGAATCAGCTGCTGTGAATCTATTTCAACATTTGTTTCGACAAATGCTGCAATTGTCGCAAATCTGCGTCGCTGTCGGTTTGAATCGTTTTCATGCAAGTAATTCCCATTTTCATCTTGTGTGTTCTTCGCAGTGTGTAAAGTGTGCAAAGTGTGTCTTCAAATACGTCCACACATCAGGAAATCATTAAAACAAAGCCCACTCCCATATATCGTGGGGAGAACTTAGTGCAGATCAGGCCGGTCAAGTGAGAGCAGGTGAGTGCGTTTGCATGCATATGTGTATCTAGGCTGACTGACCCACAGAGAAAGACAAATGGCTGTAGCAGGGGGCCGTGCTTGACATTTAGGATTCATGCGGTAATGGACGTTGACCTGCTGAGGTCAGGCCTGCCAGCAAGGCAGCAGAGAGGCCCATTCCTGCACAAGGCCCCATCCCTGTAACCAGACACTGGCAAAACAGTGGTGGACACACACACACACACACACACACACACACATATAATCACTCACTCACTCAGTACAGAGGAGGACATCCCAGAGGTTGGACCACATAGGTGGGGTGTCATGATAGAGAAGAGACAGATGGGTTTGGTATGTGGTTTGAAGTGTCAGGAGCAGCATGTGCTGGCAAAACGATATAAAGGTTATGTGTGTGCATATATTCCTGACATTTGTGTTGCGCTTTTATGTCTGTGCAGATGCACGTTCGCTTCTACAAGCATAGCAACAGCAGCCTTTCTGTAAGAGCGAGGCAGAGCAGTGGTAGCTGCTGTTGTTAAGAGAGTGCCCTGTGTTCACCCACAACTCGGCAACAAGAGGCTACTTTATATACTGTTTGTGACAGCTTTGTGGTAATAATGGAGCCCGGGCCCCCGCTAGTACAAGTGGCATGCTCAGTCAAGTGAGACTTTGCCTAAGAGAACACACATACACACACTCTCCAGGCAGCCTCCTTCACGCCTAATGAGACCACTGGGAGAGTGGAGAGCAGGAGGCAGGGAGAAGGAGATGAGTAGAGAGAGGAGAGAAAGGATGGGGTGGTGGGAAAGAAAATAAAAAAAAGGACGAGCGAGGGAAAAGGAGCGGAACAACGATAGCGAGAGGGGAGGAAAGAAAAAGACAAATACGCAGAGAGGGTAGGAGAGGCAAAGAGACCAACTGCTCCGACTTTCTGAGGTTTGGAATTGGAGAAAGGAGATGGAGGATGATGACCTGGATTGCTGCCAAAGAAGCGAGAGGAAGATGGAGAAGGTGTCAGGAAAGGAGGAAGGAGTGTGTGTGAGAGACAGAGGAAAAGGAGAGAGAGAGAGAGAGAGAGGGAATTGAGGTGCACCTTTAGGCTTCGCAGCGGGTGGTTATGCAATGTACACAACACAGGAGTGCAGAGAGGGGGGGAGATCAAAGGGATGGGGTGCATACATAAATAAATCTGACACCGTACTGCAACAGGAGATGTCGAGCAGAGAGGAGGGGAGAAATAAGAGCAAATGGAAAAAAAAAGAAAAAAAAATCACAAAAATATCAAGAGAACAGACACTCCCTGGGGATGGAGGGAGAGAGGAAGAGTACATGGCGTACCTTAGTACACATTGTCTCAGCGCAGTAGCAGCACAGGTTAATGACAGAGAAAAAAAAGGGGACAAAAAAAAAGATGAAAAAGACGTACACGTGCCCAAACCCTCTGCCTCTGGCTCTGTGGCATCATCTGCTCATCCAGGCAGGTGCACATTGCAGAGTGGAGGTTGGGGCGTAAGCGAGTAAATAACTTGCAGTCCAAAATGGGGAAAGGCCTAAATGTCCGGTGACAAGAAACACGGACAGACAGGGCCAGCTGAGTCTTCGGTTTGGCTTCCAGAGAGACTGGTGGATGAATTATTAAGGCACGCTCAGTCTAATAAAGACAAGATGAGCCACTTGGCTTCATGCTCATCAGAGCAGATGAGCATGCTGGCCGACACTGCTCGGGCCCCACCGCAGGTTACGGTGTCAACAAGTGACCTGTCACCTACACCGCTGCCATGAGAACTGCTCGGTTTTCTGCACACAAAAAAAACAAAACCTGGCTGTGTGTTTATTTTTAGATTCACTGCACACGTCTCTGCCCTCTGCACTCAATGACAACGTCAATTCTGCACTTAAATGACTGGTGGAGTCGTGATCACAAAAAGACCTTCAAGAGCGGAAAAAAACATTCTGTCTCAGCTGGTTTCTACTTATAATGGAGCGACACTGTCTGTCATTTTGCCCTTTTCTTGAATTCAAAATGGCACCAGGAAGGAAACTTATAGTACTATGGTTAAGTACAGATTTCACACACAAAGTTAGAGAGAGAAAGTTCAAGAATGCACTTCCACTCCTGGACTGCTAGAGACCTGCAGGAAATGCGGTCTCACGGAAAAGGAACACGCCCACCTCATCTTTTTCATCAGCCCTTCATCAGTATATGCGTACAAACCACAAGCAGCAGGTGAATATTGCAATATACACGCTGCTCTGACATTCAGCGGAGTCGCAGGTTGAGCTGCGAGCGTCTCGACACCCAATAAGCCCGACGTGCACCCTCTCACGGTTCTACGGAACAATCCTGCTTGATCAGCCTACCACTACTCCCGGCAGCCCACATGCCACCCGCTAATCCCTCCAAGACCCAGACAAAAGCTTCGGGATCCTTCTGTGCGCGAGCTGGGAAAGACAGGAAGCTGGCGGGCACATATTGTCAGGGTAAGAGGCGGTGGATGGCTGCAACAGACTCACAATGTCACAAATAGAGTGTGGCTCCACGGGTCACACCAACATTGCACTCTGAGGGAGTTGCGCAGAACAGCCAACCAACAGTGTAAAAGTTGAAATAAACCAGAATTAAAGCAAAGAGTAAAGCAAAATTATTGGAGAAATTTCGTCTTTCATAACGTCTCCTCCCGCAGTTTATTTAAGGTCACATGTTGTCTTTTGGATTATACTGTGTACAAAGGTCTGAACTGAAAGGCAGTAAAATGGTTCAGTGAGTCAGTGCCATACAGCATAACTGAACACGTAACTGTTATTACCCAATATACTGACTTGGTAATAATTCCAGAGAAGACGTGTTTACCTGAGGCAGCAAGCGCACCCAATTAGACCATATCAGTGCCACACAAACACACACAAACAGTGTGTAGTGATAAAGTATGACACCAATGTCGAGCCCCGCCATTATAAAGACAACTAACAGTAAAAATATCAATGCAGTCACGGGAATAATATGCTTAGTTATCATTCAATAAGGCAGTTCTCCTCCATAAGACTGTCGTTGCCGAGGAGCCACGCAAGCAAGCAACAATACTCGGGTGCTGAAATGTCTCCTCGCTACATAAAAATCTGTAAATATGCGCAATTTCAAACCGTGAGAGGTGAAACTGAGCCCGAGCACAAGGATAACTGTAATGAACACACAGAGGCCAGCACGGTGTAACTAAATCTTAGTTATTCACAGGCAACACCCTCAACTGTATTATACACAACTCCCTCATCGTCGCTCCTTTTCCTTTAGCTGCACAGCTTTGAGTGCAGGAAGGATGAAAATAAAACACTGACGACTACTCTTATTCACTTTATCCGTCTTTCCCACTCTCTCTCAGAGGTTTCCAGGGGCTGTCCACAGCACACGTGTTTTGGTTTACCTAGAGTGGAGCCCTATCTGAGGCCGGGCTGTGGGCTTTGTCTGTGGCACCATTAATCAACTGTCCTTTAACAAAAACAGAAAACCAGATGAGAGACAAAGGGAAGAGACGTGGGGGGTTGGCTCTTATTTAGGTAGAAAAAAAAAAAAAAAAAGAGAGAGAGAGGGTCGAAAAGAAGGAAGAGATGAGAGAGAAACAGAAGAGGGGGGGTGCTTGACCCAGATCCAGTCTTCAATAAATCAAGTCGCAACAATAACAAGCAAAGTTTTCATGTGGCTTGACTGATTAATCAGGTTTTTTTTTTCTGTAACATGGGAACCCGGGAGTCTTTTTTTTGGTGCTTTTTCTGTCTTGCCTCTCTCGAGACTGCAGAGTTTCTGAGTGAGTCTTTCTATGTTGGGTGTTTATGTCTTCATGCTGCAAGGTTTTAGACATGGAGGCCCGAATCGTTCATGGTTTAATGAGAGCGAGGCCTACGCTTCATGGTGCAGTGGGGCAATTTCACCGAAGGTCTCCGGCGACATTGCTGGAGTGCGGGGCAGGTTGACGGAAAGGTATGGACACACACATGCCTACACACACAGACAGACAAATGCTTGTCAAGGGCTTCTTATCTAAAAAAATAATAATAATAATAATAATAATAAACAAGCGCTGTTTTACACACACATGCACACAAGATCCACAAAGCGTGCCACAGCGACAGGATGTGTAGCAGCCCTCTGAGACTCTTTGCGAGATGCCGATCGATGGGCATTGAGTGTGGACAAGGAGGCCTCAGGATCGATAGGGGGCCATTACAGAGATGTGCCTACTGGGACATGAGGAGGGAGAGGGGGGGTGGGGGTGAGGCTACATCTGGGGCCCTCCATGCTGTCTTCTTCACCTCGTCGGTGGGAGGTTTTACTCCACATGAGTACTGGGACACACATAGACAAAGCACAAACGTGGACATGCATTAGGATGAGCCTTGCCGAGTTAAATGGAGAGAGCACACACACACACACACACACACACACACACACACACACACACACACACACACACACACCAGCTAATGGCATCCCAGGAGACCTCCACCACACCAAGAGAGCTCATCTTTGTCTCGTTCTCTCAGTCTGCCTGTCCTCTGTCCTCGTCTGCAATCTTCCTGTCGGGGAGGATTCTTTCAGTCGCTCTAGCTCACTTCTGGTGCCCGTCTTCTTCCCTTTCTTTACTCCCCGTCCTTTCTTCAACGGTCTCTCTCCCTGTGCACTGCAGTGTCACCAGAGCAGCTTGGACTGTGCTCTGTCACTGGAACAGCTTGATCCTAAGACTTTCTGTCACCTCCTCCTCGTCCTCCACTCCTCCCCTCCGCCACTCTGCTGTTCACAGAGAGCACTGACTGTTCTATTCTCCCTCCTGCATAAACACACATACCGTGCACACATACACACAGTTGAGAAAGCGACAGCATTGTTACTTTCCAGAAAATGTCTGGCAGTGACATAATCCCTTCACACTTCCTGTTTTAGATGCCCTTGAGGCATCTGCAATGATTTTGCATAAAGGTTTACTCGTGGTCCAGTGCAACTGCACAGCTGAAAGGATTCATGGGAAGGGACTCAGTTCACGTGAAATGTAACTAAAGCTTTAGCCAACCATCTTCTGTATTTTTCAGGTTTACGTTAGCTCGGTTATACAAATGTGTTTAGTTCACCTTGGAAAAAAAAAATCCTTTAAGGACCTGTATTCTCCCAAAATGCTCCAGCTATTAGAAAGCGAAGATTATTATCAAAAACCAAGTCCCCAACACACAGACAGATACAATACTTTGTAACTACACCACATTAATACAGGTGTTAATCACATGAAAGTGCACAGAGATGGGCCAGTCAAGCATGCGAATGAAACCATTGAGGCATTTAATCCTCCCGGTGAGAACTAAAGGAGAAGCGTCTCCTCCTTCTTTTTCTTCGGCCCATCTCCTCCAGCACCGCCCTAAAAGGACGGTTGAAAATAGTGCATTTGGATGATGTTATGGAGACGCACGACTATTAAAAGTCAAGCAAATGCCTTTACCAGCGCTTATGAAATTGCACTGAGGTGCCATGTCGGCTCCTGCAAGCGCTGTCCAAAAAAACCCTTCTGTGGCTGATCAAAAAGAATGTGCACGAACACACACACACACACACACACACACACACACACACACACACACACACACACACACACACAGTTTCTGGCCTCAGCCAGCAGTCCCCGTTGGTTTGGAAGGCCACAGCGGGCCATAACAACTACAGGCTGGCCGGCCTGTAAGTAGTGGGCCCTCTGTTTCAGCAATCTGGGTTCTCTTTGCCTTTGGACAGGCACCAGGTCAGGCTGCACAATACACCACTGTGTTTGCAGAGGGAGACAGAAAAAAAGGGGGGGGGGAAGAGATACAGAAAGAGAAAACAGCAGCCGTGCGAGTCTCTGTGTGCACACAAACGTATATATAAGATGTGTGCACAGGAATGTATGCTCTGCTTTACATGTTGTGCATGTGTATTATGACTGCTGGGCCCCACCATGCCCACTGGATTGCAGCAACTGTACTCCCTCCAGCCTCCCCCGACCTCCATCATTACATCATCATTGCAATAGCTTTTTGCTACCTCAGCACAAACAACCATTTTGGGACCGCTGGCAGCAGTTTCCCTCCCCCAGGCATCGTTTGGACGCTGTTGTTGGATCTCTCAGCGAGGTCAGTGCACCAGGAGTAACACACATCACTGTCAGTCCAAAACAATACAGTGGAAAAGCAAATGTGTTGGCCTATGCAACTGTGACGACTACAAGGGAAAACAGGCTGCAGATGCGGAGCGGGCCTGTGCCCCTTTAAGGAGGGCGAGCGGCACCTGTCCCTTTAAGATCTATTTCTCACAGCTTGTGGGTTCTGAGCTGAGCCGGCTAGCATTAGCCAGGCTGCGCTTCGCTGTGCATGTATGGTAACGGGGGGGGGGGGGGGGGGGGGGGAGGAACCGCACCGCCCAGCCTGCCAGCCCACCACAGGGAATTTGTTTATGTTTCCTTGCTGCCAAGTTCCTGTCAGGAGGCGCCCCAAAGAGGAACTGCAGACTACTCGGTACTGTTAGCTACGCCCTCTTGCCTAGAATGACTGGGATTTTCTCCATACACTATCGGGTGGTGCTTTGTAGCAACACACTCAATTCCAGGGAGGTCTCTTCATCAATTTCAGCACTCACACACACCACACACACACACACACACACACACACACACACTCCATACTTGAAAACACTCCCTCTGTTGTTCCAGAGCACCAAAAAAAAATTCACAAAGCAAGTTGTAACAAAAAGCTTAATTTATGACCCCCAAACAGATTATCACCAATGTTCTCAAAACACAGTACATAAAACATTACAAAGGCATAGTTTCATTACAGCAACACTTTATGATTGGCACTTTGTTATGATGTGGATTATGGGTATCGTAAAAACGGAGCACCACCACATAAAAACACAGTAAACAGGACTGGTAAACTCGTGGGCATTAATTCAAGCTGTTTTGGGAAAACAGCTAAATCTAAATTACTCCGCTGCTAATGAGCTAAAGAGCAAAGTGTCCTGACCTCCAATAAGACACAAACATTCTCCCGAACCAGGACAAAAATATGATGCAATGCCGGCAGTGAATGAATAATTGGATGAATATATATCCTTCAATTTGTCATTTACGTGAAATATCTGCATAAGAGCAGCCTTTTTGTCAGGCATGGTCAGCAAATACGTCAATGTCTATGCTGAGGTCTGTGGACGCCAGCAGGTTTGTTTCTGTCCACTCACAGTTAATGTCTGGGACATTTGTCTTTATATCATGCGTGTGCAATGTCCATTAAAAGTGTGTGTGGCAGAAGATTGGGAGATGTGTGAGTGAGTGGAGGAAGGAAGGGTCATACAAGGCCACACAAAGGGGCGTGGGACCCAGGATGGTGAGACAGAGGAAGAGATAGAGACAAAAAAAAAAAAAAAAAAAAAAAGGGGGGGGGGGGGTGGGGAGGACAAAAGATGGAAGCACGGATGGAAAGCTGTTGGCTGGGGTATAAGAGGACTGGTTGGAAGCAAAAACAGGAAGTAATTTAAGTGAGCTTGGATGGCCCGACAGCGGCCACTCACTGTCACGTGCTGGCACGTTTCACCGCTGTTTGACTGTGCTGCCCAGATATTCCCCCTGTACGTACACAGTACGGTGAACCAGTGGCTGCACGGGGGAAAGGCACTGACTGGCTGCATTTGTTGGAATTAGATTAATGTTGTCTGGTCAAACTGCCCGGTTTTCGTCACCGCGGGTGAAGTACAGACTCGCATCAGAAAACGTGAACCGATTGAGCCCGCGGCACACTTCTGCTATTCTGCTGATTGTGAGGAAGTCGGTGCCACACAATGCCTTGCTATTCAAATGCCTTACCAAAAAAAAATCAGCTGCACTAAATGCCAACTGAGCTTAAAATAGTTTACTCAAGCGTTAAACTCTCCGGCTTTGCGGGATTTGTGTAAATCTGACGAATCAAATTTGTTTATCAGAATGTGAAAAAGCTGAAGAGTCTCTACAATCACAGCAAGCACTACAGTTGGACAATAAAAGAGGAACACAATTTGAGTTTCTAAGAAAAGGGCACATCCACATTTGTAGGCAGTTTTTCTCACACACGGGGGAATCTAAACAACAACAACAGAAAAGGTTACCAAAGCTGTTTATAGCAGGGTGGCAAGATGAAAAAAAAAAACGTGTCAGGAGTTGATTATTCAACCCTGTCCAGCTTTGACGGGGAATAAGAAACGCCACTAAACAGGAACAACTGCACATAAACAGCACATCTCAGCTTCCTTTACGTTTCCATGTGTGGAGAGGAGCAACACTGAAAAGAAAACACAGGAGTCCCATTCTAGACAGAGGGAGAGGCAGCGGGCTCGGCAGCCACCACCGACCTACCGCACAGAGTGTGAATCATTAAAGGCATGTGTTCCACATCAACTGCCGGGGCTGCTTCCCAACCCACTTATGAGACTGGATCCAAATTATCGTGGGGAGCGGGAAGGGGTTCAAATACGTGGAGATGAAAACCCAGAACCTGCTAACTCGGAGACAGAGAGTGAGAAAATGAGAGAGATAAACTGGAAAGTGACTGCATGTGCCAGCTCACAAAATAAAACAGCAATGAATTAATGAGGCAGCTAATGGAATAATTACACGATTTCCAAAAAGTGTGACGTTTCATCGTGAGCAAATGAAGTGAACAAGATGAAAAGAATGAACAACTTAAATGGAAAGCCAAACTGAATTGAAAACTGACCTACTTTAAACTCCTACATGTTTTTCTGGCAGCCTTTCCAAGTTTCTAACTGTACAAAAGCTAAGGCAATGCAGCGGGATAACTTTTTCCAAGAGAACAAATCAAAGGGTGGGAGAAGACAAAAGAAGAAGAGAGAGGAACTCGGAGTCGTATGCGTACAGGGCCAAAGTGCCAGCTTTAGTCTTGTCCATCAGGCCAGCCATACGCCAAACTGGGTGCCAAGAGGGGAGTATCTGCCAGACCACTTGTCATCCCCACTTACGACACACGGACGTCTTCTGCGGGTGTGAATATGTGTTTGTGCGCAAAACGCACTCCCTCTCTGGTGTGGGCATCCAATGAAGGGAATGATTTGTGGAGGGAGTGTACATTCTTCTGGGTATTGGCTGGCGTATCGGTACACGTAACATTCTGTTTGGTTTATGCTCGGAGGCTCGGATACTCGGGGCAGGTGTCCGTCTGGGGGGGGGGGGGGAGAGATCACCTTTCCCCCGGGGCCAGGAAGGGACGTTACGAGCGGGACAGGATGGGACAAGACAAGACATGAAGGGACAGGACAGCGAGGCAAAACACAAGTCTGTACATGCAGGAGGAGGCTAGATGGAACAGGACAGGACGAACTTAGCGGTCTGATTGGCGGAGAGGAATTGGTCAACATTTACAGCTCCTTCCTGCCAGCCATTATTGTGGCAAAAAATATGAAGTTAAATAAAGCGATGTCTTGTAGCCGATACAAGGTGGACAAATCAGACTCAAAACTAAATCTCTGTATTCTTCAAGTCAGTTCCTAATAATGTCTCTTTATGTTTGGCCTTTGTCACTTCAACATGACAGAGCAAACCTGCTTGCTGCCAGCTTCACCTCTGATGCAACAGACCCAGGATTAGACTTGATCCTAATACTAGCAGACTGCAGGGCACAAGACACAGTACCTCCTCCAAACAGCACAGAGTGTATCTCAGTGTACGAGGATGTGAAAATGATTGCACAGGTATGAAGAGTCAGCTGTGCGCAATCACTGACCTTAACAGAAGCCAGTGGGAAGCAGGAGATGACACCGGCACAAAACACAGACAACAGACTCAGCCATGACATCGAAGGCAACCACGACTCCAACATGGCGGCGGTTGCATGACGAGGAACAATGTACAAAGAGCGAGATGGTATTTGGTACCCACAGACGTAAGTGTCAAGTGTGAAAAGTCCAATTACCCAGAGTCGACAGAAGTGACAAATTCGGGCTTACCCCAAAAACGTCAATCTCCCTGTCCTTGGCCAAGGAAATCTCTCTTTGAATCGATTGCAGCTCCTAAGCTCTGAGGAGAGAGGAAGAAAGAGAGAGAAAGATATTTGAAACCAGGAGCTTTGTGGTCCTTATCCACGTGCTGCAGACTCAGTGACTCCCGAGCCTCTCTGGCACAGAACCGCCTCGCAACATGAAAACTCTTACCCTCTTTTTCCTTCTCATACTCCCTGTAATCTCCCCACCCATTTCCAATAGATCGGACTTTCTCACTTGCTACATTTGTGCCCCAGACATCATGTGAAAAGTGGAGTAAAACAGTGCTTTTGTGGTGTGTGAATTACCTAAGCCCCAGGCAGGCACAGTAGTGCTTATGGCCACAACTCAATTACAGCAATGTGAATCAGGTGGCGGCCTAGAAATCCCCTCAGCCTGATGCACAAATAGGGACACAGAGGCGCCTTCATTGCCAAGACGGAGACAAATCTAAAGTGGCGTTTCATCTCTTCGTCATAAAACAGCAACGCCGATGCTGTACAGATGAATGGCTGCTGCAGACGAGGCATCTTGCGACACTGGTTTGGAGCGATTGTGCGAATAATGCCATTTTGTTGATGCACGGTGCCAAATTATCAGAAGTGTTCTACAGGTCTAGTTGGAGATCTAAATTGAAAGAGTCACATGGTACTAGGGATTTCTGATAAATGGCACCTTTGTTGCCGTGGAAAGCTTGGAAAAAGTTTTGTGTGATTTTTTTTTTTTCTTTTAAACCAAAGACAACTGGATGCAAATTGCAGGATGGTGGTTAGCACATGTTAAAAGGGCACTTTGTTGGATTTCATGGATTCTCTACAGAAACGTCGAACTGCACATTCACGGTCAGTCACACTTGAATAGAAAATTGGTTTGTGTCAGAAGCACTCAAAAGGCAGCGAGCTTTTCCTGTCATTCTCTTTGAGGGGAAACCAGAGACCATCTCTTTTTTAGCATATCCTGGCTAACGGATCCCTCGAGCTCCAATAAAAAAAAAGTTGAGCTGTGGACCAGGACAGGGCTTTCCAAAAGCATGTTCAAGAGAAACCAATGACATTTAAAACCGGGGTCTGTTTGCGCTTATTTCACTTCACTTGTCACAATGAGAAACCCAGTTTATTGACTTTAGAAAGAAGAAAGTTGTGGCAGGACAGAGCTTTCCTGAAGATTATGGGAGCGATTGCTCTTTAGAAGGGTCAACGCCGAAAAAAGAAAAAAAAAGTGGCCTCGGTGTCATTTAACACGCATCAAATGAATTTCACACTGATTTGTCATCACAAGCTACTGAGGAAAGTGAAAGAGCCGAAATATAATCATAGCATTTTTACAAAAACACTGGATTTATGAATACTACGAATGGTTCCAGTTACACAACAACTGGCTGCAGTGACATTGTTCTCGCGCATTAGCTCACCGTCCTGCTACATGTGCATATTTAGCCTGCGTGTTAAAGACAGAGACTACACGGATGCAAAGTCGTCGCCAGTGTTTCCCATGCAGATCCTAAAATGATTTTCATTTTAAACCAATGCATTGCAAATACATCATGTAATATTTCTACTCTGTAGCCAATATCATTTTGCAGCCAAATATTATCTCAACATTATGAGGTGGGGGGTCTTTCACATGTACAACACAGTAATAAATATTTAATATGAATTTCTTTAATACTGCATAATCCAATGCAACACCTACAGCACAGCCAATGATAAATACAGAGATAGACTTGGCAAAGTCAAACTAATACTGTATGTAGCATTGTTTGAAAGCCAAATACCAACTATGTTTATGATTATTTTTTTTGGTAGTGAGATGATATCTATAACTCCAGGACACAACACTTAGATGTGAAAGATTCCCTCTGTTATCATTTCCATTCTCACAATAAGTCAGTGTCCGAATCCAAACGTCGGGACTTCACCGCTCTCGCAGACTTCAAGACTTTGTGAGTGTGTTCTCGGGATATTTATCTCTCCGACTCTGTGTCTGTACGCCCCAGGGTGTTGACTTCGTCAGACTTTACTTATTTAAATACCCCCAATTCATTGCAATACATACATGACATTGGCGTTTTTATCCGATTGGCAACTAAATAAAGCGTAAATAACTGGTCATAAATGTGTGAAACAATCACTCCATTTAAACCCTACTTGAATCATGTAGGCCAGAAATACATTTTCAACCACATCATAATGCAGAAATATGTAGAATTATTGACTGTGGACGGAATCAAAATGACTTCTATTGTTGTAGTCTTTAGGTCTGTTCATCGGCAGCTTATACAGCCACAGACTGGACCTGAACACATCACAGCATGCTCGACCGATGTCTGCAAAAGTCCACAAATCCGGAGGGTGGACATTTGAATTCAGCCTCATGGTTTGTGTCGAGGCCCTTAATGACTCGCCATGTCACTTCCTGTTTTATTACACATTCTCACTTCCTGTTTGTGACTCTGAATGGTGCTTTTACTGGTCTGCTAGAATTAGGAGCAGAGTAATTTCTAGAAGGAGGAGGTAAAGTGAAATGAGGACAGTTTATGCAGATGTGTGTACAAGTGCGTGCATGCAGTGTTCGCGAGCCTGGAGCCTACGCTGATGAGAGTGGACAATAGTAGCCTAAGGTAGTCACATCTTTGTCCTTGCTGATGGGTGAAAACAATTCACTGCAGACACTCACCTTTGACTGACACACACACACACACACACACACACACACACACACACACACACACACACACACACACACACACAAGAGAAGATGGGGCCTTCACTGCTATAGCCCTGCCAAACAAGTCCATCTGCTTTTCAAATGGAGCCCAATTTACCCCACATGGAAGGCCTCGATTGCTGAGAAACTCCACCAAGCATAGAGCCCTGCAACAATAATACAATTGGGTCACCCGTTCCTCAGTGTACCTAGCATCAGCACCTGGGATCGGGTTCTGGGTTGCTCAACCTCTAATGGTTCAAAAGGTTTGATGGGAAGCGGTCCCCACTCTCAAGTGAAATCACCCTGCACTGTGACCGCATCACCGATTCATAATCTGTCAGGACAGACACATACTGTAAAGATCTGATTACGGGTCCGACCAGCAGTCTCCAAAGTGTGTGTTTACTTGGAAATGGCAGCCCGGCGGCGGGAGTCATGAGCTCACATTTAAAACAGACACAACGTGTTGTTTTAACTCGCTCGCTCGCTCGTATGAAATTCCACCGGCTGCACACACGCACACAAGCATTCATAAAACATAAACTCCTCATCTCGAGGCTCTTGACTCCCAGCGGTGGAAATCCCCTTCAGTGGCACATAGATCACATAACCTCTCTTGACATAGGAGGACAGCACTCCCAATGGAGAGACGGAGATTCACACGCCGAGCGCTGGCCGAGGCTCCAGACTCGCCATTGTCCTTCAGAGTCATCCAAAGAAAACAATGAGGAGGGTCATGCAAGGCCCCCCTGTGGAATGGTAAATAACCAGAGAGAGTGAGACGCAGAGCCAGAGAGGAAGAGGCCGGGAGGGAGGAAGTGAGAGAGACTAATCCACTCTGACGGTGTTATATGGAACACCAAGCGCAAAATATGACCATGTGGGGACAGGTGAATTCCACTAATGTTCAATCACTCAGGAAGAATCTGACACTGGTTGAATGGAAAACTTGTCAGCTCCATGATGTAGAGAGCAGAAACACGTATGCAAAGACTGAATGTAAAATTATCTCACCTCTTGGTATGAGGGAATTATAGTTACTATAACACATGGGGAAAACACATTCATTCAAGTCAGAGTTTTATAACAATATTTTACGTGCTGCAGTAAAATAACAACAATTTACATCTCGCAGTGCGGGAAACAGTCGTTCTTTTTACGAGTGGAGTTGTTTAAACGAGTGCTGCTCAGGTCAGGGCCATGCCGAGGCAGAAAAAAAGGGGATAAAAAAAACAACCAAACAATATCAAAGGCTTAGATTGTGGTGATGTTAATCATTCATTAGCGCCGAGTGACCCTTATTATAAAACCATCTTTGTTGTCATTATTCATCTGGCATAAAAATGCTAGCCTGTTAATTCAGACTCAGGATGTCGACAATAGGCGGTCTACAAAGGGCTTGGGAGGCACAGTCCCCCTCCCGATTGGTCTTTCATATGCTAATGAGGGAACTGTTTTGGGTTTACGGGCCTGGTTGGAAATGATTTAGGGCGACACCGGTGCTCTGGGCCTTTATGTTTAGGCTGGCCACGGGGGCTCATATATCACCCTGATCATTAATCAATTAGCGTCGCCGAGCCACCTGTCGGACACATCGGCGCACAAAACATTCTTGCCCTTGGGCAGTTGCTAGACGATGATCATCAGTAGCACCGCTATTACCTTCCAACAGCCCCTCCCTCCGCCTCCCCCCCACCCCCCCCCACCCCTACCCTCCCCATTCATGGTAATACCCTGACGGATTACATAATCGCACGCAAACGCCGTCCGCAACGTCAAGGGCTCTCCTTCCAAGAGATCTGAGTGGAAGCGTCGCGGTGAGTTCTCTTATGGGTCTCCCCTCCTTCCAACTCAATCAAACTGAAAGTTTGTTAACACGCGTTTGCCCTCCGCTGTCACAAACAGAAAAGAGCGGGCAGAGAGGAATTGATGCTGACCTTGAAGGAGAATCAATACGCTGACGGCTATTCAAAAGTGCTGAATGCACACCGACGCCGCGCCCTCCATTGTTTTAAACGTAACTGCCTCCAGCGGAGTATTGATGGTTGCTTGGTATTGATGACGTGTCACAGTAGCCAAATACGTGCGAGATGGAAAGGTACAAACTATGCAGGGTTTTTGTGCCATTATTCTGGAAAAGTGATTTTGTTTCGACGAGATGAACTTACTGCTGACTTGCGGTAAGGCAAATACATGCGAGACTGTGAAAACAAACAGCGGCTTTCTGCCCAACTTCAATCACAAACACTCAAGATTTCAGTTCCTGTTTTGAAAAAGAGAGGTGAAAAGTTACTTCAGTTTTCAGGGTCTGGGTTGTTTCAAAACAGCATGAGGCTTCGTGATCTCCTGGAGCCACTTGAAACGTTCAGCAGTGAAAGCGATCGCGATTGAAACATTTTAACAAGATTTATGAATAATAAAAAGATTTAACAACTGCCCTTAATCCAACTGTTGTATTTTTTCCTGGAGATTTATATGTAAATTTGAACTCTTATGCAAAGGCCCTCACTGCCACTACACAATCTGTTTTCCACAGCCTTGCTTCTCTGACAATAGTCAACTCCCACCACCCTCCCAACCAACCCCACTAAAACCCTTCACATTTTTCACACTTTTTTTTTTTGTTTTTTTTGTTATTTGGAACTAATTCTTAAAAGCAGCTGAGGAGATAAGTGGCACTAAAATTAGAGCCTAATCCGCCAACCTTCAATGTGGGGACATGGAGAAAATAGATTTGTCAAGCCTTGATTTAGCTGTATTCTTTCATTATAAAAGTAGCACTCTTCACGCGGCTTAGCGGTACGAAATGGCTCAATCAGTCTCATGTGGAACATTTAAGTGGGAACGGGAGGGAAGAGGATGGAGTGAGCGCGTATCTGTGAACCCAGAAAACTCGGCGTCATGCTGGTGCCATTATTGGGTTGCGTTCATTGTTATTCCTACCTGTGCTGCACTCTTCAACTCTGAGGGCTACCCCTTGAAAATGACATTCACCATCCACTTCTCAAGGCTCCAAAAACAAGAGCCGTTTCACTGGGGGGGATTGTGTAAAGTGTGTAACACTGGGCAAGACACTAGAGAGAGGTTTTTTGTTTTTTTTTCCGTCTGTTAAATCCAACCAGCTCAGGCAAGGAGCCAGCTACCAACATTATCAGGTGGATTTTCAAAAGAACAAAAGCTCCTCTGCGATTCTTTAGTCTGCCAGTGGAGAAAAAAAAACAAAAAACTGAAACCCCATCCAGCACAGATACTCAGTGTGTGTGTGTGTGTGTGTGTGTGTGTGTGTGTGTGTGTGTGTGTGTGTGTGTGTGTGTGTGTGCGTGCGTGCATATAAGTCCCTTGTCCTTGATATTTCAACCAAATTCATTTCTTCCAGAAGATTATTTTCATGATAATCTCCCACTTTTTTCTATTTACTTATCTCTTCAGTAAGGTCCTAAAAACTGTCTGTGATCTTAAGGGTGTAAAGGTCAAAATTAAAGCTGAGAACGCAGGAAGGAGAGGGTATCTGTCCGGGCTCGCTGTATCTAATCATAAACGTATTTCAGAGGCCACAGGCCACATAAAAGATATTTTTGGAAAGATAAATCTGGAAGGCGAAAATATCTCACACTTGACTGCAAACAAGGAAAGTGCATAGTTGTGTTGCCCGGTATCTGTTGGTTGGACAAGCAGTGTTGGGGAGAAAAACTACTGCCGAAGCAGATAAAGGCGATCCACAGGGTACAGAGGCAGCGGGAAGGTGGAGGGTGATGGGTGACGGGGCAAAGGCTTGACCTCTCTGGGTCAATAGGTGATCAGGAACATTTATCATACCGACGCTAGCTGCTGAATGAGAAACCAGGCAGCTTCTCTCTGAAGAAATTCAGCCACATTTCGGTGTCCAACTCCAATGAAGGCCGGGCCAACTACTGGCAACCAGATGCCCCGTGTTTATGACAGAGACAAATACTGAAATCCCTAAGTGGAAAAACATGCCATGCTGGCACACAGTAGCGGCAGTGAAACATTACATCACTTTGACGATTTAATGAGCACAGCCTGGATCAGATCAGTTTAAATACCTGCCAATGCCAATATAAACGCTTGTATTTCACGCTTCATGAGAGAAGCTAAAAAACAAGCTCCATTTGATAGGACAACAACGGTTGGAGGACGAAAGGGTGGAGGGGGTGCGGGGTGGGGGGGGGGAGTTGTGGTTGCGGTTGAGGGGGAAGCGAGCAGCGCCGCGCAAGTCCTGATGGAAGCCATGCAAAGGTATCTGAACACAGGGAACACATGGAGACGCAGCTCAGCCACGCTTGATATTCACACGGAGGGAACGACAAAGACGCAATTGAGTGTGGGGACCAGATTTGGCGCAGCCTTATCAGAAACCCCCCACACACACACACACACACACACACCACATACCCCCACCCCATGTCCCCCACCCCCCGGGGGAATGTCCTACAGTGGCTCTCTGAGGGAACACGGCAGCTCGGGATTGTTGTGGCGCTCCGGACAAGTGGACGACAGTCCGAGTGGGCTTCTCAGGCAGGAGGCCAACCGACAATAAAAAAAAAAAACCACACGCTGTTGTGCAGGAGGACAATTAGGACGCACGCAACAAGGCATCCATCAAATTAAGATGGCAGTTAAGTTCTCAAATAAAACAAACACAGCCTTCTTGTCAGCCATTTCATAACTCGTGCATGGGCAGATGATCTACAATGGTTGTACTGGGAGAGAAATGCAAAAACAAAACACAAATTAGAGTTTGGTATTTCATTTTCATATCCCACAACCTCCAACGCACAGAGAAGACCGTTTTCAGCAGCGAACACAAACTTCACAGTCGCCTCGGACACTTTCTCTAAATCCATCAAAGGACTTTCCAAATGAAGGAGAAAGTTCTTTTCTGGCATTTGTACGGGAAGTGTCTTCATCTTACCATAGTTTTTGTAACTTTGTGAAATGTACAATCTGACAGTCAAGCCTCTTTCAGCAGCTTAAGATGTGCTGTTACATCATCATCATCCAACAGAGCAGAGGAAGATGTTAGCGGGCAGTGAAAAACCTGAAAGCAAAAACTGATGGCAGGACTCCACGAAGAGAATTGAAGTTTTATTACCTAAAAGTATAACGGAACAGAGGCTCCAGATCCGAGAAAAGATTCACAAAAACAAGGACGGGTAAGTAAAACACAGAGAAGCGTCCAAAGACAACGCAATAATGAAGAAAAAGGAACACTGATTATTGTCATCATGCTCATAAATCTTTAACAATTTCATCCTTCCTCCAACACGCTGCAAACCATGCGCATGTTTTCACTGACTGAGCACATGGCCTGCAAAAACACTACGAGCTGAAAAAAAAAAGATGTTATACAGCCGTCATCACCACTGTAACGCAGCTGTTGACCGATAAATAGAACGGCTTAAACAGACAAACACTGAGCTGAACACGACCATTTGCTTCAGCGCTGTTGAGGAGGGTTCAGTCAAATCTGAAGGAAGCAGCCTTTTCACATGTGCACAGGTGTGACAATGGGCAGAGCTCCAAACAGTCTGAAAGCAGTTGTTTTTTTTCTCTTCATTTTTCACATTCTTACTTCCACCGCCGTCCGTATTCACTGCCGAATCCCACCAGCCACTCCTGTGCAGTCGGTGACGGAGGGACGGTGAACGGCTCGAGACGAGAGACAGAACCGGAGCGGCCCACGAAGTCTGAACCCATTTTTGGTTTTTTGTTTTTTTTTCCCCCAGAGAGAACACTTTAAATTCTGATGGTAGGAATAATCGAAGTGTTACGACAAAGTGTTACTATAATACAAAAGAATACAGGCCCCACACACAACAACAACAACAAATACAAATATTTATCGGATACTTGGGTTCCCCCCCCCCCCGAGTACAACTGTGGACAAAAAAAAAAAAACAGGCAGTGGGTGAATTGGCACCACGTTGAGTAGACAGTAAGTAAGACAAGGAGTGGCTGATGTGTACGAATGAGAAGTTCGGCAGAAATCGCCGTGAAACGGAGAGGTGCAGTGAAGCCTCCTGGAACACCATCAACACATTTCACACACGCAGGACCTGGATACAACACGCTCGGGGCTTCCACCTTCATTTAGATGAAAATGAACCTCCTCAAGAGGAAACAAAGCCATTTTTAACCCCCCCTCCTCCTCCTCCCCCGCCTCCCCTCCGCTACGACCCGGCCTCCCATAATATGCCCAGTCAATGGACTGTGGGTCTATTCAACTGCGGGCAGCCCACAGCACCGCCATAAATAATGAAGGGCAGCTCACATGAAACCCTAATCACCATTGTGCTGTCACCCAACTGAGAAGATTGCTTGTTTAATTTACTGCACCGCATCTGTCTCAGTTCTGCCCAATTTAGTTTCGCAGTTTCAATGGGCAAGTGCTCCAGGTATTTATCAATATGCTTTTCACCCGACGCCATCGATCAATACGAGTCCACTGTTCCCCGTATGGAAAGTCCGTGCGTGTCTGTTCCTCTTTGGTGTAAATGGGTTTCGGGGTGATGGTGCGTACGTGCGCCGCGGAGAACAAACAAGAAAGCTGCAGCTTGTGCAACAACAAAGGCTGGCTGAGAAGAAGCCATCAACACTCAATAACCGGAGCTCATTATTGGCCATATACAACGTACTTCATTACATTACTATTCCATTAGCATGCCGACATTTGCATATTCCAGTCACCTCTTTACAGAGGCTGTTGATCATAAATGGCAGCCATATGCTGCCTGGTGCGCCACATTACAGAATTATTACTGCGACACAAAAAGCCAAGAAAAATGGAAACGACACGAAGCGAAGTACAAAACCAATCAAAGGATCCGCCGTCGTTGACAGCGACGGCGCGCGCGTCATTTGCAACCGCAGGTTATGACACAAAAAGATCCGCAGGCCGCGGCCCCGTTTGCGTGGCCGGGTGCGTTTCCGAGGCGCCTTCCTTACACGTGCCGTTTATTAATGTGTAAACTACCGGCGCATCAAAAAAAATTGTCTGCGGCGTTTATAGAAACAAGACGTGCAGAATGAATTGGCGCGCCGTAAACCCATGCAAAGCCGCGCGTCATCAGCCGAATCATTTCCGGCCGCGCTCTTTTCGTCCACTTTCTCCCGCTGCGCACCCAGAAGTCCGGGCCCGCCCGGCGGTCGCTTCAGCTCCACGTCGATTTAGGCGCGACGGCTCTTCACCGGGTCCGGCTGCTCTGCGGCGACAGCCCGCGGAGACGGAATACAAGCAGCGGCGGGCTCACGAGCCGCACGCCCTCGGCGGGGCGGCGAGCCAACGCGGCGGGGCGGTTGGAGAACATTTCTACACGCCGAGCCGCTCGCGAGCAGCCCGCTGTCCGGCGCCGGCGGCGGCGAGCGGCGGCGTCGTCTTTGTTTCAGGGGCCCGTTATCTCTCCCAACGCCGCGTTCTCGTCGCACTGATAAATGCGGCCGAGCGACATCCAGCTAATGTGCAGGTAGCTGCGGCCGCAGCAGCTGAGTAATACGCTGTCAACTGCCACATACGCCCACACAGGAGGCACAATGGAGAGGATTTGTTCCACTGAAATCAGTGTTAAGATGCTTTGGTGAGAGAAGTGGTTTGAAACTGGACGCGGCAAACTCGGGAGGGGGGGAGGAGGGGGGGGGGGGGGGGAGAATGACAACGGGAGCTGTCGAGTGTCTTAGTTAAGAAGATGAGAAGCGGGCCGGCCAATAAGCATCCGAGCAGGAAGTACGATTAAATGAGCTTCTCCAATGTGAGTATTTTCTGCTTTTCTTTTGTTATCGTTGTAAACGGAATATCTTTGGGTTTTTGACTACTTGTTAAGACAAAGTATGAAAACACAACCTTGGACTAGAGACGGCTCATGATTTTTTAATCTTCGAATAGACATAAAAAAAAAGAAAAAAAAAAAAAAGAAAATCGACTAGTTTATGGTACTATTGTCTCGCCTTAATCCCTTCTTTTTACCGCCAGTTGATAGTGTATTGCCAGAAGTTGGCAGTAATGCACCTTAGAGGCTGTTTGCAACAGAAGGAGAAAAAGAACATGTTGTTGCCCGGCTGCAGAGGCCTGTCAGGTAAAACCTGTGTGGCTCTGCGAGATTAAATGTCACAAACCTCAAAAGGTTCTGGGTAGAACTCAAATCCCCAAAAATAAACAAAAACGGTGTGCAGCGCAACCTCGGCAGGTAAAGCCGGTGTCCAAGTGTACCATAACTATGCACGGCGACTTGAGAGCATCGCCCCGAACGGACGTCACGCCGACAATCAAACGGCCAGACGAAGTTTAATTTTAGACGCGCAGAGCAAACATCTGCCCTCGTCACCAGTGTCAAAGTTTAATGCCATTAAATGAGCCCAAGTTTACAGCACGCGTGTATGTGTGGCGGCGGGGTCAACCAACGGTCGCATAGTTCCTGGCCAATACTGAATTGTGTTTTTGCTTGAAATTCTCATCTCTACCTGGGATTATTGTAAACTTGGGACAGACAAATTCATTCAAAATGAATCAGCAGAATAATCAAAATGAATAATAAAGTTGCAGTCATGATCTGGACCTCACCAGCGTGACGTGCATCTTATCAATCTGGCATCCGAGCAGCCTCTCTGAATATTGCGCTATCAAATCGATGTGAAAATGGACAGTTTCGTTACCCCGGACGGCCGCTCAAAAATCGCCGCGGTGTTGTCAGCGACTGCAGACGCCCACTTGAGACGGAGAAGCGGCGGTAAAATCAAGGAGCACTTGAGGACAGATTGGCCAGTCAGACGTCTGTGTAAGTGACACTGGCGATCTGGCTGTCTGACTCACAGCAGCAGAAGGTTAACTTGGCAGCTGAGCTGTAAAGCGCTTCTCTGAAGAGGAATATTAACAACATGTCCCTCAGTGCAGACTGAGAGAGAGAGAGAGAGAGAGAGCGAGCAACAGGAAAAGAAAGATGGAGAGAAAAGGAGAAATGGAGAAAAGGCGAGGAGCATAAGGGCTGGGTGGGTGTGCGAATCCAATTTCCAGTGACAGTGCGCTCAGGATCACTGTTTCAGTGAAAGAGCATATCATCTGTCAAAGTTAATGGCAGTGTCCAGGGGAAAATGAAGGAAAATAGAATGAAGACCATTCATTAAGAAGGTGGGGGATGGGTGGGGATAGGGGGTGGGGGTGGGGGGGCGTCGAAGCCATCTTTCTGCTCCACTGTCTCCCCGGGAAAATAAATATATACACAAGCTATTATTTGTGCAATTACAAGGTGGCAGTGCGTTGCGGCCGAGGGAAAATTAGTCCGAAGAGAAATCTGCGGACTGAGGCGCCCGGCTATCAGTGAGGATGAAGAGGTCGTCCTGGCTGCCGAGTAGGACGGCTGGCAGACCGGCCAACGGGCCCGGCCAGCCCGTCTCTCACTCAGAGCTGTGGATGTACTCAGTGGAAGCAATTGATACCATTGTTTTATGGAGAGGAGGGTGGAGGGGGTGGGGGTGGGGTGGGGTGGGGGGATTAAGAACCAACAATAGGGCTCTTTCACTGGAAATGTCAGCCTTCACGCTGGGGGACTGTCCGACTGGGCAAAGACACTTTTGTAAAACGCCAAGGTACAAAATGAGTGCGGAAAATAGTATGAAATTTGGTGACGGGGGGGAGGGGGGGGGGCGACGAAACGCCGCGACACGGGCCAGGACGTTCACGTGCCAATTGACAGACATGCAATCTCAAACATAGGACAACAGGCTGTGGGAAGCTCGACAACACGGATTAATGTGGAACCGTGTCAAACAGAAACGCGAGACTTTCAATCCATTATCATTTTGCGCGAGCTTGAAGATCCGGTTGCAAACAATAAAGCAGCACTACAACATGTCGACGATTTCAAGGTCTATCAAAACAGTCTGCAGCTTGAAACACATTCCAAATCAATAATCAGGATAATAGGTTATATGGGTCTTTAGCTCAGCCTCATTAGGAAAAAAAAAAAGAAAAAAAAAGGAGACAAACGTGGCCTGATTCTTCAGGCAAATTAACAAAGTGAGGGACCTAAAATATCACAAGCAATGATCCATTCTGGGACATTTTATTATGAGAATACACAGCAGAGACACACAAAGTTCTTCCTCTGAGTGCTGCTTTGATAACCCCACTGGCCTTGGACCTCTTTGAAAATCTCAAAGAGATGAATATGAGGTGAATATAAAAAAAGGAGTTAAAGTGAGGTACCCTGCCGCTTTAAGGCTGGGATGAAACCAAGTTATTCTACCACTCTGACCTAATTGCTCTCACGCTCTCCCAACACGAACACTGGGAGCTGCGCACTCTGACACGTAAAGATTATTTAATACCATCAAAGCCATAAAAAGAGGAATAAAAGGAGGCGGTGTGAAGGGGAGGGAGAGTTACCCCTCACGTGACTGGCAGGGCCAGGCAGGACAGTTTGCTGTGTAGGGGGAGCGCAACAGAAAGGGAATCAGTATGCAAAAGCAGGCCCGTCTAACTGCCGTCGGCCAACATGAGTGGAGCTCCCACATCCCAACATCACAGCGGCTGCACTCCCCCTTCAAAAAAAAAAGAAAAAAAAAAAGAAATCCCACTCGGCTTCAGCTACACTCTCCTGGTATCGGCTCCCACCCTTCTTCTTCTCTCCCGCTTTTCCCACACTCGCCCCGGTCCCTGAGGCACTGACTACGTCATTGGGCACCACAGCAAAACCGCTGTAATATCCCAATTTATTTCTACTTATTCTGACAGACTCTGGTGGGCCCGTTTCATTTGGGTCAAAGCTGGTTTTATGAGTGCAACGCTACACTTCACGGTTCCACTGGACTCCCATTTGCAGAAATGAGCGTTTCTCTGTCAGGATCGGAGATGGGTTTTTTTTGGGGGGTTTTTTTCCGCCGACGAGCTGAATTAATTTCTTCGCGGCAACATTCGTAGTAAACCAACACGTGGGGAGATGAAAACAAATTCTAACAAACCTCCTCCCGTCACCACCCGCCCCCCCACTCTGTTTTTTTTTTTCCCTGTTTACAGCGAGTGAAACCAATTCTGTCGTGCGGTTTTCACTTCAAGCGCTTCCTACCCCAAAAACAGAGCGACCAGCAGTCAGAATGTGACAAGAGCGTGGGCGGGGCTGGCTTCGAGGTGTTTACCCGTTAAGTCAGCGCTGGGTGACATCTCTAGGATGCCCTGCCGTTGCGGGGAGCGCGTCTCATCCGTCAGCGGCTGATGAGTTTGTACTGCACGGCCACGGCATCGTGAGTCAGACCGACTCGTCAGCAGCAGGGCGGCAGGCTGCCGTGGCGAGGCCAGACCAGACCAGACCACCTGACAACGCTGGGGGGGGTGGGGGGTGGGGGGGTTCAGAGAAAGCACGGTCCGGAGCCAAATTTAGACTGATACGTCTCCAAAAGATCTTATCTGCAAAGGTTTCCTGCTAAAAGAACAGCCTCTCTAAAATCAACTAAAGCCAGTGTGCCATTCAGATGACAACATCTGTAACGCCTGATAGCGATACGAGACGGGAAACACACACACAGCGATATATAAATAGTTTACTTAGAATTTCACCGTTAGACACGCAAAGTTGAATCTAGTTTTATAACATTACCCCAACGGAGGAGGAAAAGACTCTATAATTTGGAGAAATGCGTTGAATATATTAGAAAAGTTGGACAGCTAGAACATCTCAATATATTACAGCAGAGCTGAAATGATTAGTCGATTAATCGATTCGTTTTGAACATAAAATATATTGAATTTATGGTTTTGAGTCATTTTTTTTTTACAAAAAAAAAAAAAAATCAGATTTCAGCTTCTTCAAATTGGAATAGTTTCTGCTTCCTTTAATCCTCCATGATAATAAATGGAGTATTTTATGGTTATGGACTGATGTATAGGACAAGAGACATTTTGGGGATTTGGGAAACGCTCGTTGACATTTTTCTGACATTTTACAAACCAAACAACTGATTGATTAATTAAGAAAAGAATTGCCAAACCAATCCCTCCTATCAGCAGTCAATTTCAATTTTATTTATATAGCGCCAAATCCCAACACAGGTTATTTCATGGCACTTAACACATTAAAGTCCTTACAGCAAGACTAGCAGTCCTATCCTGCACATAAATGTTTTTTTTTCTAAAAATGAGTAATTGAACAACTTTTGATAACTCATCGCTTCTCAGCTGGTAAACGAATTTGTTCCACAGGCGACAAAAGCAAAACTGTCGTCAAATGAAACAAGTACAAGTCGAGGAGCTCGGAGCAACTGACTCACTCTGCAAAGGCAAAAAAAAAAAAAAAAAAGAAAAAAAAAAAATCCTTTCCAGTGTCTTTAACCCTTGACTTTACAATCTGCAGAGGAAGGAGAGGGACACGCAGAAGGGGGGTGGAGGGGGAAAGTGAGTGCGCCGCTGCCTCCTCTGTGATGATACATTTAGTAGCATGTGAAACCGAAGCATTAGAGGCCTTTAACTGGCACCGTTCACATGAGAAAAGAACCGACTTCCCGTTGGCGCTCGACAGACTAAAGTTCAACAATGTCACAGAAAAGCCTCCTGTCGCCATTCTTACAAACAACACCGGGCGGTTCGAGAAAAAAAAAAAAAAAAAACACTACTTCCAAGGTCTTGACACTGAAAATAAACCGGTGTACGAAACAACTCTGAAATCTATTTGATCTCTCCGAGAAGGTGGCATGAAACAAACCACATGACTGCTGTCAACAATAATGAGAGGACATCATTCCTCCAAACCTCTCTCACCATGTTAGATCCAAAGTGTTAACATACGAGACGTGCTTATGAGCGCCAGCGTCATACCTTTCAGATAACCTCACAGCTCGTCGGGAACTGTAATTTTAGAACACAGCGGTGGGCACGGCACGGGTTCAGGTATCGCAAGACTTCTAGACAGCAGATTTAAAACATTTATACCGAAGGCTATTATTAAGATTATTATCATACGTGACAGTTTAGTGGGCAAGAAGAAAAAAAAAAGAAAAAAAAACAATCTTACGTTTAGCCCGAGCCTTCCCAATTATGGTGAGGGCACAACATTGAGCTGTGAATCACACCAAGGGAAGAGGTGACAGGGTGGGAAAACCCTCAGACACACCAGATTTCCCACTCTTCCTCTAATGCATCTTGTTTTGAATGTCACAGGTTGTCACAGGAAAGGTCGGTGTCTTTTTTTTCTTTCCAGAAAAAAAACCCCCCAAAAAAACAAGTTTGCACTGCCATAGTCTTCTGCCATCTTACAATTATCGGCGTGTATATAGTCTGGGTCACATTTTAGATGTCAATGATCTCCACCAAATGGTGTTATTCCACTAACTGAAAACAGATTTGTGGATCAGAACTTTTTTTTTGTTTGTTTCTTCTTTCCTCTCCCAGCGAACATCTGACTTTTTTTTTCTTTTTTTTTTCCCCAAGTGAAGGAGGTGAATACTTCAACCAACATTATCAACATGTCCTACTCTACCAAGTGAAATAAGTGCACACGCTGAAGGGATTTACTCGCACAAACGGAAAACTACCTAGAAAGTGCTTGTTACAGCCTTAATGGAGGGCAATGAACGCTGTAATCTGTGGTTTTTACAAAACAACATTTTACAAGATAACACTTCAGGTTTAGTGTTGCTGCAGGGTATACAACTCTAATGTTGTGACATTTAATTTGAGGGGATGCAGACGCCTCAAATCGTCACATTATCTTGAGGGGGGGGGGGGGGGGGGGGGGGGAGATAATCTGGGGTGTTAACAAATTGGGGGGTGGATGGGGGTGGGAGATATCTGTCAGCGTGCCCTGGCGCTTTAAGGCTGCAATTTTTTTTTTTTTTCGTGACAGAAGAATGCATGTTTGTGTCGGTTCATCAAGTTTCCAGCTCGAAGAATGCAAGCGGTGGTTGCCCCCCTCTCTCTCTCTCTCTCTCTCTCTCTCTCTCTGCGTGCTCAACCCATTTCCAGCGACACCGGAGTGGAAATGGGGCTGCGGATGCGATCGGTATCGATAAATGCAAACCCGAGCAAAGTTTTACCTCAAGTACCGATATTTGCAAACGCACCATGTGAAAAGCATTTCTAGATATTCCCGACATTGCAAAAAAAAAAAAAAAAAAAAAAAAAAAAAAAAAAACCACCAGCGCTTTCTCGGAGTGGGTACACAGGCGCGGGCACGCATCATTTACATGATTTTTTTTTTTTTAACTCCTCGTGTCGCCACTTTCCTGAAGGTGAGCGTAGGTGTCTGTCCCCCCCGCCCCACCCCTCCGGCTGAAAGGACTCGAGGAGACTGTAACTCTGCACGTCCCGGTGTCTTCACCACCTCCGGAGCAGCGGAGAAGCGTTAGCTTCAATGCTAGATGACCTTACAGACGTCGCGTGCGCTCAAACACAACGTCGCTCGAGCAAAAAAAAAAAACACACAACTGGAGTTAGTAATTTAGTTACTTTTCCACCAGTGCGACCGGATGTTTTTAAACAGTCACAAATGAGGCAACTTGACAAGCGGTTTCAATACTGCGGGTACTCGGTACGTTCCTGACAATGAAAAAAAAAAAAAAGCATAAATTAAACTTGTCCCACCCGCGTACAATTACAACCGCGGCCACGCGTGACGCACTCCAAATCCACCAGGTGAAAGGGCTCCGGTTTAATAACGACGGCAGCCCTGCAGGAGATGACACCTGGACGCCTGCTGTCAAATGTTGACAAGCTGTCAATGACAAGTGTGCGTTAGTACCTGGGACCTGTTGACTCCTCCTCCCTCCTCCTCCTGCTGCTCCTGCTGCTGCTGCTGCTGCTGCCCTCGGACTGCTGCTGGAAGTTCAGCCGCGCAGCTGTACGTCTCCGCGGCGGTAAGTCTTTTCAAAGTTTTTTCTGCCGACTCGCAAATCTCCAAACGGCGGCGGCTCTCGCGAACGCTGAGTGAAAGACACCACCACCACTACTACTACCACCCCTCCCTCCCTCCCCCCCCCCCTCTCCGGGCAAACCGTAGGTAAGAGGCGGCGAGTCGCTTTCAAGGGAGCAGGCAAGTTTGGCACGGCTTTACGCAGAGGCGACCATTGCGATCACGTTCTCTGGCTGTGAAACCCAACACCAGTTCTGGCCCCGCCCCTTTCCTTATATGGCTGAACAGTCCTCAAAAGTGGACGTCTTGCTTTTTTTTTTTTTTTTTTTTTTTTTTCCCCCCCCCAGATGTGCTTCCTGCTCTGCTGAAACAAAGTAAAGCAACCAAAAAGAGTTCACCGTTCGTTAAGGTGCCATTTTTTTTTTTTTTTGACGTGTTTAATTCGAGCTCATTGATGCCTCGCTACAATGTGCAGCACACCCAGTCAAAAGCACAGTTTCATGCGCTGCAATGAAAACTGTATGCTTAACCTTTTAATATGAGGTTATAGCCTGTGGTGTCTCCATTGCGATTATGTAACAGGTCTTATTTTGAAAGCAACGCAACTAAAAGCAGGTTTGCGACACAGATTTTTGCAGGCCAAAGGAAAACGGCGACATACAATGCAGATTTTACACAAGTCTCAAAATGTGTGGAATTTAGGCAGAACATAGTTGCAAGGAAAAGAAAAATAAGGTTATATCTTAAATATAAAAACAGAATAAACATAAGAACATGTATGCGAGAGTTCTACATCCAAGACTACACAAGGATATCTCATAGAAAATGTAGGTTTTGTTACAGTATTTTGGTCATGTTTTAAAACCTCTGGATAAAAGGTCCATATTGTCACAGGAAAGCTGTGGAGTTTTCAGAATTTGTCATAAAACTTTAAACAATTCGGCCCCGCCTCCATTGCGTGACTATGCCTCCATGTCCTGCTGAGAACTCCATTAAAGCCTCTAAAATAGTCTTCCATCCTAGGTTGCACTGTACCCTTTTGTCGCTCTGCATCAGGGCAGTCAGCTTCCTCTTCCTAATCCACCACGTACGAGGAGCGCTCATCCTGATCACACACAGAGCTGCAGCAGTGAAGCCAATTGAGGCATTTGTCTAAAAGCATCTTTTAATTAATCGGCTTTTTTTTTCTTCTAAACTACACTCCTTAGCTGTTTTTTTTTAACATTGTTTACACCTTAAAATATGTGTGTAAACCATTATTATTATTATTGGTCTTTTTCTCCACTATCTTTGTTTTAGTGATGCATGACACATGTGAGTGCATGTTTTTAATCAAAACTTGTGAAGGGAATCCAGATGCAAAATGAGCACTTGGCAATTTGTTGGCCTTTTTAACAGCTACAATAATAAGGATAACACGATTTACATTAACTACTGTAAGTGGTTTATTAAAAGATAGAAAAATAAATTATTGCATGTATGTATCGTGCAGCTATTTTGTTGAAAGACCTCTATGCTTAACAAAATGTCCCCAAAGTGTGCAAAAGTGGCCACATTTCTTGATAAAATAAATGATACTGAAGCTGCGATGCGTTTATTAATGATAATAAAGACGTTTGTTTTGTGTGTATGACTATCCAGCTTCAAAAATATGAAGAGCTTAATTCTTCTATTATGTTGTAAATTTAATATTAAAAGAGACATGGTTTCAAGGCATCAACAGGAGCTCTGTTGTGACTGGTGTTGGTCTTCAGTTTCACATTTTATTAACTCTATTAATTGGTTAATGAAGACATGCGCAATACATTACTCAGTATTAAACGAATTATCCTTTGGAGCCCTAACGTGTGCCTGTTGTATACGTGTGCACACAGTAGTAGGTGCTTGCGTTCGTGAGCATGTTTGCGTGCGAGGGAGTTGTGTGCCAAAGAGAAGCGTGGCTTCTCTTCTGTCTCTCAGGTACGACTGCTGCATTCAATAGCTTTCCGCCCAAGAAAGTAAAGTTTTGTGACAGGTGGGTAAGATGTGAAACCCCTTCTCCCATAAGATTGGACGAAAGGCCACAAGACAGCTAGTGACATATTTTGCCTCCGCCGAATCCTCTCAGTTGCTTTTCATCTTTTTTCAGGGAGCACTGACACAGAGAGAGAGAGAGAGAGAGAGAGAGAGAGAGCACCAGCGTCAGTATCCTCTTTGTTCCCCGTGCTGCCTTTAAGGCTTTCTCATACAAAAGCCGTGAGTGGCACTAAACTGTGTCAGTTGTCACACGTCACCACACAAGTGAGGAATGCGGTGCGGCGGGGGCTGGTTGTGACATGGGACACACAGGCATGCGAGTCAGCATGGACTGAGGGAGTCGTCAAATGCTAAAAGTATGCACTGGTGGAAGTGGCTGGTGTCATAACACAACGGTTGAAGTGATGGAGCCGTCTTATTTCACTACCTTCTGACAGGTGGAGCAGTAGCCCGGCATGCCTGTGTACAGCAGGACTCACCCTCGTTCGCTCAGCTGCAGTGTGGGGATTTGTATTGTGAAGCATTGTGTTTCCTCTACATATCTCTAGGTTGGATAGTGAGGCCTCTAGGGTCTCTTTAGCCCAGCTGCATCCTCTGCTTGTAGCCAGGTTTACACTGGAAGTTACTGGAGCTGAATCTTAACGGCTCTCCGGTCCAGTAAAGTTAATCTCCACCTCCTCCCTGCGATACAGATTTAGACTGCATTTCAGTGTGTACTGTACAGCCATAAGGACATGTCATGCATAGTGAAAAGCCATGTAATGCGTGTTTCATTTAATGCATTACATAACCTTCAGATTGTCTGGCTTGACACGGTGGTTTGTATAATGCGCATCCACTAACTTTGTGTCTGACTACTGCACAGACTCCAAAAATCTTTGGATACGCTTCGAAGATCCAAGATTTCTAATGCTGCTTCAACTATTTTCAAAGAGCAGCAAAGAGTGACAGACAAGCTTGACAATGGATTGAAGGATTAAGTACAGTAGGCATACAGCACAGCCATGTCAGTGGTTAGTTTACTACAGTGGTGCTTCAGGTTGGGAAAGCTGAATCCTTTACTTCTGTGGTTCCCAAACTCAAACGGTCAAGAAGGGCCAGAGGACAGGAGTCCCAAAATAATCAACAGAATTGGGAAGTAAAAAAAAATATTTAGTCCTCTAAATAATATATAAAGTGAAAGGAGGAAAAATATGAAACCAACCACAGCTGGGGACAAATTAGCATAGTATACATGCAGAAAAAGCTGAATCAGCACCCTGTAAAGTTAACTAATTGACAATCTAATCAGCATGTCATATCTTGTTTGTTTAATCTAGACAAATACCAAAGTGAGAATATTAAATTGTAGTTGTACAGGAGGTTATATGCCATATTATTTCTGTTCCATGTTGATGGCAAATGGCAGATTACGTCACGTTTGAAAAAGTGATCTTATTGGCCCGTTTCTTCTCTTTATGCTAAGCTAAAATGATAAAATTACCATAGCTTCCCCTTTATCATACAGACACAAAAACGGTATACATTTTTCTCATCTAACTTTCAGCAAGAAATACACCTAATCAAATGCGCTAACAACTTGTCGAACTACTCCTTTAAGAAGTCACCATGTCAGAATATTGTCATTACTTAATTGAGACTCAGAAAGCCTCGCAGAGCTTTCTTAAACCCGTCATTCCCTCCTATGAAACAATAACATAAAATAATCCCTGTTTATTGTTACTTGACTGTAGTGGTGTGTCGCTCTCATGTTCCTTCTTACAAGGCGCCTGGTGAGCCCTTTAGCAGGTGCTCAGTTTCCTCCTCTAAACGCTGGGTGCCCGTTTACTGTCCGGTGTGAAAGTCTGCTGCTATTTCCGAAAGTGTGGTAACATTAGCCAGCCTGATCAATGCTTTCACCCCCAGCATGGGGCCACATACCACATGTCACGCCCCGGTTCACAGAGAAAAGGAGAGGGTGTCAGACACCGAACCCCCCCCACACACACACCTCCCTGTCTGTGTAGGGTGTCACCCACACCCAAGAGAAACTTTTCCAGCTCCCCAAATGTCAGTGGGCAATTACAGTGGGCTGTGCAATGCACTGGGGCAACATGAGAGTCCAGGGGCCTGACGTCAATGAGCGCCGCTCTCTGCCAGCCTTTTCTCGGGTACACATTTGGAGACGATCTGAAACACGTAGTAAGGATTGTGAGAACCGCAGAGTCCCTTTACTTTTTATATACGTCCAGCCTGCTGCTGGCTTCTTAAAAACAAATGTTTATGTGGAACTACCGGCAGTCAACCCATTCATCACCCTGCGTCTGCTGTTTATTAACTTGTCATCCATAGTATAATGTAATGGTGACACCATAAAAAGCACTTCAGGGCACCGCTTCGGGCTACCTGATCGGGCTAAATAAAAGAGCAACGCTGACTGTATCACAGTAAGATGAAGATATCGCACCACTTGAATGCTCAAAAGTAGGCACTCTTCCAGGAGCTGAATGTGCCACTCATAGCTGTAAGTGTCTGGACAGTCTGGGTCAGATGTGCTGAAAGGTTACACAGCTTTCGCGTTGGTTCACTTTATGGTGCTATACTGTGAAGAATAAAGCAGAAATGTGCTCGGGGCAGAAAAAGAGAGAGATGGTATCAGCTGCATGGAAACAGTTAGCCGAGCCTCAAAGCTTCTTTTGAACTGCAAAGTGGCTGTTAAGAAACAGCTTTAACTCAGAAGACGTTCGAATAACATGCCACCAACATGCAGGAGGACGCAGAGGCAGAGGTCTCCACACTGTCACCACCAGACACAGACCTGCTCATCCACCCACATCGCCACATAATCTCACCTGCGAGAGAGACAAAAAAAAAAAACCCAAAAACATACAGTTTAATTTTCTCTTTCTCATTTTTTCCCCTACTGGCAAAAAAACAAAAAAAAAGATGATTTTTTTTTTTTTTTTCTTTTCTTTTTTTTCAAGCCTCTGACAGGCGAGCCTTTCGCAGGATTTAGTCCATCTGAAAACATGTGGTAAGCCTTGTGGAATGTTTCAAATGATTCCCAGATGTGGGCCGCAGACAGGTTTAACCCATTCTCTTCCCCGCTCAGCAGCAGCAACGGAGCAGAAAGGAGGCCTCGTCGGGAGAAGAAGTCTGAGCAATATCGCCCAACTTTTATCCCCTTCCGTCGATTTTTGTTACTTTCAAAGCATTAGGGCTCACTGAACTGTAGCTTAATGCAATTTGCTGTGAAGCTAAAAATGGAAGTTCTCTTATGCTGCATTACCCAAGAATAAAGAATGGTGAGAGTGCTGCTTTTTCCAGATGACTCAGCAATTGCAAGAACCTGATGAAAAAGACCCCAAAAATAAAAGGAAAACACCTTAATGAGGGCATATTCCTACTGCCGACTCAGATAACTTCTGAATACATCTATCGGTAGGCTGACGGCCTTTTCCCCCTGCAGAGCAACCTGGAAGAAAGTAGAACAATTCTCGTGTATCAGATCTAAAGCTTTATGCCGTACAAAAGAAAAGAAAAACTTGAACCCCATTGTTATTGTTCGCATGGTATGACGAGCAGGGACTGAAATCAGGGCTGCTGGATTGTTTTACGAAGGACATTGTTGTTGTAGTAACACTCCCAAAGATGGCGGTTTTGATGAGATAGGGATGGAGGTAGCAGAAGAGCCAGACTACTAAACGGGGTGGAGCGAGTGAGCTGCTTGATATCCTATGAGCAACAAACTCAAGTGACCCCATTCCCTGTTCTCCCTCTCTATCTCTCTGATGTTCCCTCCCTCCACCCTTTTCTCTCTCTCGCTCCTTCCCTCTGTACTTCCCCCTCTCTCTCTCACCAGCCCGGCCAACTGTGAAGCAGTTGTCCAACACGCCCGTCAGCCTGCCAGCCAGCACGTTGGCCTGAGTCCCATTATACACAATCATAACAGACAGAAAGGGTACATGCAGACAACTGATAGAATTGCGCTAAAATTGAGGGCAGAGGAGAGTGGCAGGCAGTCACTCTGGCAGCAAGTTGGCGAGCGAGCAGAGAAAGAAAGAAAAGCAAGAGGAGCAGTCGGAGGAGGAGAGATAGAGGGACTAGTCTTGTGCTCTGAGGCTCTTAGCAGGATACCATAGGCCATATGAGGCCAGAGCAGGCTGGGAAAGATTGTTACTGCTTTGAGCTTCCACATGTGAATGCACCGCAACCCCCCCCCCCACCCCCTCATTCTCTCCCCCTCCCCCCACCCCCTCGCTACCCCCCCGCCCACCCCTCTCCCTTTCTTTGCCTCCCTCCCCACAAGCCTCCCTGAGGAAGGACCAGTGTTTTAAAAGAATCACAAACAATTGCCAACTCCGAATTCTGCTTTTTATTTCGGAAAGAGAGTCGAACGTGCTTTTTTCTTACTAAGCCATGCTGTGTTGCAAGCGGCCTGATGCTCTGTTACTCACTTCACTCATTAGGAGAGAACAAGCCTGGGATCACATTCAGAAGAGATTAGGCTAAATCTGAAATAGGGTCATACTGTACCTTCCTATCAAATATTAGCTTTTTTTTTGTTATCATGTACACGACTACAAAGGAGAAAGGATTGGGCACACGGTGGTGTGTGTCTCAAACCACAATCATTGTGACTTTAAGGTCAGATATTCAAGAAATTGTGCAACATTTTGGGGAAAAATAGGTCTTTTTTTTTTTTTTTTTTTTTTGCAGCGTTTGATACAGCTGTCATGTCTGTGCTCTAAGAATGAAGCTCGAGCTGCTCCAATAGATTAGATATGGACTGGAGGCAGAGGAAAACAGCTGGCCTGGCTAACTTCAATGTTCAGAAATACACTTTTCAGCACTTCTAAGGCTCAACAGTTAACATATCCTTCTTGTATCTGACATTTGTACACATGCCACTGTGAGGTTGCCAGGCGACCAGCAGCAAAGTGAAGGCCCCTCACCTCCGGTCGGCAAGCACCCATACATTTCTGGTATTGTCCTGATTAAACAAATGAGATATAATGTGTTTAGTGTGGTGTTTAGAGGCATATTTTTGTAACGTTGGCGTGAGTCAGGCGCGCTGTTGTCCCCTGCTTCTAGACTTTATGCTCAGCGTAGCTAAATGCAGGTAGTTTTAGATTTACGTTACACAGATGAGAACGGTATCAATCTTCTTATCCCAATCTCACAGCCAGCCTCTTAACATATGACTAAAAAAGATTTAAAGTATTTTGGAAGCATTTTGTTTATTAGACTCTTGGTGTGCAGCACCAGCCCAGTCTCAAAATACAGCAAAAGAAATGTCTGAAGGCTATGTTGGTACACAGCGCCACAACGTATACGTATACCAATGTAGCTATTACAAAGTTTGGGTGGCAGCACACTTGCAGTAAGTATGTGCCACTATAAAGGTCAGGAAAGGTAAGAAACTACAGTTTTACTGTGTACACTATTATTTCTAAGTAAGGGGGCTATTTATGCTGCTGCGTTGATCGGCCAACACAACAGTCGTTCTGTTTTCAGGCTGATGATCATTGAGGTTAAAGCTGACAGAGCTGTAATGAAAATATAATTTTATGGCTTCACCTCTAACACATCGAAGCCAAACAAACATGTCTTGTCACAACATCATGTCAAGCAACATGAATCGACATCCATCCCAAACCGACCACCTGGCAGCCTCGGTCTGCACAGCGTCTTTATATCCACACACAAGATTGTGTTACACTCCCTCCCGCCGCGTCTTCCATTTTGGATCATCAGGGTGCCAGTCGCCAACATGTTCCCCTTCCCAGCATCTCATCAGAGGAAGCCCAGAGAATATGTCCCTTTAATTAGACCGCCCGTGAAAATAATGGCGCATTAATGACATTTCTATGGGGGCCAATGAGCTGGAACAACAGAGGAAAGACTAAATCACAAATCAATTCCAACAAATGTAATTAAGGCTTAATTAGCCTCCAGGGTGTCACTGGAATGCCGTGGAGGGGATGATGTGCAGGAAGAAAGTGAAGAGAGAGGAAGTGAAACGGAGATTTAGAGAAAGTAAGATCATCATGGGTCACAAACACAATGTGCGCCATTTATGTGAGCATTTCCAGCTCGATAACCTACTGCATGTACAACAATCCTAAATGACGTCCTACATTTATCTTTATCATGTTATTTGATTATCTCTGTGCTTTGATTAAAGTCAGAACAAATGCTAGCTTCTGGAAGCTAAATTTGTGGCTCTTGGCACGTGCCTGGGCGGTTTTAAAGGGGGAGGGTTGATTTAAAGGCAACACTTCCAGCGTGGAGCCACACAGCCAGCACCGGGTAGAGAAGTGCTAATTCTCTATAAAAACAGCAGCATGTATGGTTAAGCCCAGCAACATTCTGGTGTTAAAAAGAAAAGAAGGAGGGGGAGAAAGAAAACAACGTAGGAAAAGGGAGGGTAGGAAAAAAAAAAAAGAAATGCAAAACCACAGGGATGCTTGGATGGAACCAGCCTGCTTTGCTGGATGCCACATCACACAAATACAGACTCTCGCGCCAATAAATGAGCTTCATAAACTGCAATTAAAATCCTGGGCACTAATTTAGTGGAAATGGCAGCCTGTAAAAAGCAAAGAGTGTTAGGGAGAGGAGGAGAGGAGGGAGAAAAAAGGAGAAGTTTCTGGACTTCAACAAAGGTGATTTTTTTTTTTCTCCCTCTTTCCTTTTTCACAAATGCACAACATACCGTGCTCATGCATTTTCCGAGCTTGTACCACACGCATACAAAACACAGACACACTCCTTTTATTGCAGGGAAGCGTCAAATCTAAACATGCTGAACCTTTTCATGCATACAAACTCTAATAAGCAGCATCAAATACTTCTAAATATCAAGAGGAAACACCGAATGATATGTCCTCTTCCTCTCTCAAACACACACACACACACACACACACACACACTTCAGACACACCTACACTCTCTGGAGCCTTTTCCAGCAGCCATCCAGGAAGGCTGGCAGGCAGGTTCGTCATATCAGAGGTGTTTGGAGGTGGACTGGATACGGCTGATGGGAGACATCTGCCACGGCTGCCTGTCTGTCAGGGTCAAAAGACTATAGAATGAGGTGTCAGCATTGTGATAAAACAGGCCACACGGGCACGCGCACATGCACATGCACATGCACACGCACACACACACACACACACACACACACACACACACACCGAAAAACATGGCTGCTGGGGGCTGAAGAACCAGTTGCATAAACACATCCCCCTCCCACCTCAGCAGACAGCGCAGTCTAAACTGTCGAGTGACATACTTGATATGCTCGTGAGGTTTGTGTGTATCTTACAGCAAAGCACTGCATGTGATTGGGAGTGGATGGTAATGTCTTGCGGTGCAGTGCAACTCTGTTATAATGTTGTAAACGAGTCTGGTTGCTGCGGCGCTGAGTGACAATGGAATATCAGAGGCTGGAAAACAGTACGGCCCGCGCAGGCGCTGCGTGTGAATTCCTTGTAAAAGCAGCAGCAGCCATTCCTTCGCACAGGATGGGTGGTTTCAGCACCTCTTCCTGGTCAAGATTACTGCTGAGTATCGTCTGACCTTGAGCTGGCTCGTCTTCCCCCTCCTTCAAGACTGATCATAAGCTGAGGGCTTTAAATGTTATTCATGGAACTTGCATGGTCAAATTATGGAAACGTTAGGAATATGGCAAATGCGGCTGTAAAACACTCCCATATCATACTTGTAACTGCAGATATAAAAACTAAAAGAAGTGCAGTGAGCTTTTACAAATGTCATAGATTTTTGTGTGAGGAAAATTTTAGCTGCATTTTATATTTTTCATGGTCAGACAATGTGCCCCAAAACACACCCCGGTGGTCTCATCCCTGCGCCATATCCCCGAGAGGGCCGAACATGCACGGGAACTAAGCAATGTAAGCCCCGTGCCATGTTGCCCTTTTTTAATTGCTTATCGATTAGTGTGTCATGCTGTGACATAAACAGGGGAAACAAAAGAGGAAAAACCTGGATGTGATCAGAATTGAGGGGTGCGATGCATGGCCGAGCAGGAGACGGCCTCAGAGGGGGCGAGCGTAAAGAGAACCTTGCTGGAGAATAAATAAATAAAGCAGCCGGCATTGGCTCACACAAGGAGCTCAAGATTTACAGAATTTTGTTGTTGTTTATTAGAGTTCTTAAAAAGTTATAGTTGCAAGGAATTGACAAGAAATATACAGAAAAGTGAGCTCGTCCTCAGTTGTTAAATGTGGGCATCAAGTACATGCCTGTGAAAGAGGAAAACAACGTGAGCTTGTCGACGGAAGTTTGAGGTTCAGGCTTTTATCACCACCCAAATCCTCTGCTCTATCTCTCTTCTGGGTTTCCTGTGTAAGTCACCGCCCTCAAAAACTCTGCATTAGTAGTCATAACTTTTAAGTGAAAAGTAACATAATTTGATTATTTGTACATATTACAGACAATAAGCAGTTTTCCACTTTGTGCTTTGTCATAAGCGAAGTCTAAAAAACTTTTTAGGTTTGTGTTTTTGGGATCAAAAGGAGTTAAATAATAGATTTTATCATGTACTTTTAACGCCTTTAATTGAGAAATTACAACATGAAAAACATTCCGTTAGATAGTTCTAAATTACTGATCATTAATGATAACGATTGTCTGAATTGCTGAACTTGTGTGGTGGCATTTTTTATATTGCGACAATCATACCAATGGCCAGACATTTCAGTCACTATTTTCACACTCTACATTGACAGTGACTCACTGTCACTATGACTCATTGCCGACAGGCACGCAAATAGGAAATGATACCCACATATAATAATCAGTCGGGATCAGATGTTGCTCATCTGTGACTCGTGTTGCCTTTCCCAGGGCTGCAATATACAAGAGCTGACTGCACAGAGACTGACAGAAACAGCCAGCGAGGAGTGACCATAATCCTCAAATGTCCCCCTCTGATCCACGAGGAACTGACTGCTGATCTGATCCAAATGAGGCGAAGAAGGGAAAAACTCCTTCCCTTGATCTCTCTGCAAGAAAGATACAGCCATATGATGGTAATCTTGCAGAGCCAGGCCTCCGGCTCGAAGGACAGAGGGTTAAATGTAACGGAGATGAGCCACAGTTCACGTTTCCTTTATAAAGCAATACCAGGACTAATATTTTGTTATCAGTATGAACAGCAATACTTTTTAAACTATTCCTGTTCCTGATTGGAAGAGGGTTAGATAAATAAACAACCAAATCTCAGATGTTTGTGCCCTCATTTAAATATAGTGCCAAAATTTGTCGAGCAGGTAATAAAATTTGAACCATTTCGGGAGTTATTTTTCATAACGTGCTCAGGCGCTTTACGACAACTAATAGCCTCGAGTTAACTCACAAAAACACCAACTTTGCTTCTGCCTTTTTGTCTGTGCCAAAGGCAGTTTGGTTTGTCTGTGTCTACCAATGAAGAGGAAGTGCAGTTTCTCATACAGCTCTGCAGTAGTTACTGCATTTTTTTTTGTATCAGTATCACAATATGCAGATCATTTAAAAAGCCCAAATGAAAACAACTTTAAATGAAACCACACACGCAGAGTATGCACATAACATTAATACACAACTGGATTTCTTCAGCTCATGATGTATTTACTGGCAGGATATGACTGTGGTTGTGCTATAATCTGAATGAACTTCCCCTCTGCAGTTAATTTCGGAATATTTTGATTGCTACTATAACAGTACGTGAAGGTGGTTGCGGTAGTATGCTTACTGGCATTGTAATAAAGCAAATTTCAGAAATTTGTTCCACGTTGGCAGGGAAATTAACCAGTGCTGGTGTTTACAGAATCGTGTGCAGCTAATTGTTTTTATGAGCACGATTCTCTAATGAGTGGCAGAAAGTAAACATAAATGTTCAACTGGAGCAGTAGCTGATATTACAGTGAAGCGTGAGCAGACTGATGGTGGGATGGACGAGCAGAAGGTGAGTGTCTCATCAGTCTGGAAGGGTGCCGTGTTTCCTTGTAATCCACAATGTCTGAGCCGCTCCTTATGCCCGAGTTGATTGGGGAGGGCAGCTTAATAAGGGCTAACCTATAGTGATGTTGGGAGGAGGCCGTAAAAACAGTCCAGGATTATCACACCCACCGCAGAGCACACGGGAGCAGCAGAGGCAGGCGGGACTGTTGCAGCCAGAGATGGCCAGATGTGTACGGTGGGGGGGGCGGGAGGGGGTTGCTCGGTGACAGGCGAAGAGATTAAGGTCGCACTGGCCTGGTTGGATTAGTGCCAGGAGCTACATGATGCTAATGGACTGGCACTGCCAGGCAGAGCGAAGGCATAGGTAGGCTGGCAGATGTCGACACAAGGCTTTTATGTTGGTGCGAGGCTCCTCCCGCCACACCCCCACTCCCTCAAGTACCCCCTGCAATCCATCTTTACTCTACCCAAACAGATAAGGGATGACATAAGAGGTTTGGTAGCTGCAAACGGGGTTATGAAACAGGCCAAACCAACCAGAGATCCCTTTTGATCTAATCATGCATAGAGAGTTCTCACATTCTGTGTGTCACTCTCATTTTCTGTCACACAAACACACATCTGACCCACAAAATTCTCACATAAGAAACGAGAATTCTCTTGAACATTGAGGTAACTTTACCTGCTTGACATAAAAAAAAGATGAATCAGCACAAAGTAAGGCCATCCAGCGCAAATCCTGATTTAGACTAACATTGAAGTTTATCATATTTACTTATTATTGACTCAGAGAGGTACCGAGTCCCTTGGTGAGGCCAGAGTTTGTAGTGTTTATGTAACCCATTGTTCTGTACAGGTGTCAAATATATTTGTAACTTAATTTTGTCACGTTACCTGTAAAAAAAAACCAAAGCGACTCAACACAACATATTAAAGCAGAATGTGAAGGTCATAATGTCAAATAAAATTTCTCATTATCAGTTAATCCATTGTCATATTTCTTCCTCATAATATTGTCTTTAAAATGTCTGTTTTTTGTATACATCACAGGTTCCCTGTTACCGAAGGACCCAAATGCACAACACTGAGGTGGATTGAAGCAAACAGGACTTGACTCACAAAGAATGGCCAGACAGGTAAACACAATACTGAGAGGAAAGCAGACTCCAAAGTCCAAGCACAAAACAAAGCAGACAAAATACCTGACAAAGAAACAGAAGAGCAGTGAAACTAGTTTAAAAAAGAGCAACCTAACCTTTGGTTGAAAACTGGTGAACTGTCAGCTGGACTAGATCTACGGAGTGGGCTTGATGGCAGAGCGGCTGCAGGTGGGGCAGATTGGGGACCTGAGAGCAAGTGTGGTGGGCGTGGCCTGCGGGAGACTGGGCACAGAGTGAGAGAGAGAGAGAGATACCCAGGGACAACAAACTGAATAACAGAAAGAGCAGAAGGGCCCAAATAATGTCATTCCCATTCCACAGGGACTTTTTCAAATCCCTCGTTTTGTCTGTCAGTCAGCCCAAAGATAAAAAGATCATCAGATTACAATGGTATAAAAACCAAAAACAGGTTTCAGAATCTGGAGCCAACAAATATTTGGCTTCCTGGTTTGATAAGTTACTTACTGGACGAGGCTGACGTTGTACATTCATTTGAATTGTCCACAAAATCCATAAAAAGACCAAAACCAACCCTTCGAAAATGCATTTCTGCTGAGTAAGTTAAACAAACTAACAACATCTGGGCATTGTCCATTTTAGGAAATCAAAACGGAATAAGTATAGTGCATTTGTTTGGGACTATTTTCAGCTGTGCAGTAATATAATGTTACCCCGTACAATAGTGTTTTAATGATATTTTGACAACCTACACATGCAGTAGGTTTAATTGGTTTTGGTGTTTTTATTTTATATTCTAATAAAAATATAGAATATGCAAGCCGAAATTACTCATCAACTATTATTTTTTTATAAAAACTACAAAATATCAGAGCAGAGGAGCAGGAAGCAGATAACAGATGAGGACAGGGAAGGCAGCACAGCGGACATTGAACTGGCCAAGCAGGCAGGCAGGCAGACGGACAGCAGGCAAGCTAGCTCCTCCGGGGAATGGTTGGAAACGGGAACGTTCACATTTCTAGACAGTGACTGGCCCAGTTTCAGGGATACGGTCCATCCTCTCTCTTTCTCTTCCTCCTCCTCCTGTCTGTCTATTTCTCTCTTCACTACAACAGCGGAGCAGCCAAACAAATCATGCAAAGTTAACATCAACGTTTGCTCTCAGAGGTCGCCGGATCTCTCATAGAGCGGCTGACCTCTGTGCTGCTGGAGGGTGGAGTTCAGCCAAGGACAACTGTGTTTTTGAAGGCTGGATGTCATTACTTTTTCTTTTTTTTCTTTTTTTTTGGGGGGAGGGGGGGTGGGGGGGGGTATTTTAACCTCTTCCCTCGTCTACTGATCCACCACCCCTCCATCTACACACTGATTTTTTTTTTTTTATATCTCCCTCCTTTCCCATCGCCCCTCCCCTCCCCCCCTCTCTTTCAGCCTCTCACTTCCTCTCTGTTTTTAAGGACTCACGCTTGTTGAAGTGGAAAGCTGGCCTGTCGCTTGATATTACGGCCAACCTAAGACCAGTGCAGTGGCACAAGGTGCGCAAAGCCAAAAAAACACCTAAAAAACAAACAGACCAGACTGGAGTGTTACATTATCTCCCTTTCTTGCTCCTCTCTCCATTATCCATGAGGATGGGGACAAAACACAGAGATGCTTAGTATAAGAGGGAAAATAGAGGAGAAGTGGCAGAGTGGGAAGCAGAGGAGGAGAGATGACGAGCACAGGCAGGAATCGAGTGAGGAAGGACAGAACATGAGAGAGGGAAAGGGAATCTTTGGAGCGAACCGTAATCCAATAACAGGTCTTGCGAAAAGACACGCTGACCAGAAAAACTCCAGAGAGGTTACATGAGGACTTCGATTTACAAAGCATGTCCAGTTGGCCAAAAGAGGACGACGGGACAGAGAGACAGAGTGGATAGGAGGACAACAGGTTTGTCCATTTGTTAATCTCCAAACACCCCACCACCACCTTCGATCTGTTCATCCCACTTCAGTTGAAAGCCCCCCCCCCCCCCCCCCCCCCCCCCACACACACACACACTCCGCTGTGATAAGATTTCCCTGGAGAGAGAGTCAGATGGTACCACTCCTCCCCCACATCTCTTTACCTCCTCTGTTCCTTTCCTTTTTTCTTTTTTTTCCCCACTGTTTTAACCCTCCTCTCTCTGTCAAAGTCTTCTTCTCCTGCCATCATATCACTCATTCCCATGGCAGTGATGTGTGAAGAGCACGTGGGGCTGGGGGAAGGGGGGGGGAGAGAGTGGGTATCCACCAAGGGGCCTCTTAAGTATTCAAGGTCACTGTTTGACAAAGCGTATGCTGCGGCGCGTGGAGTGTTTCACAAGGCATGTGATGTTTTGTAATATTTGATGCGCTTCCCTGCAAATAGTGTGTGTGTGTGTGTGTGTGTGTGTGTGTGTGTGTGTGTGTGTGTGTGTGTGTGTGTGTGTGTGTGTGTGTGTGTGTGTGTGTGTGTGCGCGTGTGTCTTTTTCTGTGAGGAGCAGTTTGAGTCTTAGACCTTGAGTGAGGACATTTGGCCCGTTCTTCACTCTGGACAGATCTTCAAACGACAGTTTGATGGTGGGGTGAAAGTTGGGGTAAGGGATGAGATAGAAGAAGTGTCAGTGTGTCTGTCTCTGTGTGTGTGTGTGTGTGTGTGTGTGTGTGTGTGTGTGTGTGTGTGTGGGAGATGATCTGTGCACGGAATGTGTCCCAGCAATGAGAGTGTTTACAATCTTTTAGATAGTTTCAACATCACCAGTATTTCTCAAGAAAGACTGAAAATGTTGATTCGTACAGGGTTTGTTAAATCACCATGTTCACATCCGTCTGATATCATGTGAAAATCTTGTATCTCTAAATGAGAAGTGTTTTCTGATTGATTGCTGCATAATTGTGACTGTACTTCTGTTTAAAAGAGCTTGTGAAACCAAAGATTAGTAGAGGCTGTTTGGTAACCATATGAGACAGTGATACTTCCACTGGAGTTGGTTGCGATAAAATCAGTTTTCATCTGTCACAAGATCATTTTTTGAGACAACCTTCTCCAAAAAATGACCCGAAAGGTCTTCTGTGCAAGCAGCTTATTACGACCAACAGCTACATTTTAAAGTCAAGCGACCTCTCGCAGTTATATAAAAAAAAAAACTACGGTGTCGCGGGTGTCTCGTCATCAAATGAATTTTGACCATAGGTGAAATGACCGCGACCTCTTAACACCGTATCACATGGTGGTGCAATGTAATACGTTGCAATTACGCACAGGTACAATGGAAACAATGGCAATGGAAAGTCATTTTGGATCCTTTGTTGCGGTAAAAACACAAATGTGAATCGGAGAAGTGACGCAGTTTGGATGATGACAAATATAAGGTTGGGTGGAGGATACAACGGTGGACCATTGGCCCATTTCACACCAAGAGTTGGGACAGTTTTTTTTGAAATCGCATTTACTGTTGCCATGACAATGGAGATTGCCTAACTTAAAGGAAGTAGTAACTTTAACGCCCAACATGTTTCAACTCATCATATTAACTCAAACCAAATCTTTGTCTGACCTGAACCAAGACGTTTTTGTGCTAAAACTTAACCAGGGGCGCTAATTTAGAAAACTAATTTGAGGGTATGAACGGACGACCTTTATGTTCGTACGGGTTGGAGGCCTTGATGGATTTTTTTTTTAATTTTATTTTATTTATTTTTTTTTATCTGCCCTGCTTGTTCTGTTTTGGGCCTTACTTGTGTTTGAAAAAAACTAATGCCAAATATAATATGACACAATAAAAAAAAAAATCAAAATCAAACAACTATCTATCAGTGGTGATGGAAGTGATAGAAGCCTCACTCACACTTATTTCGACACATTGTGAGTGACAGTGATGTAGCGTCTGTGGCCATCACCCAAGCTAGCATTGATCAGGACTGGTGTGTCAGCACACCACCAAATCAATCACGCCCATTGATCCAACACCATGGGAAGAACGGGTGTGTATATTAGGGAATGTTTGTTTTTTGTGTGCCAAGAATATGATATTACCATAAGGTTAGAATCAGAGGAAAATCGATGCGGATTTACAAGGTTGTGAGGCGAGAGGAGCACAGGCAAATAAAAAAAAAAGTGTTTCTCCCTTACTCAATAAAACACCATGAGATTAAGGCTGAGCCAGATTCTATATACGGTATACTGTTTATGGTTATTATTTGGTACAGCTGCAGTTCATTATCAGCAATAAGATGGAAATGACTTCATTAATTCTTGTCTATTTTGGTTGAGAAAGACACAAGTTTGACTAACATGTTGTCCTCAGACTGAAGTCAAATCTACACCTTGTCTGTGGGTGTCACCAATCAAAATAATATCAGATCTTCCGAAGAGAGGAAAGAAAAGAAGATGAGTTAGACATCTCAATATACCAAAAGATAAACACAAGTAAAGAAATGCGGAGATTTTATTAGAATAGCGGTGGAAAAAAGTTTTATATGCTGGGGCTGCAGATTGTGAATACTGATCATCTTGCCTCCCTTGAACAGAGATCAGAGTAGATAAAGAGGAAAGAGAGTAAAAAGAGTGGGAGGGACATGGCCCCGAGACCTGTGTGTGTTTCCAGTGTCTCTCTCTCTCTCTCTCTCTCTCAATTCTTTTCTACGTTTCTCCACAGTCTGCCCCGGTAGAGCTGAAGATGTTTGACACAGACATGGTGATAAAAGACAGGCGAATCAAGAGAAATGAATGTTACAGTGGGTGGGATGAGAGCAAGAGGGATAGAGTGTGTGTGTGTGTGTGTGTGTGTGTGTGTGTGTGTGTGTGTGTGTGTGTGTGTGTGTGTGTGTGTGTGTGTGTGTGTGTGTGTGTTCAAGAGAGAGAGTGAGAGAGGAGGGGGGAAATAAATACAAATGATACCATGCTGGTGGAATGGAGCGCACTCCTGCTCCTCTTATCTGTCTGGAGAGGAGATGAAAACAGTGTGAGTATCACTCAGGGACCAAAACATAAAAAAAATCAGATGGCGGGAGAAGAAGAAGAAGAAGAAGAAGAAGGAGCCAGAGGTGAACCCCCTCCCCCCCCACCCCCCACACACCCCACCCCCATCCAAAAAAACAATTGGAACATGAAGAGCCTGCCTTTATGGTTTAAGAACAATGTACTGCATTCTTCCTCTTAACCACAAAACTGCAAGGCACTTACCCTTCTGTGTCCACACACTCGCAGGCTGCACACACACACACACACACGCACAAAAGCATGTGCACACACCAATTTCAGAACACATAAACGCAGGCGTCGTCACACACATGTTCATGCACAGACTGGCAAGAGCTTTTTCTGTACAAGAAAAAAAAAAAAAAAAAAAAAAAGGGGCAAATTACACATGAAAGGATGTGGGGAGAGGTGGTGGGTGGTGTGTTGATGGTGGGGGCAGCTCAGGGCGGCTGTTCTGAGTGTGTGTCTTTTTATCAGGTGAGGGAGAAGCGAGGAGGGGTGGCGGTGGGCGGGGGGGGGGGGGGGGGGGGGGGGTGGTGTAAGATTTATCTGCTGCAGTCGGAAAACTTTGACCCCGGAGTTGTAAATCTGTCAAAGGAGTCTAGCCAGCTCAACAGGAAACACGAATAGGAAAGGGGGGGGGGGGGTGTTTGGGGGTTTGGGGGATAGTGTGTGTGTGTGTGTGTGTGTGTGCGCGCGCGCGCGCGGGAGGGGGGGGGGGCACACCCATGAGCTCGAGCATTTCAAAAGAGGCACTTTTCAGAGCTGAGTTTTGGATGGGTGGTGGTTGTGGGGTGGTGGGGGTCCCGCCATGTTTACTATCCTGAAACTGATCCCTCACAGCCGGCGAATCTCCCTCCAGCTTTACCCCCCCCCCCCTCGAACACCCCCCTCCCCACACGCCCCTCCAAAAAGGAAAAAAGAATGTCATGCACAGACAGAACAAGGCAGGAAATTACTGTTTTGATATATGTAGGTGCATCGCAGCCTCCAGTGAGGTCCTGATGGAATCCAGTGGAAGTGCAAGTATTATAAAGACTCCACAAATGTGATCATTTATAAAAAAAAAAAAAACATATTCTCTGTGTTTACTTCTGAGTGTTGTTTACAGCTTGGTGATTTCCAGTAGACAACATACTGTATATGGTCTTCAATAGTCCCCATATGAACCTGAATGCAGCATGGTCAGACTCTGTGTTTCCACTCAGTGAGTTTTGGTCTGGTAAAACCAGGCTTGGCTGAAGCCGACCCCAGCTGACACAGGGCTCGAGGCAGGGTACAGTCTGGACACCTGTCAATCACAGGGCTGCCACATAGAGACACTGATGTTCGCGTTCACACCCATGGGCAGTTTAGCTCGCCTGTCTCCATCAGAATGTTGCTTACAGCTTCAGTTTTCTTTGCTGTGATTACAGTCTGGAAATCGTGTTCACATTAAGGTGTGCTCAGCCCCTCTGAAGGGTGAACCTGTCAGTGATCAGTGGAGGTGGCTAATTTTGATGACATTTAGGTCGTGTTTTTTTTCTAAATGTTGCAGCAGCGATGCAGCAGAGTTTTGGCCCATATGGTGGTCAATGCCGATTGGTTGGCTGCTCCGATAGTTTTGAAATTAACCCGAGGTCTATGGCCAGGAGGATGCAACGAACACCAAGTGACAGTTTAGCTGCCATTTAGCCTATACTGCATGTCTTTGGAAGAGGAACACCGAGAGGAATCCCTCACAGGCTCTAGGACAACATGTAAACTCTATAATCAACTAATGACCTTCTGTAGCTGAGAGGGCGGGACGATACGTGGGATGCCAGCAACTGCTGAAATAGGTTAGTTGGGAGAAGTCCCCGTTCACTGCCCCGTCACCAGGAGATGTTCTGGGATAAGGGACGAAACATCCATGAATGCTTGTCCTCAGCTGATGACTTTAGGTTTAGTTTAGTTTAGTTTAGGTTTAGTTTGTAAAAGGACAAACTAAGACTTGCAGGAAGTGCTGCAGAGTTCAGCAAAAAAAAAAAAAAAAAAAAAAAAAAAATTCATACCAAGAAAGCAGATCATATCTTCACTTAGCCTGCAGCAACCACAAACATTGGTGCAGTTTAGACCAGATTTGGGAAAAAACCACACATCATTCTATTTAACCAAATTCAGCATTGACAAAATACAAAAATTGATTGTCAGGTGTTTGAATCTATTATCAATAGGCCCTCTCGATCCCATCATCTTTCCGTTGGGATGAGTGCGACCACTCTGTCCTTTAGCGTCCAGTACTGAGAGCCTGCTCTGTGCCAGGGGGCAGGACGATTGGACACACTTGGACTAAAAGCATCTATTACTGAAGCCCTGGAAAACGCCAACACCTTGGCACAGGGTGGCACGCTGTCACAGGCTGCCCTGGGAACAGCTCAATTAGCCACCTGGCCACTGCCTACCCATCACAAAACTGAGCCTTTCAGCCCGGGGGGGCAGAGGTGTGGTGGGTCGGGAGAATAGGAGGCTGTTTTGGCAGACTGCAAACTGCACACGCAGGCTTAAGGGAACACCTTTCTTAGCGCTGGATATTGTATTTTTTTTTTTCTCCTAATCATCCATAAACCGCCTTTATGACAGGAGTAGCTGCAGAATGAGATCATCCGAGAGCTATTGTTCACAGCCCACACCTTCACTTTGCATTGCTGTAACCAAAATCACAAGAGAAAACAAAGAGACGATAAAAAAAAAAAAAAAAAAAGAAGCTGAGCCATTGTGTCAGTGGGTTCATTCACAAATTACTAAGAGCGAGTTTTGAGGCTACAGTGTGAATGTGTGTGAGTGGATGTATTTGGACAGCATACAGACCTGTGAAGCTACACACACACACACACACACACACACACACACACACACACACACACACACACACACACACACACACACACACACACACACACGAGTATGTTTTGTTGATCTGAGTTTGATTGAGTAGCAGCATGCTAACAGACCCGGAGTTAATATGTGTGAGAGGGCACGAGCTCCGTCTATTTCTGCATGTGCGTGTGGGCATATATAGGAAGTGTGTAAATGACAAAAGACAAGAGGCTAAACAAGGGCATAGTCAAATCACACACACTTCTTACATTACTGTGACTGAGAGGGATTTTTTTTTTTTTTCATGCTTTCGTTGAGTGAAAGAGAGAAAGAGAGGTGTGAAGCCTCAGTCACGCAATGCCACTCTGTTTGACTCTCTGCATGTGTGTGTGTGTGTGTGTGCGTGCGTGTGTGTGCGTGTGTGTGTGTGTGTGTGTGCGTGTGTGTGTGCGTGTGTGTGTGTGTGTGCATGTTTTGGGTGGCAGCAATAGTACAGCAACTGCATAGAACGGTGACCTGACATTGAGAGACCTGCACACAGGAAGTCATGGGTTCCTGATGCCTCCGTTCAGCGCTTAAAAACAAATTAGCACCTTTAAAAGAAAAAAAAAATCGTTTCCAAAAAATCCGACCGCTGCTCACAGATCTGCGAATATCACACCAACGAACGCAGGGGACGGGACGACCTCGCTAACAAACCAACCTACTGGACGGCCGCCACGTTAAACGTTTTTCTAAAAATACGCGAGCACGCCTGCAGGCGCATGTGCTGGTTTGAGGGATGTACAGAGGGCATCACAGGCCAAGTTTGGGGAACTTGTTGAGGTAACATACATGTGTGGTTTCATAGTTGGGGAAGTGAAAGATGAGGGCTGCAGCTGTTCATGTGTAGAGGGCCCCGTCCACGCTGGCTAGGAGACAAAGGAAGTGAGGTGCAGAAATTGCCGGTGTGCGCCGCGGTTATCTATCTGTCACGATCTGCTGCGCATGGGAGTGTAACTCTATATATTATCGTCGTATGTGCCAGCACGACACAACTTCCGTTTTTCAGCCGTTTTCCGCTTCCCCTTGGTTACCGCTCGTGAGACAAACACAACAAGCACATGATGAAAGAAAGATTTCTGTTTTAAAAAGCTGATTTTGTTTTAATGCAAATTACTAAAAGTGAAGTGATTCATTCTGGTTTTCGTATGCTGACAAATTAATCTGCCTCAACAAGAAAAGTTCAAAAGTTGCACCACATCGAAACTGGCACTCATGCTCACCTAGACTATTTCCCCTGTGGCCCTGTGTCATCCTCACCCACAAAGGTCACGATGACTGGTGTTGCACTTCTGGATTAAAACGGAATCATATTTTTCACACTAATTTAATGAATGGGGCTTTTTGTATCCTCTGCAAATCTTGCAAGAACAAGAGTGTAGTTGTGTTGTGGCCCAGGTGTCGAGGTGTGTGTGATTGTAGAGCGAGTGAAAAAAAACAAAAAACTCTACCAGCATGCTCACGTTTTTAAAATCAGCACGGAGGAGTTGAGAGAAGTGGAGGTGGAGGTTGTTTTTGGCCTGAACCCAAACGCCCCCCACACTTTACCTCCCCATGTTCCCCCTTACCCATCTCACAGACTCCCACTCTAAGCCCTCAGCTCCAGTATGAAATCAACATTGGGCCTGCAGGAAATGAGAGATCTCCACAGGAGATAGAGGAGGGAGGGAACGGAGGAGGAGGAGGAAACAAAAGAAAAACAGCAGCAAGAACCATAGATTTGACTTTTGGCATCCAAATGTCTCCTCTCCGTGTCGTGGTCCCTCTCTTTAACTTTATCACCCCCTTCCATTGTCTCTCTATCTTTCTGTCTCCGTGAACATCTGCTTGCTGTGTGTGATCGAGCATGCAGCTGTGCCTGCGTCTATATACTCAGCTCCAAGGGCTCGCCTTATGAAAGGCTCCGGGCTTGTTGTTCTTTCCTGGCACAGTAATTCGCTGGCTAAGCCCAGAAAGTGGACAAGCAGCGAGCTATTTCAGCGGGGCCTTGTTTTTGTTGTTCCACACTCAAAGACAACATGACCTCATGTGACCCCCACCGCCACCGCCGCCGTCGCCGCCGCCTCCCCTCAGCTACTCACGGCTGAAACACAGTGAAGTGTTCAAGGTGTGGGAGGCAGATCGCATCGCGCGGCACGCTGCACAGATGAGACTGCTGCTTCGCTCTATAATGTTTTACTTGAAAACACTGTGATTCGACAGGAAAGGCCACTTTAAGAGACGCCGGCTCAGATGTACTGCGCAGGGCTGAGGGGGTATTTTGACTTTCAACATGTACACACAACTGTGCATACAAATGTGTCTGTGGCCCTGTGTGCAGATTCAGATAAGCGAGATAGAAACAGACGCACACAGACACACACACAACACACACACACACACACACACTCCTACACACAAAGGGGTGGGGTAGCAATGAGGGGCTCGGTTAATGGCTTTTAAATTTCCACTGAGTGAGTGACTTACAACTGTGGAGCAACACAGCTGTTGCTGATTTGGGGAACAAAGAGGGGGGAACGGCAGCGATCTGAGAGACTGGACTGGGCTGCTCTCATTTAATGGGCTAAAATCTCCCAGGAATGACACACATGTGTGTGTGTGTGTGTATTTGTGTGTGTCCACACTTGCCCATAAGTATCTGTGGTCATCCTTCATGTACTTACTTTGTGAAGTCTCTTTTGTGTGCATGCATGTGCATGTGTGTACTTGTGTGTAGGAGGATGGGAGGGCAACAGGATACGTCTGGGTCTACAGCCATAGATTAAGGCAGCAGAGCGAGCGAGGGGAGACTTACGGCTCTACAGAGCTGAGTGATAGTGAAGGTCAACTCATTTGGGAATAAGCGAGAGTTGGAGAGGAGGGGAAAGACAGAGGAGGTTCAGATGCATGAGATTTAGTGCTGGGAGAGAGGAAAGGGAGATGGAGAGAGAAGGAGAGAGGGGATTAAGGCCAGAGCTCATCTAAGCATGTCAATAAGAGTTGAAAAATCTGTGTCAGCCAGGTGGAAAAAAAAAAAATCCAACTTTCTTTGATCAAAGATTTTCCATCTGCAGGCAGACAACAATGCAGCTCGTTTGAATGCGGCCTCGCTTGAAAACTCCACACGTCTTGATGTCAAACTTTTTTTTTGCAGTGGAGTTCCATCTCTTGAAATACTGCTTCCTGATTCCCCCCCCCCCCCACCCACACAATCCCCCCCCCTCCCCCCCCCCCCCCATAAACACACTCCCCTTCTCCCCTCCGAGTTTGGCTTTGTTTCCTGCCGCTGGTGAACGCAGCCCTTTTCCTCAGAGGCCCCCTCAGTGCACTGCAGCCTTGTAAAACATAGCAGGTCAGCGTCACATGACTGAGGTCTAGGACACTGAAGGCTGGGGCCAGCCCCTCAGCCGCGCAGAGCAGGAGTTGGGTGGCAAAGTACACATGGGTGGGGCAGTGTGGAGGGAGAAGGACGGAGAGTGACACCAGAGAGAAAGAGGTAGAAATATGGAGAGGAGAAAAAAAAAAAAAGTAAAGCAAGGAGGGAGGAATGGATGTTTGCAGTAAAACAATAACTCTCCTGAGAAGCTGAAACCACTAAAAGAATATTATTTCCATCCATCCATCCCTCCCTCCCAGAAGAACACCTCTCTCAACTCTCATCTTTCACCTCCTCCCAAAAACAGTGGAACGCTTTTCTTTTTTCTTTTTTTTTTTTTTGGTCTCACCTCTGTCTGTCTGAGATGCACAGTTTCCATCTACATCATAGACTGATGTAGATGGAGTCTGCGCTCCCCGCCCGACCATTTCCACAGAGTGATCGGAGCTGACATACATATGGAACACACTCATCCTAGTTGCACTCAAAAGAGAGGGGAGGGGGGGAGGGACCATACACACACCAGTACATACAGTACACTCACATGTACATGCGGGCTCATCAATCAGCATCAATCTCATGTACGATTTGTATAATAACATTTTGGATTGGAGTTTTGGCTTCTTTCACTTCCTGTAATTTCAGTGTCATGTCTGTTCTTGTGTGTCTCTCAGTCTCCCTCTTTCGCTCTTATTTTTGCGCTAAGCACTTGAAGCTCGTCCCCAGAGGCTTTATAGGAGGTCTGTCACACTAATAGATTTCACCTTCTCTCATTCTCTCTCTCTCTCTCTCTTGCTGTCGTTCCCTTTCCCACCCTCTTTCTCATCTGTTGCCCAATACAGGCCTGAGCGTTTGTCTATATCTGTTGCTATTTATTTATTTCTATTGACAGTGGCATAGAAATCCGAATTGTTTAAAATTGAGCTCACATTTCTCACAAACTGCAGTTCTGTGGCACAGAAAAGTGAGCTGGTGCAGTAGATGCAGTCTCCTTTTTTTTTTTTTTTTTAAATGCTGATGTAGGACATTAGGAACAAATGCTATTGTGGTCAATTAATATGACGTTAAAACAAGAAAAATCTATCGTAAAGCTAGCAGCGGTGTGAGGCTAATGCAGCGTTCAAACATTTCTTGTAGCTGCAACATGGGAAGTCGTATGCGCGGTATGTTTGGGGCTCAAATTGTGAAAACAGTGCTGCTGGACAACTGTGGCAAAAATAAGTCTAAAAGACTCCTCGGTGTCGTCGTCTGGAAGCCCCCAAAGCTAACAATTTAGCAACTTAGCAGGTAACGTAACCCAGAAAAAGTTATGTTTACATGACAAGAAATTACAATATATTATCTCACCATCCAAGGAAAAAATGAACCTCCAGGGTCTCTGAAAATGTCAGCAACCAACTGTGGTTGATTCCATCTGATGAGGAGCTGGAGGACACTATGCCCCGCCCACCTACAGAGGAAACCTGACTGCATTCCAGGCCTGTCAATCACACCGGACACGCCCCCCCCCCCCCAAAATATACTGCTGTTAGAGGCCTAATATCTATCTATTTATTGACTTTTTATTTCATGACAGCAGTTGAATTGGGGTCTAAGGAGACAGAGTTTTTTTTTTGAGCCAGCCCCCAGAGGCCCTCAGCGGTATTTCACTTTAGGACACTTCCGCATTGGCTTCACTTTTCAGACTACTTTTCAGCTTCGTCCGCTTTTCTACACCGTCGATGGTCACAACTCGTGAGCTTGGAGCTTCTAGAAAATTCAAAGGTTGTGAACACCACAGGAGGGGGGCATTCATATAGCCTTTTTCATGTGGACGCGGTAAACACAACCAAATTTGAAGGCTGCATTAATACAGTAAAACGCAATACAAACAAGTTCATGTTCAACATGCAAATTGTTCACCATGTTCACCGTCTCAATTTGGCCCGTTGGCATGCTGACATTTGCTATTTAGCGCTAAACACAAAATGCATGTAAGACGTGTGTGGTCAAAAACAAAAGCGCCAAACAAAACCAAAAATCAAAACCAAAAATCAAAACCAAAAATAAACGTATCAAAGTCCTGACAGTGACATACGTTTTCTGGCAGTTCATTCAAAGGACATTTGAGTTTGGACAAAGTGGCAGACACTGCTATCCTTAACGTCATGTCGCCAGCTTGGTAAAAAAAAAAAATTCAGTTGTTGAATTGCACCCACTGTTGTTGTTGAAAACATGGCACAGTTCCTGTTTTGCGCAAAAAGCAACCCAGCAAATTTCTGTTGGTCGATCCACTGCAGAGGATCACGGTGTAGAAAAAGGGTCGGCGGACCATTTTTAAGATATACATGATATAGAAATATTGTATCAGCGCTGTGAATGTGGTCCTGAGTGTATTCGTGCTTTAATGTCTAGTCAGTCCAGTGTGCGCACTGATTCAGGTGCTCTGGTGGAGTCCTGTTACTGGACATGTTTACCTCTCTGCATACATATTTACTTTCGTAGAAAATCTGTCTCCCTCAGTCTGTTTAAAGTATGCAGGAGTTTGTCAGAGCGCAGTCTGTGTGTGTCTCTGCTTGACAGTCTGACTTTGTGCATCTCTCACACTTGGGTTTTGAAATGTCCCCTGGAATCTACCTTCAACAACAACCTCACCCATACCTCTTCCTCCTCCTCCTCCTCCTCCCTCACTCCATCTTACTCATCCCACATGTCACATCACATTTCTCAGGCAGCTCCAGGAAAAGGGCAGAGGCCTTACGAATTGATGTGGGTCGCTTACAGGAGCATGGCCAAGACAAGGACAGGGACAGGGACACACACACACACACACACACACACACGCACACACGCACACACACACACACACACACACACACACACACACACACACACACACACACACACACACACACACACACACACACGAGGATGTGGTGACTCTGTGTACCCACCTGTCACCTACTTTTATCTGCAGTGCCGTGACAGAACTATAACCTCAGTGTCTGCATGCAAAAATATTTGTTTATTTAAAAAAAAAAATCTGTGTACATGAAAGCACACCAAAATTCACACCAACACACACTGCACTGACTCAGACAGAGCTATGGCAACAGTGCAATGTTACACCACATCGTGCCCCAGTAGTTTTGAAAGGGAAGCGCTCTCTCTCTCTCTCTCTCTCTCTCTCTCTCTCTCTCTCTGAGATCTCCACGGTGATCTGAAAACAAGCTGGCCAATGACGACACCTATTGGTGACTGCGAGACCTTGTTCTGTACTGGGGAGCTGTTGCAGAGAATATATGAGATGAATAAGCAGTGATATTGAGTGCATTCATCATCCACTGACAGTAAATTTACAGAAGAAAATGGACATTAGCTCATAAACATCTATCACGGGCCTGTGTATTCGGCACATGAGTGTGGATTTGTGCGACGGATGAATCAGATGCAGCGGAGCAGAAGGGGACCACATTGTGATATTTGCTGTGTTTTATAACAGCGCTCTACCACTTTCTCGCACGCACACACACACACACACACACACACACACACACACACACACACACACACACACACACACACACACACCCACCCTCTCTGTCCCTCCTCTCCATCATCTCCTTTCCCATGGTGTTTCTTTGGGACTCCTGTTACTCCTGATTTACTCCCGTTTCCCCTCACAGCCTCAACACGCAGTCTTTTATATGTCCAGTTAAGCAGCTCTCTCCTCTAATTGGTTAATGGACAGCAGAGGGGATTGGTGTAAAAAGGGAAATCCCAGGAGCCTCTGAGGCCTGCTTCATGCCCACTAGACTGGAAGGGAGCCAAAATGTAGCCTCCATCAGCCCTCCTCCTCCTCCTCCTCCCCCCCCCCCAACCCCCGTTACGCCTCCACTGGACTGTAGAAGATCCAAGATGGATGCCTCCAGGGCTCAGCTACTGTGAAACTTACACTATTGTTGATGAAATCTGGAAGACGAGGAGCTCTGCATCCATCAGTGCTCGGTTATTATGTATTACACGTGATTGATGTTTCCACAAATTCTCCTCACATGACAGTAGTATCCAAAACTGCATATTTTAAACTACTTTGAAAAACCCGAATATTGCTTAATAAACTGTGACAAGGACAAAGACATCATACTACATCAATAATGCATCAAGACCTGATCCATCAGCTCACGGAACAAATTCCAAGACAGGAATTGCAGCATCATATCAAGCCAGCCTGTCCCGCTGAGCACTTTGGAGGGAAAAAACTGCTCTGTGGAAAAATGGAGCAATTTTTAGAGACACTGTCTTGAAGCTCAGTGATCCACGTAGCTTCTGCATGCAGCCGTCTCCCCGAGGATAGAGAAAAACACAGGGTGGAAAGAGGGGAGGAGGAGGTAGGAGCAGAAGAAGGGGGAGAAAGTGCACATAAGCCCACTAAGAGGAGGTGAGGTGAGAGGGAGAGTGATGCAGAGAGAAAATATAGACATGCTGTTCAGTCTTTATATAGATTCTTGTGTTTATAAAAGGTCAAAGTGGCAGGAGGAGGGAGTAACGCTGTCCATTCTGTGGCCTTAATCTCCTCTTTTCTTCTCTCTCAGTCCTTACTATCAACAGTGGAAGAAGTGCAGATCTTTAAACTGTAAAAGAGCATAGCAACCATAAAATGGTTGCTATGCTCTTTTACAGTTTCTTGTAACTTTAACAGGCCTCCACTTCTTGCCTCACATGTGAAATAGTCTTAATGACAATTTCACCATCACAGACACTTTTAATAATATCTGCACCTCCTCAGTATTGGCTGATATCGGCCTTAAAATTAAAGCAACATTTCTGTAGATATGACAGGCCAATAAAATGACTTTAATTATGCTTAAATAAATGGCCGACGCCACGTCCGTGGCGTGAGGGTGCTCTTGCGTGTGAAACAGGGTGCGACAATATGTCCGCGGTGTGGAAGGTTTTTTAACGTGTCCGAAATGGATGGCAAAATTGTTATTAGAAGTGACAGCTCGGCGTCGGTTGCATGACGAAGAGCTGCATCACATTCATGCAACACTACAAATTTAATTGTCCCATTTAAGAACCTTCATCCTGATCATTACGACGAATTCATGAAGAGCCTAGTGGGCATATCTGCAAAAAAAAATAATCGATCATTGTGCATCCCACTTCCTAAGTGTAACATGACGTGATAAACTGTTCCTATGCCTCACTCGACACACGTCTCATAAATGCATCATGCTCGAGTTAACTCTGTCCCCCCTCCTTCTACCACAATCATTATCCTTTAATTAAACGTAGAGGGAATAAAAGTGTTGCAAAAATATTAATTGCTATGCCAAAAGAAAAAGGCATTTGGGAAATGTATGGTGCATTTAGCAAACAAATGTCCATATATACTATATTCTATTAGATACATTGTGACACTAAATGTATTAAAATTGTAAATACTGATGCATCAATGCATCCATTACGTACCACTTTATGGCTGAAGCAGGCTGACATGGATTAGGTTCAGTGGTTCCCAACTAGAGGTCAGGTCACAACGTAAATCTGAGAGGGGTCATGAGATAAATTATTGGACATAAAGGGGGGGGGACAATAATAAACTTTTGGGCGGATTTCTATTTCTTTTTCAAACTTTTCTCTAATTTTTATTTTGGTGAAAGATTTGATATATTACTTTTCTAATGGTGGCCAACGGTTACCTAAATAGTATCTAGATCCTTCACAAGGGCACTGGCCAAATGAGCTGTGAACCACCAGTTTAATCTTAGCAATTTATTGTATTTCATTAGCTGCCCATGGCTCTTAAATTGAAAAATAAGTACAGCTGCCAAATGAATGAAATGGAGTATATTTCTGCTTTACTATAGTTGAGAGGGATACAGTATATCATACTCCTTTATCTTTATATACAATTATCTTTGGTAATTAGTATCTTTACGGATTAAGATTTTACATGCAAAACAAATGAGGTGATTATAAATACAATTCACTGATGGAACTACTCTGCAGTATACAAAGTTGATCAAATTACCTCCACCCTGAACAACTACAAGGCAACACAACAATCACGAGCAATAATCCAAGAAACAGTATATTTAACAGTCTGAAGAGCTGTTTGTTTTTCTGAAACATATAACTTTCCTTTTGAAAAGTGTATTTTGCTAATATTTTAGGACTATACTTCGACTATACTACACTTAGCAGTCCGTATCTTTGAACCTACATGCTCTTGATCTTGACTTTTATCTCTCTTTTTGCGTATTCGTCGTCTCATATTGCTTCTTAAAAAGAAAAAGAAATCTGCAACAGCCCACTTCTCACTCAACAAGTAAAGCAGAAATGTCCTTGAGCAAGGCAGTGAAATGCTCCAGTGGAGCTGCTTAGTGGCCAAACATCCAGCAGCATCCAGGCGTGACGACGTGTGATGGAATAAATATGAAGCAAGGTGCTGCATGATACATCAGCTCTCCCCAGACACGGTCGCTGAAGGTTAAAAGAAAGGTGTCTCCGCGTTCTTTGACACCAGGATGTTACGATTCGAGACGATAGTGTGGTATTTAAATTACTTCTTGTCTTATCAGCTTGAACCCAGCAGCTGCAGAGAAACAGAGGTCAGAGTTCAAACTGTGACAACTGCAAATGTCAAATGACTTGCCCCCTCACTGGGACTGTCACCTCGGTTCATCGTTTGGGAACTCAACCAACCAGCAGGAAGATATGGAAATAAAGAGAGACAAAGCAAAGTGGAAGAAAAGAACTCATCTCAGGAGGGTGGGCGGATGAACATGTGAAACCCTGGCGTTGCATAATGGGATATTGCATAATGTGTCCCAATTTTATACCACGGCGCTCACTGATATTACAGTGGGACCCCGCATAACGCTAGCAGGCAGACGCGCAGGGAGAAACATTTTTTTGGGGTTAGGTGATGTGAAAGGGGGGGAGGGGGGGGGGGGACACGGAGGGGCTCGCACCTCTGTCTCCGAGCAGAAGACATGGAGTGACGGAAGGAGACAGCCAATGGGGTGAGGGGTAAGTGAGAGATGGAGGCAGGAGGGCGCAGGTGGGGGAGGTGGGGGGAGGGGGGGGTGGAGATGGTGGATGTGGCGGGTGGAGACGGTGTGTGTGACGGTGGGTGGGCGAGAGCGCGGTCGGTGCTGGTATTTCTACCCTGTCACATCGCGTTAGTGTGCAGCCGAGCACGACTGCTGAGCGCACCACTCTGGACAGCTCTGCACACACGGGGCGGGGCGAACCACACACACACACACACACACACAGGTTTGAATTCACAAGGACACAGTATCTACACTTGAGTGCGCCCACGCGCACACACGCACACACACACACACACTGTAATCTCCCACGAGGACCACAAGGACATCAAAAACAAGTGAACACCAACGGATGGTTGACAGAAACCAGAGGAGAGTGCTCAACCTTCAAACTTTGCTTCCATCCATCCATCCATCCATCCTTACAGCACTCTTGTACATTCCACCGGTCTATTGAGGGTACAGTCATCACACAGGAATATTAACTTCCTTTTACTTTCCCCAGCAGATGTGCACACTACACTGGAAAGAAAATGGTTGGAAAAAGGTAAAATAAAATAAGTCAGAAGCAAATGAGGTCTGCCTGAATATAAACAGTGCGTATTCGTGTTCAGTCTGATGCTTCTGGCTTCAGTAACTCAGGCTGTATCTTGTTTTGGAAAGAAGCTCTTCAAACCCAGATGTGCAGACCGCACAAAGCTACAGATGAACAATAACAATTTACTTTGCCGTCATCGAACACATTGCTGCATTGGGCATAAAAAGAAAAGAGCAGCCGAGAAGCATCATCTTCATCAAACAAAGCTATTCTGTCAGCGGGGGCAGAGCAGTCAGGCTCATCCACTCTCCGATCACTATGTGCAACATTTGTGGCCCGTGAGCCCAAAGGCTTTTTACACAATATTTTTCCTTGACAGAGAAGAGGGGAGGGGAAGTGAATTGGAATGACGCCGCACCAGCCACGTCGCGGGCCCCCCTCGGGCGGAGAAAACAGGAAGAAGTGGAGAAAGCAGATGGAGGGAGCAAGAAAAAGAGGCAGCAAGACTCTTTCAGTGTAAAACGCTGCATTCACACGGTGCACCCTGTGGCAACGGGAACGAGAGAGAGCGAGAGAGAGAGACAGAGGGAGGCGGCAGGGTACAGATGGACGGATGAGGAGGAGGCGAGGGCGGAGCGGCGAGGAGCGGCGAGGTGCGACGTGCGGTGACCCGAGCTCTTCGGCGACGCCATAAAACTTAAGAGGCACGCTTCAGCTGCTTTGAGCGAGGAGAGCGGTGTGTGCCGTCAGCTCTGTGGCCGGCTGTGCGACGGGCCGGAGGTCAGCAAGAACACACCGAAATGCAGAGGGCACAGTCAGCACGGCGGACCGCCATCAAGGTCGCAGTTACATAACTGGAACCTGAATATCTTCTTCACGCAACCGAGTTTCGTTGTACATCAAGGACACAGCAGGACGAGTTTGTTCCACCTCAGGAGCATTTACTCCCCGGGGATGGAAACATTTACTTCCTGGTGACACCGAAACCTTTGTGATTTCTTAGCGTTTCGGGAAACGTGCTTTCTTGCCAACATGAGAAGATCGATACCGCTCTCGTGTTTGCAACGGCAAACGTGCGATAAGCAGGCCAAGTATCTGCTTAGCTTAGCTCGGTGATCCCCAAAGAACGAGATCGTGGATAGAAGTGGCAGAAAGGAGTTTTTTCTGCAGGGTGGCCGGGCTCAGCTTTAGAGTCAGCAGAGGAGGGAGCTCGAAGTAGAGCCGATGCTCCTTCGCATCAAAAGGAGCCTGTTGAGGTTCAGGAAAATGTTGCTTTGGACAGGAACTAACAGAAGCCTTCTGTTGTGGTTATTTAGACTTCCTGAGGGTATTGCATACTTAAATACATGGATTTTAATTAAAAATGAAACCATTTTGGAACCCGTCGCGTGAAGAGGTACTTGGGACATTTAGTTTGGTATATAGTGATGATCTAACAGCACCTGAAAAGTCAAAAGTAAAAGTATAAAGGTAACAAAGTAAAATAGTAATTCTCTATTTACTTGAGCCAGTTTTTCTTAGTTCTTTCTGTACTATCGAGACTTTTTTTTTCTTTTTCAGATCAGTGAGTGGGTGCTTTTCATGCGTAATGTCACAGCATGGTGTCTCTATCTTTTCCATTGGACACAAATTAAAACACTTCAAGGAAAGCCTCCTGCAAATGATGAGAAATTACAACACATGCAACAAAATGTTCGGTCATGTTTATCCAAAGTTAGAGAGAATTGAATCCACATTATTGGGTCACAAGTTACCAGACTTCAGTCCAGTAAACAAGCTGCCTGATTTGCTTAGAACTGGGCACTGTGCCGCGATTAAACCAAATAAAAGAGTAATGCTGCAAAGTGAGCTGTTATATTTGGAGGACAGGAAGACGAAAACTAAAAGGAGGGCTGTTTCTTGACTTTCCCCTTGAAAAAGCGGGCGAGTTTTGTCCCTACATGACTGAGCAGAATGTGGGCTGATCAGAGTCCATGCATGTAGAGCCGTCACTCAAGGTGAGGTGTGCGTTGAAAGACCTTCCAAGGAGCTGCACAGGGGACACAGGTAGAGCGCAGGGAGGCCCCGAAGTGTCTCGTTTGAGGAGGAGGAGGGAGAATGAGAGGGAGGGACAGAGAGAGCGAGAGAGACACACAGAAAAAAAAAAAGATGTCATCACTTCATTCTCCTCCTCTGTTGGTGTGAAGGGAGTCGCAGAAAACAGATGACCTACATTTTCTCTGAGACGAGACTCCAGCAGCGAGGCCTCCCCGGATTCAGAAAAGACAGGGCGAGGCACGGAAAGGCGCAGAAAGCGAGACAGAGCGGGTGATGATGATGATGAGGAGGAGGAGGAGGAGGAGGAGGGATAGAAAGACAGAAGCAGGCAGACTTCCAGTTTGACAATGCAGACATGAAAAGGTAGAAACGCAGGCAGACAAAAGGAAACAGGGAAAGTTTTGACGGTAATCCTCTTCGACTCTTCCTTCCTTCCCTCTCGGGTGGTTATATAAAACACATCTAGAATTCTGTTCTGTGCACATCAAAGAGCCTGCGCCGCTTTGCAATCTGCATATGCGACGCGTCCAGGGAACCGCGGGGAGGGATGCGTGCATGCGCGTATGTGTTTCCGGGAGGAATGTTTGAGTCAAAAATAAGCTCCTTTGGAGAGTATTTAGATTACTCCGTGTTGAGCTGAAGCCACTTGGATCTGTGACTGTTTAAGTCTCCGAAAGACAATCACGTTTTCTCTTTTCTTCATCCGGAGAGAGCTCTGCCGGCAAACACTGCCGTAATTATTGAAAACAAAGAATCATTCAATTCAAGGAGAGCTACCAGCTCCAAGGTGGAACAGCTGGATGAAACATTGAACAGTTTCAGTCCAAACTGTCCCGAAACTGACGCTAAAAAAAAAAAAAAAAAAAAAAGGGGGGGGGACACGCTTTGCATTGGCCTGAAACTATCTGCCCCTGCGATGACTCCGAAGTGTGGATTCTGTCATCGGAAGAAATGTGTCCGAAAATGAACACGTCTTGCTGAAGCTGAACGCTTCGTTCTCTGTTACACTGCTGCCATCTGCTGTTGACAAAATGCATTCGAAAGAACAAGGCTTCTTGGTTTGCCAGCTCCAATAGTAGCTGTTATGAAGGAATTTCTGCCTTTATTAGCTCCAGAGTAAAACTTGAGCAACCAGTTCAGCTGTCTGCTGCTGCTGCTGCTGCTGGTGTACAACTCTGAAACACCATCACACGATTTTAAATTATGTTTATGATTATAGAGAGAGAACAAAAAAAAATCTAATCATGTTCACAGATGTGATTAAGCTGAATTTAATACTGTAAAATAGGATTTACTGACTTGATGTAAATTAGCATCTGTTGTACGGTTGTTTATGCTCATAAAACTTCTATTCCTTTTTAATGGTCTACTCTTTACAGAACTCCCCCACTGCGGGATTAATGAAGTCGAATCTAATCTATATGGGATTTGTAAAACTGATAGCTTTGCAACAGATCATTTACTAATTACAGCAACATAGATCAGTTAGAGGCCCTTCCTTAATAAAAAAAAAAAAAAAACACTCGGGTTACGAAACTCGGAAATAGCCTTTGGTTTGTGTTTATTTGGTAACAACGCAACTGTGAATGTAATGAATACAATACTGGTGCATTGTTAGGAGTTCAGTCTATATCCTCTACAGCCCTTTACAGAAAACAAGTGGTCATTTGCGCTTATCACAGCACAACGACCCCAACGCTGTTCTTTTAAGAAACTTATAGCAGATCTACAAAGGGTCTATTCATGGTTAATAGCTCCTTTTCCGAACTGTTACAATTTATAAACCCTTTACAAAGATGTTATTACAAAGTGGTTCCAAACGTCAGACACAACGACAAACATACATGTAATGACTCAGTAATCTCACGTACTTCCATGTGATTATTTCTGTCATCACCTGACCATACGTGAAGAAATAGTTTAGGAATTTGGGAAACGCACTTGTTCACTTTCTTGCAGAGTTATGAAAGCGTTATTACCACTTCCATGTCTGTCCAGTAAATCCGAGAGCTGCTGTCAGCAGTTGACAAGGGGAGGCGGCTCCTAACAGCAAATAATTGCATAACCGTGGTGCCACGGTTTTAAACTACTTTTGTGATTAAAGAGGACTATTATTCCGTTATATCGTATTTTACATTATAAATTACAAATAATGAGGTAAAATTAATGTGAAAGTAATTCTGGCTCTCTCGCGAGGCACTGACGTCAGCTGGTCATGGGTTTCTTGATTATGGTCATATTTGACGCTGCAGGGAGTTTGCAGCAGCAGAATAATTTCACTCGCTACATCAGCGCATTTTTGTTGTTGTTGTTGTTGTTGTTGTTCGTACGAGGACGACAAATGTAGAACAAATTGTGTACACGGCTTGTAATTGGGAGGCTGAATCCACTGTCATGTTTTGACAAGCAGAAAATGAGCGTAATATTTACCAAACGAAGACGTCCGGCAGAAACCTTTTTGCTGCGGTGTTCCCGCTGTCCACTCATATTGCAAAGGGTATTTTAGAGTGGATTTTTCTGTTACAATCAAGTGAACAATCAACTAACAAAGAAGCAAACATCATTCAAAACAAGTGGAAGGTTGTTTCCTTCCTGCACTGTTTATAGATAGCAATGATTCACCAGACCAAACAACTCAATTGTTTTCCAGGCATCCTCTCATAATCAGTCTTGCTTTTGTTCACGTCCTGATCATACCACTGCCTCCCAAGCATTTCCTTCTGATGACTCCCATCGTAAAATCTCCTTCATTCGTTAACAGTGAAAAACACTTTACGTGAAGTGGCCATCAGTAATTTGAAAAAAAGTTGTGAATTAAAGAATAAAAACTACTGTGACTGCATGAAGAGTGAATCAAAGACCCCTCACACCATCAATGTCCTGGTGGGTATATATTTGCCGCGCCTGTACTTGGAACCGTTGCTGGAGACCTTCTTACTGGAGCTGCTCCTCAGTGATCCTTTCTTCTGCCTCCGGACGCTGCAGGACACACACCCCGACAGCGCCGTTCCTCCTGGCTTCTCCTCTGCCTCCTCCTCTGCCTCCTTCTGCTTGACGTTTTGGAGGTTCTGGCAGTCGCAGGAGTGCTCAGGGCAGAAGGGCTCCCGGTCGGAGCAGAACCACTTCATGGAGCTGTAGAGAAGCTCCGCACAGCTGGAGATGGCTGATAATACCCCGATAGCGAAGTAGAAGCAGAGGAAGATCGTTTTCTCTGCAGGCCGGGAGGTGAAGCAGTCCACTGTGTAGGGGCAAGGAAAACGGTTGCAGGGGAACTGGGCTTCCACCTTGAAGCCGTACAGAAACCACTGGCCCACGAGGAAGCCAATTTCTGCCACTATGCGGAAAGACACGTTGATAATGTAGAGCCTCCTTAAATGGACTTCCTCTCTGTTCACCTGGCTGTTCTTCTTGTTATGGTGATGCGTGGCATACATGAGGTAAAGCAGAGAAGGCGTAGCGATGAGGATGATGTGAAACACCCAGAATCTGTACTGGGAGATGGGGAAAGCCATGTCGTAGCACACCTGCTTGCAGCCCGGCTGAAGGGTGTTGCAGGTGAACTCCTCTTGCTCGTCGTCAAACAGGTCAGTGGCCACGGTTCCCAGGATCAGTATCCTAAACACGAGCATGAGCAAAAGCCAGAATCGACCAAGCATCGGCGAGTGGACCTGGAGGTCGCCGAAGAGTCCGCCGAGGAAGCCCCATTCCCCCATGACTGCAGAGCTGTTGGTTATGGCCTCTTGGAAGTCTGGAGATTTATTCACCCGTTCTTCTCAGAGCAGACGCCGTCTGTGGTTTAAAAAAGAAACTAAGACGGAGATAAATATCCCCAATTCATGACTCATAGTGCAACCGCAGCACTCTGGCAGGACAAGGCCAAGCTGGGTTCAAAGGTTGTTTCATAAAATAAACTGAAGGAAGATTTAAACAACAAAAACAACAATAAAACGCTTGTGTCAGTACTATTGTACTGTACAGTCTTCTCATGCTCTCTTCAAATGGCGTGTTTTGAGGTTTCTCAGGGCTTTTAATTGAGAGGGCGGCAACAGTTTAGGAAATTCCTGTTACGTCCTAATCTTGCACCAATCAGGTCCCAAACAGAAGCGATGTTTACCCAAAGGGGGCCAACTCCTGATGAACATTTCAAAGAGCTTCCTCAATGACAGGAAGGATCTGTTTTAAACTGCACCAGCAGTTTCCCTGGTCACCAGGGATCAGAACAAGCAATTTATATGAAGTGTGATTAAATCAAATAAATCGTTCGTGCAGTAGGATTCATTCAAGTTGTCAATCATCTACATGCATCTGGCAAGATTTGCAGCGAGTGAAGTTTTTGTTACTTTATGGGAACAATAAAACTGTTTACCGCTTGCCAGTGATTACACGAGGAAACCTCTTAATGATCACTAACTCGAGACAATTTGTCTGTACTCGCCAAGGTAATAAAATGCTACTCGCCCATCCACAGCTCCTAGTGGCTCGTTCCTCTTACACCACAGTGTATCTGCAGCTAATGCTGCTCCCTCAATTAAACACGCCATTTGAATACTCCTGCTGGGAAGCAGACTTGTACACACAGGCCAGAAAACACACACTGATCAGTTAAAACAGCTCAACTTTATTTTTAGAGTTACACAATGAACAACCATTGAAATATTTACAAGGGAAGACAAAATACAAACAAACGCATTACAAAAGATATTTTAAAAACATACGAGTAAGTCATCTAATGACTATGAACATACAGATTGCTGGTGTCGGGTCCATTTCAGCTCTGAGGGTAAATGGAGCTGATTAAAAAAAAAACGGATAAAAACAATGACGTATTAAATGCACAGCGCAAACCTTTTTTTCTTTTTAAGTCACACGGCCAACGATCGAAAGGCTAAAATGTAGAAGTCTTAATCCGAGTCGGAGTCAAGTTTGTAGAAGACGGGTTTCCGGGCACGCGAGGGTTTCTCTCGCGGCGCCACGGCTGCTGGAGCTGCTGCTTCTTGGTCAGAAACCTGGAAGCTGTCGTCCTCGTCCCACCTCTTGGTTTTCTATAAAGAAAAATATTTAGGTATAATCCAGTGATTTACCAAACCAAAATAAAAAATGTAAAAAAAATAATGATTCATAACGCCACAAAAGACCTTTCTGAAATCAGCTTTCAAGGTACAAACTGACCTTGCTGCCAGCATTTGTTTTGGCCTTGAGGCGTGACATGAGGTTGTCTGAGCCGCTGTCAGAGTCGTCACTGATGGCCTGCTTCCGTTTCTGAACAGGTTTTGCCTTTGTGACCGGAGCTTTCGCTTCAGTCTCCGAGTCACTGGAGTCGAATGAAGAGACCTTCTTGGCAGCGGCGCTGGATGCAGCTCTGGGCTTTGAGAGAGCATCCAGGATCGACGGCTGCTTCGCATCTAGCAGACATTAACAAGGGAAAAAAAACAAAAAACATTACAAATATGTTTATTTATTTGAGGAAAGAATGCATACTTTTGTTTTTGTGTTTTGTTTGACAAGAAATATTCGTAACAAGCGTGTACAACTATTGTTGAGGGTTCCTATACATTTTTCCCAATAAACTTTCCCTTTTTTTTGGGTCATATTTCATCATACTTGACACAATTTCCGGGACTTTAAAATAGGTAGAACCTGCATGTCCAGGCCGAGCACCTGTGATTGGCTGTTATGTTGTGGGAGGGTTAAGGTCAGAATCAATGTTAGGGATCAGTAGACTGATAGCGACACAACCAATCACAGCTGGGCAGATTAAGGGCTTCTTCCACGGTTACACAGCCTGTAGTGAAGCACTAGATTTTAAAAATCAGTACTCCAGGGAACATATTTGGCTCAATGTAAAAGATGTGTTGTTGTTTTTTTATGAATATATTTTAAACTATACCCAAAAACAGTGCATATTCAAAAACATACTGTGTTCCAATTGATTTCCAGACTTGGAAAATGGGTTTTCTAAATAGGAATTTCACGACCGTGGGAACCCCGATTGTTAATATAAGACTTTCGTAACTGCTTCCTGTTGCCATTTGATGAGAAACCGAAACAACGCCTCTGCTCTTTAATCTGCGCTTCAAAGAAACCACACTAAACTGTCCCTAATTCAGCTCAACAGGCTTGTGTTCATACCTGCAGCCTTCTTCTTGGATGCAGCTGGTTTCTTGGCGGCGGCGGCAGTTTTCTTGGGTGCAGCCTCTTTGGTTTTACGTTTGGGTGCAGGCGCCTGATCGTCCGACTGAGCTGTAAAAGTCCCACAAATAGCGAACCGTGAATCCTGTGAGCCTTTGGCCCAACATTTCCCAGGTTTATCACACCAGTGTCCGATTGAAGTACTCACAGCTTGACTTGGTGTCGGATTTTACTGTTGATTTGCTCCTTGCCGCTTTCTTCCTGCATAGAAATTACACAATCCGATTTAAGGCAGAGAAAAAAAAACCTGACTGGAAAAACATCGGCGTGAAAGCGTGCTTTAATACACAAGTCATCCGTTTCATACTCACGTGGGTTGTGGAGCTCTGGGAGGTGGAGCTGGAGAGTCTGCATCACTGTCTGATATAACATCTGGGGCAAAGCTGGTGTCATCATCGCTGATGACTGCTTTCCGTTTTGGAGCATTCTTCTTCTTGTTGTCAAACTCATCTTCACTTTCAGACATAATGAACTTCATCGCAGCTAAAAAAAAAAAAAATAGAGAGCGTGCAGCTTTAGCAGAGCTGCCACTTACTGCAGTTTTAAACAAAAATGATAATGAGAAGTTGATTATTCATGCTAAATGAGCAATTAAACAGCTGGTGCATGCAGTCAGGGGTAAACTGAGATCAGAGAGCTAATTATCCTCAGGAAACATTTCTGGAGTGTTTACATCTTGTCTCACTGGTGTGGGTGAGAGAAGAGCTCACTGAAGAACAGTGATCTGCCAAGTGTCTGGTATGTATGAGCAAACATGACAGGTTTTTTTTTTTCCGGAAGACAACACATGGGAAACATGAGAGAGGATAACTTTAGGTGGGGTTAGTGGTCTGGGTCACCAAGCAGATTCACCTTTAGTTTTGCGTTCTGGCCGCTCCCCGGGGGGGACGACTTCCTCGGCCTCAAGCTCATCCTCAGACAGACTTTCAGACAGGCTTTCAGACTCTGCATCCGACCACGGATTCTTCTTCAGCTTCTTGCCGACAGGCTTGAACTGAAGAGTGGTCTGCTTGCCGGTCTTTGATGCAGCTGCAAAGAAAAAAAAAAAGGGTGTTTTCTTTGTCATCTTTCATAAATATGCAATGCAACTTCTTTACTGTCGATCCACATGGAGTATTTTAAAGTGCAATCTATAACTACACTGTCTCTGAACAAAATCACCCATTATTATTGTTATCACCCATTGATTATATTTGTTGTCACTGCTCTAATAGTCTCCAACATCCACCTGAGGCTAAAAACCGGTGCAGCCTTTGGTAACAGTGCAGAGCTGTTCTTTACTGCTGCAGTTATGTCGTTGGTTATGTATGTAAACTATAACGTACCCAAAAATATTCACAGAATCTTGGTGGAGAATAACTGGGTGTAGATATAATAAACTGTTATGTCATGCAGCTTCGTGTCTTCTCTATAAGCACAATATCATTCGATAATGAAAGTTGTAATATGTTACAAGCATTTGTCTACTTCTTTAAAGTCTACTATGAATTAGTCTATCATAGCAACATACTAAGGCTGGCCAATAACATTGTCTGTGAACCCAACCGTGTCCTGGACAGTCAATACAAAATTGTTCTGATAAACTGGAGATGCAGGGTACAAAGACTTAATAAGGTTAAACTGAAGGATTGTTTGTGCACCTGCCAATCCTGAAATGAAATAGGGCGCTTTAGACCAGATCAAACGTACGTTAAAGGGGCTCAAGTATGACTTTTGTTGTTGTAATATTAAATGATTTTATCTACGTCTCTAGTTTTTTTCTTTTTGATTATGACTGCTGAAAACTACAAGTTCCAACAATTTAATACAACCTTTGACATAAGGTATGAATAAACTTAAAGAGACAGTAAAAATATAAATCTTCGTCTGAGTTCTCCGATGCTCAAGATAAAATCTGTCCCAGAACTCGGAGCAGATGTTGAATGTACAACATGTTCTTGTCTGCTCTGCTTTAACATGAAGTCTTGAGGCCACATGGCTCAGTATGAACTCAAAAGATCGCTCATTAAAAGGAACATTTCCAGCTGTTACTGAATAATCAGTCTCACCTTTCTCTTTTGCCTGGGTTGTCATTTTCTTGTTAAGTCGTGCAGCCAAGCCAGTTTCCTCAACTTGCTTTGTGTTCTCTGCATCTTCAAACTCCATCTTCATCACGACATCTTCACTCTACGACGACAGAAATAAGTTAAATGCTACATTTGGGGAGTGTGTTGTACAAAAGATTGTTTAAGATGCAGGATATAAAACATTGAAAATACAATTTTGACAGGTGTGATGAACTATGACTGCAACAAACAAAACAAAAATAGAAAGCAGGGCACACCAAGATAGTCCTGGTCTGGTGGGCTTAGTTTGATCACAAATGAAGAGACGTACCTTGACTTTCATGCCTTTCCTGCCCTCTGCTTTCTTGAGACCAGCCTTCCTGTTAGCGTCAGCCTTCATCGCGCTGGTGACACGTGGGACAACACGACGGCCCTGCGGCGTGGGCAAAGTCTCCTGCTTCACTTTCAGCGCTTTACCTTTACCTTTTCCAGTCACCTTCACGGGTGCATTAGCATTCTCCTTTTCTTTTGCCTCAAGGCGCTAGAAAAAGAAACAAGATCAGAGGAGGATTCAGGGAGGAAAGCTAGACGGCTACAGCTCTGAATGTAGCCCTTTCTATATCTGGACGTACGGCATCTGACCATGTGTGACTGACAAGGTGGACTTGTGATTTTGCAGAGCAAAAACAAGTGACAGATAGAAAGAGCCAATACCTCCAGTTCCTCAGTGAAAGCAGCGAGGTCTTCCTTCCACAGGTCTGTTGGAGTCTTGCTCTTCAGGATGTTCATCTCTGTCAGCTACAGAACAGCAGGTGGGTCAGAAACGGACAAAACAAAGGCCCATTTACAGGTTTCATTTTTCAAGTTTTAATCCTCAGTGTGACTGCAGCGTAGATGAAACTCTTACCTTAGCATCCCTCTGTTTGCACAGCTCCTCTTTCTTCTCTTTGGTCAAGAACCACATGGGCATGCTCAGCAGGTAGTTGTAGTCAGGCCCGCTGGTGTCCTCTTTCTCCGTTGCATCCTTCTCCTCCTCCTCCACTTCAGCCTCTTCTTCATTCTAAAAGAATAAGCACAGGGCGGATTATTTAATTTTCCTCTTTGTTGTAGCTAAAAAACACATTTGAATCCAAATGTCCCACCTTCTCTTGAGCCTGTTTCCAAGCCTTGACTGGGTCGGAGTCATAGCCCATCTGTTGCAGCATGAGGATCAGCTCCTTTTTTGGCTTGTTCTCTACAAGTAGATGGACAGCATTAATACTTTTGATAAAGGAAAACCAAAAGTCATTCTAGGTCTGCACAGCTATGGCTAAAACGATCATTGAAATTAGGAGTTCCCTCCTAAATAATACGATTTCAGATGTTCCAAAGGAAAAATGTCAACAGGTATTATTCAGCATATAATTTAAGGCCAAAATTTACTCTGAATGAGTACTTACTGCTAGTGGACAGTAATGTTAAAAAAAAAAAAAAAAAAAAATCTTAAGCTTAAAAAAAAAAAAAAAAAAAAAAAAAAAAAAAAAAAAAAATCTTTATTCTGCAAGTTAAATAAGAAACAAGCTACTAACCAATGACCAGGGTGCCCTCAATTTTCTCCAGGATGAAGCGGGCCTGGTTAGTGAGCTTCGCACTCTCTGCTCCCAGCATGCCTGCCAGCCAGTCCTTTCTCAGCACATAATACTTCATTCTCAACTCGAAGAAGTCCTTGACAATATCCTGCACAGTCTCGTACTTTTTCATGCTGCCTACATGGTCAAACAGAACCTAAAAAAAAGGGGGAAAAGGAAAACTGATGTTTGTGGGCAGCTTGGAAACAAGTTTTTTTTTTTAAATTATTATTTCATAAGAGGGAAAATAAGACTCGATTTATGCTGTATGAAAACATGATATTTGTGATGATATGTGGCAGCCACTACCATAGAATGGCAGGTGAGGGGGCTGTGCAGCTTGAAGACTTTATGGAGGCCGGCAGCCTCCGCCTCCTTCAGCTTCTCTGCCGTCATCGTCACTTTGAAGCGCACCGTGGTGTCTGTGTGGTACTCTTTGTAGTCGGTGATCAGAGGAGGAACCTTCTCGGTGCCATTCATCATTGGCTCCAGCACATTCTCCTTGTAGGTCTGGACCATAGACAACAACGTAAAAAGACATATGGAGTTGATTTAAATGGTCTCAAAAACACTGAGAATGAATAAGAAAAAAATTTCATTCAAGTTCATATTTATTATCATAAATACATTCCTGTAAAGAAGCAGTACCAAAGCTGTACTGACTAACCTGTGTCCAGGATTTGACGGGCAACTCGGAGATCTCAATGGTGGTGGAGTCAATGATGGCCACCTCTCCGGTGTTCATGTACTGGTTGTCCATTATCTGCTCAATTGTGCCCCTGAAGCCTTTGTAGTTTGGAAGCTAAGGGGAAAAAGAAAAACATCTTCTATCATCTGAACTGCATTTCTTGTATGAAAGGTGCTGTACAAATAAAGTTTATTATTATTATCATTATTATCTGTTTGTTAACAGAAAACAGAAGATGAGCCGTTCCCCGTCCTCACCATGGGCAGAGGCTCGTCACCGTTGAGCATTCGGTGGATGTTGCTGATGATCTCACGTATGTTGTAGTTGGGGATCTTGCTGGCCCAGCCCGTGCCGATACCCTCGGCACCGTTCACCAGCACAGTGGGGATGATGGGGATGTACCACTCTGGCTCTACACGCTGGTTGTCATCGTAGTTGTACTTGAGCAGGTTGTCGTCCACAGGTGGGAAGACGAGGCGGGCCAAGGGGCTACAAGAACAGGAGGTTGAGAGGAATTTGGAGTCAGTCACTGACTAAACAATGACATGAAGACTTCCACAAGCCTTTGGCGTTACAGTATTTGTAACTTGTAAAGTCTCCTGCTGACCTGAGCATGGTGAAGATGTATCGAGGGCTAGCAGAGTCCTTGCCACCATGCAGCCTGGTTCCAAACTGTCCCAGAGGCTGCAGCAGGTTCAGGTTGTTGCTTCCCACAAAGTTCTGGGCTAAACCAATAATGGTCATCATCAGAGACACCTGAAAAACAAAAAGGGTTGGGCTTAAATCATCAGAAAACAGCTTTACATAGCAAACACTGCTCACCAGGAAAATCGATCATTTTTCCAAGAAAGGTAGTTGTGCTTTAATTTTTCACCAAATAAAGAACATTTATTTAACTAGATACTTCTGCAGAAGTTATAAATCTGGTCTTAGCCTAGATGACAGTATGAACATACAGTGCACCATAGCAAAGCACAATGCAAGCAAATAATAAAAAGGAACAGCAGAGAAATGTTTTTACACACACATGAATGCTACAATTAACAGCTGATGAACATCAAACCAAGAGACAAAGGCAGCTTTATAAAGTCATTGACAAGTCATTCAAGCCATCTCACCTCCCCATGGTGGTAGGCTGACATCTCAGCCACCGAGCCAGCCAACTGGGCCACCTTCACCTCCCGTTTGTCATTCCTCTTAAAGCAGCTGAACAGCACCTTCCTCTGGCCTGGTTTCAGGCCTGAGACACACACACACACACACACACACACACATATTAGACCTCTCTCTAGACTTAACTCTGTTCTTTTTTTTAAGGGTTACAAATTTGCTCTTGGTGATCGTAAACACTTCACGCACCATCCACCATGCAGGGAATGGACCGCTCATTGTCAGAGTTGGAGAAAAGCACCAGCTCCTTGTTGATAAAGTCGTTGTAGGAGAGGAACTTGGTCAACTGACCGTACAGGTAGTCCTGTAAAGAGGCAGCAAAACGTGCAGTCAGACTTAACAGAAAACCATTAAAAACAGCGTATCTAGTTCTTGAATTGTTGGGACACTACCTCAGGCAAGTTGTTCTCCCGGCGCTGGCGCCTGTTGATCATGAAGTTGGTGAGCCACTCTTTTCTCTCATCCACTTTCTTTTTGCTAAAGGCCTAGCAAAAGGAAAAAAAGACGAAAGAATCAAATATTAAGACTATTAATCAGATCCCCAGAAATTCAGTGACGACTTAGTAAGGTGTTTAAAACAAGTTTCAAATGTTTCGACTAAATGTGATGTGACCCTCCCGAGGTTGTATTCAAACAGACGGGTGACTTCTTACAAGGGTGATGGCTTCATCGTCAGCAGGTCCAGAGTACTTGAATGGGATTCTGTGTTTCTGCATGTCAGAGAAGTACTCCTTGGCTTCTTGCGATGTGCTGGTTCCCAAACCTGGATGGACAAAGCCCACAAAGGAAGAGAACATATGAGATAAGGGCATATAACAACACACACAGAACGACAATCATGACACTGGCGGCCAGGAATGATAGGCTGCTTACTTGAATGTTTTACTACCACACAGGGGTTTATGACAAACCTTTGTAGTATTTGATCTTCCAAGATTTGTGGTTGGTCTGCATGTCCTTCCACGCATCGAATTCAGGGATACTGTAGAAAGAGATCTGAGTCTTCTTGAATGACGCCTGAAAAGAGGGAAAGTAAATGCCTGCAATCATTTTGTGGCTGATAGCCTTGTCATTTAAATGTTTGACAACAAATTAGCCAAAGTAGGAATAGAATCTGAAAATAGGAATCATTAAAAAAAAAGAAAAGGGATTTATATTGAAATAGTAGAGCTGTTGTCATATAACATATATTGAGTTCTGAGTATTGATGTTTTGACACCAGAGGGGGGTGTTGTTGCATATTTGGGACAGACTATTCACAAAGTCGAGAAAAGCTTGAAATCACATATGTTTCACATTATTTGTTCTAATTATTGAGCTACCTGCCATACTTTAAAGATAGGTCAAACTAAAACATCTAGTTAAAAAAAGAACAAGACCCACGAAGGCTTCTTTTGAGTTGTTCCAAGTAAATAACTTCCAAACACCAGCCCAAATACAGTGTCTTATGGTTTTCATGTGAGGTTGTTAGTAAGCCTGCGTACCTTGATGATGGGGGTGATGAACTCTTCTACGAAGTTGTGGCGCAGCAGCGACGGCCAGTTGTGGTGGATGAAGTTTATCAGCAGGCCCTTAATGTGGGAGCCATCTTGATCCTGTCACGTAGGAATAGAGTTCAGTCATATTAATATCATCAGTAAAGCTCAAGATTAATGTCTGGTTGAACTTTTACACGATGTGAAAATGCACCGATATAAGGAAGTACATTTGGGGCAGACCTTGGATGCTGTAGCTACTACTCTCCTGCTGGCACTAAATCTTTTCCATGAGAATGTTAGTTATGGGGAGACAAAATTTACAACCCTTTTTCACTGCAGAAATGTCCTCTCTAAAGCTTAGCTGATGCTCATATGAAGCTTCTGCAGTCCCATAACACTAAACTGAGTCGGTTTCTTTCAAATTTAGTTTTCTTAGAGCAATTTTCTCCATTTTTGTTTCCCCAGCTAGTAGTTCTGTGCACAGCTGCGGTGGAAGGATACCTTCTTGCGGTAAAGTGTTTGTTTGCTGTTCACTGGTCTTTGCTTCTCAAGTTGAAATAGATTGGAAGTGATTGAGACCTTTTTGCAGCTTGAGAGCACTAATAATATTGCAAAAACAATTCTCTTACTGTTCCTCCTTATCTCTTTGATCTATTTCTGCCTCGTCTTCACTTTGTAAGACAGAATATAGTTTGTGTCTATGTTTATCCAGGGTGTTCAAAAGGAAACGAACACTGGCTGTGAATTTTGTCTACCATTTCTTACAGCGTAATTGCATTTTGGTGAAAAGGTTTTGAGGCCAGCATGGAAAGCAGTTAAAGAGACGAAGACCCTTTCTCACATCCATATGGGCACATAGAAAGACCTGAAAAATCCTTAATCTGCAATTAAGATACACACAAACACAAAAAGTAAAAAGATATGTGAGATGAAGCAGATGAAATAAAACACCTGATCTGTCATGATCATGATCTTGCCATAACGCAGACTCTTGAGGGATTCTGGGTCGGTGTAGTTCTTCTTGTACTGAAGTCCGAGGATCTTGATGATGTTGTTGATTTCAGCGTTTTCCATAATCTGAGCAGGAAAACCAAACAAGTTTTTATTTTGTGTTTAATAAACTACAGACAGATGAGACTAAATATGTTTTGTTTCTGATTGAAACAATTGTTATGTTTATGCTCTAAAATAAATTGTATCCGTCTGGGTCCAGACAAGATAAAGAGAACACTACAAATATATTAATGACCGTCCCGGCACCCAGCACACACTTCTGCAATACTAGTTAGCCACCATCTAATGTCTACAAGTAAAACGCTGCTGAGTTGAACCTGTTTGTGTGAGGCCTCCCGGACGTTGAGCATTTTTCCTCTGAGGGGGAAGACACCATAGTGGTCCCTTCCGACCACTCCCAGCCCAGACACAGCCAGTGTCTTGGCCGAGTCTCCCTCAGTGAGGATCAGTGTGCAGCCGATGGAGTTCCTCCCACCTGCCAGAAGACATGATTAGTACAGGATCACTGCAGCTCATTTGCACTCTCATGATGCTATACTAAATTGTTAAAAAATAAATAAATAAAAGTAATAATAATAATTAAAAAAAAAAATAATTTAAAAATAAAAAAAGGGGGGGAAAAAAGCGTATTATACATTACCTGCATCGTTGGCATCATCCAGTTTTGGCACACCTTTGATTTTTGTGTGTTTAACGGCTGAGCATTTCTTGTTGAGCTGAGACTGGGCCTTGAACTTCACCCAGTTCATTATGCTTTCCACAATCCCACAGGATGTGGCCTACGAGGAACAGAAGATGAAGAGCAGTTAGTGACATCTGAATGATCACACCTGTGAGGAATGCAGTGCTAGTGGGTTTTCGTCAGCACCTGTTTAATGAACTTGTCACTGAGGGAACAAGTGGAGCCGAAGCTCTTATGTTGCAGAGTCATGTTCTCTTTGGTCTGAGAGTCAAAAGTGGGATTCTCAATCTGGCAGTTGACAAACAGCCACATGTGGTTCTTCACCTAGATGGAGATGGAGTGAAGCAGATTGTATTCAGGAATATTTTAAGCACAAATACATCAGTCATGCTCCAGCAGTTTTGATAATGCAATTGTAGAATTTCAGCGTCATTAAAAAAAACAACAACAGAGTTTAAATTAGATGATTGTACCTGAAAAGGCTTCACTGCCACCCCAGCTTTGTTCTTCTTCTTCACCACCTCAATGAGTTTGCTAACCACCTGGTCAGCCACGTAATCAATGTGCCTGCCTCCCTAAAGTCCAGAGGACAAGATCACATTTACAAAATAAATGCCGTAAGTATTAATCATAGTGACACAAAGTGTCTGGGAGGGCAGCCAGACATTTACTTAGCTGCCAAAAGAATCTGGTTCTACAAGTCCAGTCGACCTTAACATTTTTCATAGCCATTCTTTGATGTAAAGTTAAACAGGGCGGACAAAATAAGAAAATTATAATTGGCACAGTTTTCCAACAGAGCACTTAAGCAAGCCGTACTAATTCATCAATCACAGTCACACATCTATACATATCCTACAGAGAATCGAATACACTGAGATATTACCTTGGTCGTGGCAATGCTGTTGACAAAGCTGACTTGCTGGAAGCCTTTCTCGCTCATAGTGAGGCAGACCTCCCAGCGCTCATTGGCAACCTCGTGGGTCACAGTGAGCGCATCACCCAGCTCATCCACCTTGTCCTTCAAATACATGTCCACATAGCTACGGAAACCTGTAACCTGGAGTGCAAGAGATGTTGGTTTTGTTATGCTGTTGTTTAGTTTTAATCCCAAGATTTACCCCCTACAGTCTGACAAACCAGTTAATGAGTTTAAATTCAATACACCATTTAGAAAAAAAAAATCAAGGATGTGTGTGCAGCAGTGGGATACAACAGCATCTCTACAATGTTATCAAAGCTTATATACTGTCATGTTCTGTGTTGGTGGATTTATATGCAACACTCATTATAGAAATCCTACAACATAGCAGCTGCTAGTAACAACAATAATGCTAAATGTGGCTATCCGCAAAGGTACTTAAAGTTATATTTTGAAAAGAAATATATTTGCATGCTGTTGTCCTGCTGTAAAAGGTAAGAGCACTGAACACGTCTGGTTAGATGTTACATTAATGCAGAACTTCAGGACTAATAAAATGCATTTCTAACATATTATGAGTTTGCCGATAGAAAGGCAGAAACAGGCGGAGAGTGAGAAACAGAAAAGGGAACTTACTGGCAGCTTTTTGCCATTGAAGAACACCCGGACACCTTTAGTGGATCCAGCAATGTCATAGGCCCTCCTGGTCATCAGAGCCACTGTGTCTTTGTCCAGGGCGCTCATCTTAAACTTGGTCAGGTCTGGCCTGAAGGTGATGCACGTGTATTCCTCTCCGGTAAAGGATTTGATGCTATATTCCCCTGCTCTGCCCATGTTGTCAAACCAGGTCTGTGGAAAACATGGGAATACTGTAAGATGACACTTTTTTTAACAAGTAAATTATTTTTTAAAAAAAGGCTGAAGTTGTTCATCATTCTTCCTACCTGCGTGAAGGTCTTCTTTGATTCTTTACAGGCGGTCTCTACAGTGAACTTTGTGCTGAAGATGTTGCACAGCTTAGCACCGTATCCATTACGCCCACCTAAAGAACAAATTCAGATGTCAGTTAGATTCCCAGAAAAGTGACAGTGCTCTGATAAAACATTAAATATTGCCGTAGCTTTTTACACAAAACCTCACGTGTGGCCTTGAGGTCATCGGGGACTCATGTTCAACCCATAGGATGAAATATTATTGTTGGTGCAGGGGATGTGTAATCTCCACTATTAGAATGGAGTCTATGTATTTATTCATTGTCTCATTTATAATGATTACAGACATTGGGTTTCGTTTAAGACGTGTTTTACTATTCAGCTGCTCATGCTGCTGGACTCTATTGTAAAGTTGTGTCTAGCTTTGTCACCACATGGCCAGATATCAGAAATGTAATTAATGAGAAAACCTAATCATAGTCAATAGCCAAGATGTGCAAAACAAAAATAAAATAAAGGGTGTACTGAGATAAATGAATTGTGCAATGAAATCAAAATAGAACAATTAGTCTCACCAGTGACTTTCTTCTGCTCATCATCATAGTTACTGGAAGTGAGGAGCTGTCCAAAGATGAGAGCAGGCACGTAGACCTTCTCCACTTTGTGCTCCACCACTGGAATACCCTTCCCATTATTCCATATGCTGATGGTGTTATTTTCACTAAAGGAGACAAAAAAAAAAAGACACACATTACACCATGTATTTTTGTTCAATCAAGGAAAGTTGGATATGTGTGGGAGCCATTTGACAGGTTTACTCACACATCAATGTTGACTTTGATGCAGGACATGCTCTTGTCCCTCTGCTTATTGTCAGCTGCATTTACTATTGGAAGGGAAAAAAAGTCTTTCAGTAAAATAGGTCCATCATCGAATTGCCAACATCATAAACAGCACCTTATTGCCAGAGGTGTTTACTCACCAAGGATCTCATCGAAAATCTTGTAAAGCCCGGGCACAAACGTCACATCACGGCAGTTCAGTCCATCATCCTCATCATACACCCACAGTTGCTGAGAAAAGAGGTCGACTAATGACGACAAAGATCTCGCACACATTCCTAATAAAAGATGAATCACTGTTGTTCTCGACTCCTCTGAGACTTAAATTATTACAGGTTAATAAAGGAAAGTCATCAAATTCAAAGACAGTTACTGCTTTGTGACTTCTTACCTGAGTGACAGGCTGTACAGAGCCTATGTAGGAGTCCGGTCTGAGTAAAATGTGCTCCAGCTGGGTCTTCTTCTGATAGATCCTCTCCACTGAAAGCCGCTTCGGATCTTTCTTCGCCTTTTCCAAAGGCTTGTTTTCAAGAAATGCCTGATGCAAATGGGAACAAGGTTATATTTATGTAATTTGCAGTGCAGTCAAGACTGGGTTTGTATTCAGAGAAAACTTTTCAACAATCAGTGCAGTCTACGAAAAACACCCTCGTGAAGTTGCTGGGACTTTGATTTCAACGTTTTGCTCCACAAGATCAAATGTTTGCAGCCGTGAAACATGATGAATAAATGTAGTGTCGCACCATCTAAAACCTCTCAGCTCACGTTTACAACTGGTTTCAAATTCGCACCGCTTTTATACAGCTATTTATTTATTTATTTTTACATTTGAACACTGCTGCGTGAAATTATGTTTTTGTGGACTTGCACCAAGTGGCTCAATGTTGTTGTTGTTGTTTTTAACCAGTGCATTTGTACGTCTTAACATCAGATGCCATCGAGTTATATATATAACGACAATGATATCAACGATAATTACGGTAATGTAGCTGCACGATGTTAGCGTGCTAACTTTAGCCGTTACAAAGAGAGAGTAGCAACAGGCTAAAAACGGCTAACGGTAAAGGCGGCAGAAAATGTCGAAGTAACGGTTAAAGTTACCTTCAGTGGTTCAGCCATCCTTCTTGTGTTTTACAGCTTAATCCCGACACCCGCGATATCTTAAAAACTGCGTTTAAAACCAGCTAACCAAATATAGCTGCAACGTTATCGTCGCTGAGTGAATCGACGACCTCACTTTGAATGTTCGAAATTTTGGCGGCCGCTTGTCCTTCCGGTTATATTGACCAATCATAGGAAGGCGCTTTGGAGGCGTCCCTCCAATGAGGAAGGGGAAACTGTACCTCGTCAACCAATCATTGACGGAATAGGTAACGTGAACCCACCCACTTTGTGTCCAATCAGATTCTCAACGGTCGAAAGAGGAAACACACGCTTGAAATAAACTGGTCTGTGTAGCTGAATACATCTATGTCAATAGAAACACGACATTGTAGGACCTTTTGATGAATTAGGCTAATTAAAATGATTGAGTGACGACCATACACCATAGGCTACATGTTTACAATGAAAAAGGGGATCTGAAACAATATTGCTGGAAGGTAATTATCTTTGAATGCAAACAAAGATGATTATTTTCCAAACAACAACTCCTATTATTATCTGCGTGGTTCTGTACACATGCAACGTACACATTTCATTCATAGTTTTGGTCACAAAGCATAGGCTATGGACATGATATGATTCTTATTCTTTAAAGTGCTGCTTTTGAACTTTATGGTGATGGGAGATAATAGGTAAGCAGTGTCACAGTCATATATCTCATTTGCCACATGTCTTGCAGAGGCTTTACCAACTCAAAGGCCTGTATTTATTGATGGCATCTAACACAAGCTGCATCTTTTTTTTTTTTTAAGCCTTTTTAAACCTAACATGTTGGTTTATAATCCTACGGGATTTAAAGGACTCCCCAGCTGAAAAAAAGAAATAGGGAGCAGGACATTCAGTGAGTTAGACCATTGGCACCTTTCACTATGGGGAAAAACCCTAACTGACCTTTTAAATGCACAAATTCACAAAAATTGACTCACAAGAAAGTGTTCGCTGGTTGTGCAATGTCCCCTTCTTACCTTGCTTCATTTATCAATATCTTCTTCCCCCCACCCCCCTGTCTCTCTCTCCCTCATTACCTCCGGTCTCTGTCACACACACATACACACTGTACATGATAGCTGCCTAAAATCTATTCTGTGGTTAATGGGTTTATCTCCCCAGAAGTGTGTTGTTGTAGTGTCATGACACCCCTAATGTGATGTTTTTATTTTAGCTATGTATCACAGAGCTTTTCTTGTTTGCTCTGCTGTTTTCAGATGACGTAAAAGTGCAATATTTAAGAAAGCGTTACAGTACAAAACGTAGGATTTGGTTCTTTATATACCTGGTCCAGTGGCAATCACTCAATGGAAATGCAGTAACCTCTGATTTATCTAACTGATCTACCATTCTTATCTGTCTTCCTCTGCCATGTTGCCCACTCATCTGACCTCTACACGATAATAATAGGACGGGGGAGCTTGAGTGGAGCTGCTATAGTCCACCAGATGCAGTCGAGTGTATGTACACAAATACACCCACAACTGCACACATGAATGAAGGTGCTAGAACACATTGCTCTTTCATTTTGCACTCAGCATCTTCAGCCACAAAGAAGGATTTATCTCCTTTGAGAAATATAAAAGAATGTACCAGCAGCCCTCATCCGGTGGACGTTTCTGATTCTCTGTACCTGGAAAAGAGACAATGGCGGCTCAAAATGTTCTTTTCTTAGTAAAATAAAGAAGAATTTAGGCTTGATGCAGATTCCACCACTTCAACAAAATAAACACAATCTATGATTAGAGCAAGTGAGTATTTTCAGATTATCATATTACACACATATGCACATTACTGACAGTTTGAGTATCAATACCACTCTCATGTCTGTTAAATATATGCCGAGATGACAATTTAGCTTAACCTAAGAGCCAGCTTGGATACAAAGGATGCAGAATCAGCATTCCAGAACCTTTAAAGCTTGCAGATTAACACTGTGAATCTCAGTTAAATCAACAATTTGTGGTTTTACAAAGGTTTTTGTGTTGGTTACCTGGCTATCTCCCAATGACAACATTGGTAAATAAAATAGTTCAACACACAACCCTCTGCAACAATACAAATTGTGCTCTTTTAATGGTCAAACGATACAATCTAACAAATTAATCCGTTGAGCAAATTTCTGCAGAAGTTGTTCCCTCAGTTTCTATTTTCCAGAATTAGTAAGTTTTAAAATGTTTATTTGACTGATGATAATACAGCTGCATTTTGTTGTTGTTGTTGTTTTTTTGCCTGAAACTACTATTTGAACTCTGTGACACACTCACACACACAGACTTCCACTTATCCAGTACTAGTGGGCAGTTTGAACCAGGGAATGCAAAATACTTAGCATCCAAAAATAGTCCACCCTGTAAAATAGATGGACGTGCTCTCAGTACCACCTGCTTTCCTGTTTATTTATTGATGGCGCTGTGTTTTCTGGGGCTTGATGAAGCTTGACTGTTGGGTAAGTGGGGTAGAAAGAAACTTGATGTGTCACAGATCTGTTGATAGCTGTCTGAGAGAGCTGTTTGGTGCGACTTGATGCTGCATGTTATCCAAAGATAGTGCTGCTTTGCAGATATTAGTATGACAGGTAAACAACTGCACCAACTGAGCACTTGACAAGTATGTCAGAGCCTGTTTGGGAGAGAGCCTGGGTAGTGTACGTTATAGCTGCTGACAGTGATAGGAAGGATTTTCAACGGGCAGTCTCTTTTCCTTCATTTTGGCTTTCCATTCAGTGTAGACCACCTTCAGAGCTGTCTGAGAAAAACTCTGAGACGTGGATACATTTTAAAATATGGGTTTCATGTTGTAAAGCTAACCAGCCATTTAGGATAAGTCAATTTGGGACTTTTTATAACTTGAGAATCAGACTTGATTGCCACTCTTGGATCTTAAAGGAATAGTTTTGAAAAATACTCTTAATCCCTCCTTTGAAGATTAATACTTCCTCTCCTCTTCCACGTATGAAGCTTGAGTACGAAAAGAGGTTGAGTTAACATAAAGACTAGAAGCAAGAAGACAGACCACAACCTGCCCAAATTACACTTCAGTTTTGGCAGATTTGTTTATCTATGGACAAAGCTGAGCGAGCTGTTTCCACTTGTTTCTAGTCGTTATGCTAAGCTAGACTTATTGGTAGCTTTTGCTTCATATTTGCCACACATACATGAGACTGTAACCTTCCTACCACCTCTGCCCCCTTTTCATCTGTCAAATTTTCCACTTCACCACCCATATATCTTACAAAATGTTCTGAGTCACTGTTTGACTTGGCGATGTGTCTTCTTCCCTGGAGTTTGCTAAAGTGAATTCGCTTGACTTCATCTCAGTGTTTCTGATTATTTCCTGGCAAAGACTAGTCCCATTTCTTCCTGTGGGCCTTGTATCGACAGCAAGTACTGCAACATAGCGAAAACACCCAACCATAAGATGAGAATGAAAAAAGTTAAAATAAAATTTGAATATGTAGCTGAGTTAATTTCCAGCTGTATGACAGATTAAATGAGAGGCAGGAATACGAACACATTCTTTAAAAAAATTTTTTACATACCATAAGCTCTGAAGACAAATTTAGAGAGGTAAATACCTACAGCATTTAAAGAGAGTATTTTTTCACTCTTTCGTCAGTTATGTTATGAACATCACATTTCCTGCTGTGTCCTCAGAGGTCCGCAACATGACCTTTAAGGTGAACACTGCTCCCTGGCTGTCATTGTGAATATGTCTGGGAGACACAATGAAGGACCAGGAGTTATTAATTACTTTAAAAGGGCAGGGGAAAACAGCTTCAACCACCTCTATCCTGTTTTGGCAGGCAACTGCAGGCAACTATAAAAACTTAACATTTAGGATGCCGTCAATTGCAATCTGTGACGCCAATTGATTTCCAACCTTTTCTGCCTGTGATACCGTATAAGCTACAAGAAGACTGTTTGTCTTTAAGTTGTAAGCAGTGCAAACCAATGTTCTCTCTTTTCCCACTGAATCACAATACCCGGCCTGGCATCACGCCAAAGCATGTAATACACTCATTAGTCCACTAGAGGATACCATGTCAGGGTCATGTTTTGACTCACCGAGGTATGAAAAGTACATGCATGTATGACCAGCCAAGTCATTTGACCAGAGGGAGGTCATGTGACAAAGAGTGATAAAAAGAGTGATAATATCCACAGTTAGAAAGTCGAGAGGATTTCCAGCCAGCAGACCGGTTTTCGAGTCTGTGAAAAATCCAAAGTTAGCGTAGATCTCTTTCAAGTAATGTATGTAAGTTACATAACGTAACGTATTTAACTTACGTTAATCAACTTACGTGTAGTATGTCATGTTATTTCTGTAAAATGACTTATTTTAACTCAAACCACGATCTCTAGTATTTGTGCTTAAATCAAACCAAATTGCGATCACGTCACATTTGGCCCAAATCAGGAGCTTTTCCTAAACCTATTGATTTCTGGTGCCTAAACCTATAAGGCAACCTACTTTTCAGGCCTTGATGAAGAAAAAACGTGACACTGACTAGGTGTCTTCTAGTGGATTTATGGGTGTATCACATGCTTTGGTGTTATACCAGGACATCATAATCATCTACCTCAGTTATACTGTCGTGGTAGTGTAATGCTAATTGAAGAATGTCACCGTGCACTAAACCAAAATCGTGAAAATATTATTTATCCTAAGAATGTTAGCTTTGTCGTTACGATTATGTTGGCATGCTGAAGAGCAGCTTCAAGTCTTACTAAAACCCTGAAGAACTGGAACATACAGTGTAAAGAAGAAAAGATTGGAGAAGTTTGATCAGCATTACCCTAGAAATCATCCTTCTCCCACTTACATTCCCCTCGAGGTTCACGACATGCAGGTTTGGAAACCACTGCCCGAAAACATGTTAAAATTTACTTAGCTTCTTTTTTTTTTGGAAACACCTTGAAAGTGTTATGAACCACCAACCACTTAAAACGTGACAGTGGAGCATAAATTTACTGTGTGCTCGAAGGCATATGGCTGGTCGCTTTTGACGAGGCTCAGCCATCCATAACCCTGTCAGAGGGGAATTCAACAAGGCTCAAATGAATATCTACAACACTTTCAAACTGGCACTCCATTGTTTCCTTAATGTCAGTGATATCAGACTTCAAAGATGATTCTTCTCACAGGGGAAGATGAGGTGAGGTGACCCGCCTGTTGCTGGCAGTAGCGGGCAAATCCTTTTAATACACCTTTCTCACAGTTTTTTGATTAAAAGGTTCAAGACTGGCAAGGAAATAAATAAATAAAGCAGGGTAATGTTGTATTCACAAAGACAAGGCAGGACTTTGATCTCACTCAAAAAGCTGGGAGCCAGAGACTCCAGAGTGTGTGCGTGTGTGCTGAAGAATATACGTTTGAATGGATGTGAGTTTGTGTGAGCAGGCAAGAGAAAGTCGGATAGAAAATTAGAAAGAAAGGGAGACATCTTATTAATATGAATCCTTTTGTTCCACTCCATTCCAGAGCACACAGGTGAAAAAAAAGACACATTCCCACCCTCTTGAGGTGACATTGTGGAAACTTTGGTGCTCAAATTTTCTCACCTAAATTCTCTTTCTACACATTGGTGTCATGGATTAATGCTAGCTTGCAGGTACGCCCCCTGTGCGGGTATAAGAGTAACACAGAGGATGCTTGAGCCTGCTTCCATGGACTTGACAGACTAGAGAGGGGAAAAAAAAGTACGGATAAAAAAAGGAAAAAAAATACTTTGATCCACTTGAAAGTGTAGTCTATCAGGACTAATGCTCGGTTTTTGGTGCGTACAGCGCCCATCGAGCTGCCAACCACTGTGGAGCATTTGAAGTAATCTGATAAAGCCGGGGAAGACGGATTGCCAGTGCACTCTCCTCTGTCGATGAGGAAAGTAATCCCATTTTCTGCTGTTTCTCTGTCATATGCTTTCCCACCTATCTGATCTTCTTCTAATTGACAAGAGCAGCTTCATAACCTCGGGGCTGTGAAAGGAGCAGCAGTAACTAACATAATGTTTTATGGGTTTCTCATGAGGACTGAGACACCCAAATGTGTTAAAGTGTTTTTTTTTTATTATAAATGAGTCAACACCAGCAGGAAAATATTAAAAGATTATATTTTTTCAACCTAAATCAATACACAATTATGTATCCTGAAAATACTGGGGTTGTGGTTCAATCTTTGATCAGCTGATGAATAAACTGGCCTATGCTAAGACAGGCATTGGGACAGGAATGTGAGAAGGATATATTTGAAAACAGTAAATTGTATCTCTAACTGATACTACCAAAGAGCACTGAAATGTCATGACAGATGCACTAAAATCCTATATTTCATGTGCAATAATGCTTAATGTTTCTGTTTTATTTCCTGTCATCCACACCCAAAAACAGCTTATTTAAACTGCATTGAGCTTTTATATTCTAAACTGAGACAGAACGGTGTGATACTGCATTACACCAGAATATGAAGAATAATGTTAGACATCAGTAATATTTCACTTTAATTGATCACAAAAGACAATCTGACTGAAAGAAAGAAAGAAAGAAAGAAAGAAAGAAAGAAAGAAAGAAAGAAAGAAAGAAAGAAAGAAAGAAAGAAGGCAGTTTATCATATGCGGAGTACAAGGTAGAGTGTTTGGGTGGAGTATCCCACATTATTGATTGTAATTCCATTAATACCTTATGACTGGCTGCTTGGCAGACTCTCCCGGGTTAGTGCTCATGTACGTCTGTTTCCATAGTGGATTTGATTGGGCTTCCTTATCGGCTGGCAGCAGGCAGGAAAAGGGGCTGGAGACGTCCTAAGATCCACATCCCTGGCAGGCAGGCTGCATGTTTGAAAAAACAAGCTTCAGATCAAACATGATTAGTATAGGCTGCCAGCCCAACTGCTCCATGAACGAGCGTTTCACTGTGCATGAGCTCATTTTGGTGTGATAGAGTGGGAGGGGTCCTTTACTTCACTGGCACCTGCTGCATGCACATCAAATCCACTTCACTAACAGCAATCAACAGATGCATATGAATGAGTGTCATGCCACTACATATTTGCATGAATATATCCAGCACTTATCTCTTTCCAGCAGCAACCGCATATATCCAGCCACTGCCTTCCATCTGTGTGTAAATGCGCTGCGCGCAACGCGCCTGTCATTTTAAAACTGTGCATTAATGTTATTTTTTTTGTCATACATATGGATGACAGTCAGCGAGACATCGCCATCAATGACAGTGTTGCCCTCGCGCCGCGTCCTTGCCGTGCTGGTTCGGGCAATTTTGCCTTTATGGTTTTCTGGTTGCGTGGAAACTAAAAGGGTACACTGAGCGAGCCCTGAAGTGCAGGAGCGTTTCCAGTGGCGCGTCGTGGTTGCCAGAGCGGCTCTCGGCACAAGTTTAACGGGCTGCTAGAGGACTCGATGGAAGCGATCCAAAATATTGACCGAACGGCTTATTGGGGAGCACGCTGATCTGCTGGACTATAATTTTTTGGGCACTTATTCAGGGACACATCATGGAAGAGGGAGGAAAAGCGGCAAAGACGTGAGTGTACGTGTGTGATATTGATCAAAACGCATATGTTTTCTTTGGGATTTTCTCGGCGTCTGTACATTTTAATCCATAAAGGAGTAACGGATTGGTGTTTGCCAGTTTCAGAGCTTTTAAAATGTGACTGATTCTGCAAATAAGCGCTTTATGGTACCCACTGTAACAAAATGAAAGACACATTTAACAAGATATCAGTTCCCATGAGGCATAGTCTTAATCTCTTCTTTGAATTCATTGTCAAACAGATAGGTGTAAATGAGTAAAATTTTAGTTTCAACATTGGAACTGATATTTAGCCTAGAATTAATGGTTTACGTTTGCATCTTAAATGCCATCATTACATGTTGTGATTAATATAAATTAAAGTTTGAAAGTAACTGGATCAGTATTAAACTCTAGATGTTGAGGATGTGAATATTAAATTCAGTCTAGAGGAGATATTTCGAATGATGACTGCAGTGAAGAGTTTCTAATCAAACAGTTCATACAGTAAAAGCCATTACAGTATCAAAAGAGCTGAGTGCTCTGCAATAATAGTGCTCTTTGAGTAAAGTCAAAAAGGGTACAATGGAAATCTGCAGAGCACAGAGTTTTGCTCTGAGGAACAAAAAGAGCATACTAGTAATCCAGATTGACATTGGGTGAGGGTCCCAGAGTGGATAGAGGTAATTATTACAGCTGCATTAAAAGCCACAGTTTCAAGTTAAATATGTCAAGGATGCTCTATTTTCCTGTCTCCCTTTGTGTGATCCCCTATTGAGAACTAGAGACCAGCAGTTTATTTAATACTCATGCAGCTATGAAAGGAAGCCATTAAGTGTTCTGATTCATACATGAAAAACACTGAATCACAAAAGACATTAACATCATAATTTTATGTTGCATTTAAATGCCCCTGATGTTTGGGTTTCAGTCTAAATTACTGCTCCTCTTGGTGCCAGCAGTGAATTTATGAAGTGACAGAATGACCTGTGATCATAAGAGTGCAATATTTTATTGTGTAAATTAAACACTGGATCATTTATCATGAAAGAAGTCAAAGGAACGCTGACAAAGCCATGATTTAGAGGTCAACAGACTTCTTGCATCAGGTTTATACAGTTCTCATGTGTTTATCTCATCCAAAGGCGACACTTGCCTCTTATTTCTTTGCTGCCAGCTCTTTGTCAGCTGCCTCTGTGACTTCCTAACATTTGCCCTTTTCCTCGATATCTCATTAGTGTCATGCAATGTTCTCTGTGTTGTGGCTGTAATGCCACCCCTCTCCTTAAATCCTCTTGATATCATTCTTTCTCTCACAAACCTGCGCTCATGTGTCCAATTTCCCTTCTTTGGCCACCTGCTTTCTCCTCCTCCACCACCACCCCTCTTGCTTCTGCTTCCCCATTATCCCTCAGCATAATACCAGGCTTTCATGCGATGTGACGGGAAAAGTACAGCCTTTACAGGAGCATAATGCAAGACTTTTTATTTCCTTAGGGGCTTCTGTCATGGTGTTTTACTCTCTCATACACCCTGCTGACACTGAGTGCAGGGGGAAATCCTTTGAAAGTTGTTTAGCCCGGCCTTGATGAAGATGTACGGGTAAATAGCTTATGTCTGAGGGAGACAAACTACAGCAGTCAAAGTTTAATAGCACTGGCGTCATCTGCGCTTTGCATTAGACTCCATCTATGCCTAGCAGGCATCTCTCACACCAGCGTACAGTGTTATTAGCTGTGTCTTATTGACAAATCATCTGTCCCCCTAACACACACATACACGCCGCCAGTGCCACCACATGCTGTCCTTAACTCCCCAACGCCATGCGATACTTTGAGGTACTTAGAGATCAATTTCATTTGTTAATCTTGGTAAGTGCATCTTGCCCAGTCTCCGGCCATTTTGGAGGAATTAAGAAGTCTGGTTGAAATCCTTCTTTCTTTTTGTCTCGCCCAAGACAGGCCATAAAACCATCTGTTTTTTTTTGGCCTTGGTGCTGTTTATAGCATTTCCTGTACCTCAAAAGAAGGATTGGGTGGCCAACGCTGATGCTACAGCAACTTAAGGAATTTTTTCTTAGGAGGATTAGTAACACGATAGGAGGTAGCCCTGATCAGCTATTAATGAAGTGTGTTGGGATGGGTGGAACTGCTATTTTCAATGACTAATGTACAAAATGTAATGTGTGATTTACAGGACAGACAGACGAGCTTTTACCTCTGTGTCACTTTGGACTAAATGGCCTTAATGACTAGTGTGTGCATAGATTAATAGATATCAAGCTGGGAAATCATAATAATCAAAGAACTGAAAATATGTAAAGTCTATTAGAAATGTAGTTGTATTTAGCCCATGTTTTGTTCAGAACATTTTGTTCCTCATGGTGTCACATCACTATGTTAATGCCCGTCTCGGTGTACTGAAATAGCCCCGCACTGCAGGGATGTCAATTATAAAAGAGGCACAGTGACACCAAAGTATTTTCTTAGCTTGTTTATTGTGCTGGGATGAGGGGGATGTTTGATCCTTGGACTTTCCTGGAAACACAACAAAGTTGAGTTGTTTCTGGCTACCAACATGCTGAAATGAGCGTGCAGCATTCCCGCTGTCTCCACGCTGCAATTAGACAAGCTACTGTACCCCCCATAAATAACACTGCCGCCTCTGAAGATCGTTGTTAATCACCCGTTTTGCAGGAAAGGAAAGTATTTCACCTCACAATCTGCTCTTTTATTTCTTCTAAACATAGTCTTCCCACTGCCTATGTGACTTTCTGTTGTTTTTATTCCACAGGTTCAACAGCTACTGGGGAGGTTGATGTGGACTTTAGCCCTCAGCCCAGGTGGTCCTCCCTGGAGCATGCCCGTATCCCACAATGTCCCTACTTGCAGACTGGCTACTACGCCACTCAGTGGTCATGTGTTTGCTCTTCCACAGTTTGGTGCTAATGACCTTCTGCTTCCACCACGCGGCCACCAGTTGCTCCAAGAACTGCTACTGCTCTGAGAGCGAGAGTAGTGGCAAGACGGTGCGCTGCAGCAACCTGCAGCTCACAGAGATCCCACAAGACATCCCTAATGACACACAACGGGTCTACCTGGACTTCAACCTGTTCACCACAGTCCCAAAAAATGCTTTTGCAGGTTTGACCAACCTGGTTGAACTGGACCTATCGCACAATGAATTAGGCCAGCTAGATCCAGGGGCATTCAGAGGCATCGGCTCCTCACTGCAGTTTCTAGACCTGTCTTCGAACAAGTTAGTAAACTTTAACCCTGAGGCCTTTGAGGGCCTGCGAGCTCGCGCCAACCTAACAAACAATCCATGGCATTGTGACTGCAACTTGCAGATGGCGATGCCCCGTGTGGACCTCGAGCCTGCGTCACTGACAGGCATTGTGTGCCAGACTTCAGATCCTGAGGAAATAGGAGTTCAAGGACTTGCCTTTCTCTTGGCACCAGACAAAGACCTATGTGTGGTGATGAAGAGGACTACAGATGTGGCCATGCTGGTCGTCATGTTCGGCTGGTTCACGATGGTCATCTCCTACCTGGTGTACTACGTCAGGGCTAATCAGGAGGACGCCCGCAGACACCTGGAGTACCTCAAGTCGTTGCCCAATGGACAGGGCAAGTCAGAGGAGTCTTCCACCATTAGTACTGTGGTGTAGGGCTGATGGAGCTACACATGGGATCTGAAATGCCGTCTCACAATAAAGAGGATTGAGGTACAACCTCTACACGGTCAACTTCAGTCTCAGTTTTGCCCAGCTGCTGTCACGGAGCCAAGTCGGGCAATAAAACATGTGCCTGCGCAAAAATACCAGGCAGACGCAACCTAGCCCAGATGAATAATTCATCTTTCAGTAACCCATTAGGAGATTTTGTTGGCTGAGTCTGTGCGCTAAAGGAGTAAAAGCAGTGGCATGTTTTTTGGTGAACTCCAAATATGGGATATAAATGGGATTTGTCCAGTGGTGCATGCACCTTGATGCACCTCTCGTACACACAGACAATTCAGGAGACAAGATCTAACAGCAATATGAACAGTGGGATGAGGCACCGCTGGAATGAGAAACTCCATGCACAACTGTTTTCCATTAAAATCCTTACAATATTCACCGGTAATAGAAGTAAAAGGATGTTTTCCATGCGTTTGTTGTTTTTGGGTTTTTTTCTTGCTGAACTCAGTCAAGTGTCTCACCCGAAATGAACAGATATGGTATTTGAAATCTTAGTCACTCTTTAGCAAATGCATGTGCAGCTCACTCTGCTGATGTATTAGATCGATGTGCGATGAAGGACTCATCAGTTATTCTGTAATGATTTTGATAGCATCTTCTATACGAGAGCTCCATACTGATGAGAACAGCAAACATCCAAGCTGCCTGTGTCTGTAAAAAGTATTTGACAGGAAACCCCTGCTAGCTCATCCCCTAATCAGTGAGATCCCATGATTTATACAACACAGGTGGTTGTAATTGCACATAAAGAGACTCATACTTTTTCTTTTAGTCTCCTGATATGTTTGTCCGTGTCATCCCATTGCCATTGAAGGTTGAAGTCTGTTTATGTTACTGTATGCATAGGATGTGGTAGGTTTGTGAGGAGGTAACAAACCAAAAGTCCGTATTGGTTTGATAGATTTGATAGATTCCTATTATCTTCAATCAATCTTTAAGAAGGTATGCCATTCAATGCTTGTACCAGAAACATACTGCTGTTCTGGCAAACATAATACTGTATGCTAATGATGTTACAAGCCAATAACACTGTATGAAATATCATCTAATTGTCAGGAAAGGTTGATTTGAGAAGTAAAGAATTTGAGATTACTGCTCCTCCACTGTTATAAAGTAGAAAATGAGGGTGAGAAAGACTTAGGAACCAAACAAGGACACATTTTTATATTCTGGCAGGCAAAGCCGTTCAGCAAACATTCGGTTCTCGCACATCTTCACCCAGAGTAATTAAGGGAACACACAGGAATCCTTCATGATCACAACAGATTATCTGTTTCTGTGCTGTGTTTCCCTTTTCTCTCATGCCCTTAATAACCGCCCAGAGTGCCTCCAGGACGATATTGTCTGATGCCGTCACTCCCATGGGTTTTTCAAATAACATTTATGAGGCCATGACCTGCTGGTCCATTTAAAAAGCTGCCAGGGATGTGAATATCCTGTTTCACCTGAGCACAGCAAAGAGGAAAATGCATTTGTGTCTCTTATGAGGAACTCATCAATACAAACCAAGACCACAAAAAGGGGAAATGTATTTGAGTGGTGACATAATTGAATCCATATCAGACTTTAGGGTGTGGCAAATGGTTTGTCAACAAGGTCTTCCCTGTGTCAAACACCACAAATGCCTCTAGAGCAGAGCAAGACCAATACATGATTTATGATGTCCATACAAAATACTTGAGCAGGAAGTCTGGGCCTGCACCCATACTCCTGTGTGACACCCCCCCCCCCCCATACCCCGCTGCCTGGCTTACTCTTGGTTGGGTAAAGCACTTTCGCAATGCCCTTGGGTTATTCGGTGAAAGTCCAGAGGACTCACAGTGGAGTCACAGTCGGTTCCACCTCATCTTCAAACTGCCTCTGTCCCAAAGGCAGCACTTTGTAAAGAATAGTTTGACATTTTTGGAAATACACTTACTCACTTTCTTGCTGAGATGTATGAAGAAAACAATTTTCAAGAAAATATTGAACTACAAGGGTACTCGGAGACCTCAGAACTCCTCAAAGACCAATAGTCCACGCATATGATAAACAATTCTGTACCCACAACCACCCTACATGTTTGGATATATTTAAAATTGTGGTGATGTTACAATTGTACCGGTTACAGTTCTCCTCCATAAAACTGTCCCCTGCTGCTCCATAACAAATGCTTGCTGTATTACGTTTGAACAAATCCATGTGTATCCCAGAGGATACTGGAGTGTGATATGGAGTTGTCATATTTCTGGAATGGCCTATGTTTTTTCACAAATGAACATGGCTGCCATCTGCTGGATTTTAAGAGGTATGGCACTTAGTAGGCCTATTGCCCTATCTCACAGTGTTAATGAAAGTGAATCATTATTCCTAGATCTGTTTATGATTTGGATCATTTCCGAAATGTTTTGGCCCATGGTCTGTGTTACAGCCTTCCGCCAAGATTCATGAAAACTGCACGAGTAGTTTTTCTGTAATCTTTCTGTCATACAGACAAATAAGCAAAAAAAAAAAAAAAAAAAACAGCACAGAAAACATTACCTCCTTGCCAGAGTTCACAATAAAGCTGGAACTATCAGCTGGTTAGCTCGACTAAGCATAGCGACTTCGGACAAGACCATATTTAGTTTTTTGAATTCCTACCAAAGTGTAAAAGTGTAAACAACTAATTTAGTGTAAAAAAACTAGTTTGAGTTGTGTGTCAGATTATTTCGTGGTTCAGAAACAATGAAGTTACTAGTCTTGAGATTAGTGAACGCTGGAGGAGCTGGTAAACAGATTTTGTTACCTTTTAGACAAAGCCAGGTAAACAGCTTCCTCATGTTCCCAAAGTCTGTGCTAAGCTAAGCTAATGGGCAGCTGGCTTTAGCATACAAACCTGAAAGTGGTATCAATTACCTCATGTAGCTTGAAACACAAATAATAATAAAAAAAATGTTTAGTTCCTAAAATGTTTAACTATTTCTTTAAAAAAAGTGTAAGAAACAATTAAATGCTTCAAAAAAAAAAATACAAATTTAGAAGTGGTTGTTTGTGCTCGTGCTTGTGTAAAAAGAGTTTCTGGAGTTTGTTTTACAGACAACAATGATATTGATCTTAACAGAGTCAATCTTAAGGAAGCCCAGGTACAGCCTCCCGTGACGAGCAGGAGGTTCAACATTACTGAAAAATAGATGGTAAGCCTCTCTCTCTGACATTTCCTGCCACACACACACACACACACACACACTCTCTGTCGCTCTCGCTCTGCTCCCCTCTTTCCTCAGATAACACACTGTCATGGTGGCTTTGAAACCAGCCACTGTTAAGGTAGGCTCACCTCCAGAGGACATAAACATAAACCTAGGAACAGGCACGTGTGTCAGTGTTTCTTTCAGCTAATGTATGTGAGTGTGCAAATTCTTTTGTTCACCTCTATGTACGACAGGTGTGTGTGCATGGCGGGATCGAGGGCGCTGGTAATGCAATACCTCTGTTCCCCAGCACACATAAATGCCGCTGAGGTTAATTTAAATTTCAGGCCAGCTCAGCTTGCCCCGCCTGCTACCTTGGACACGTTACACTGGTGTGAGCATTACAACTGCTGGGTAATGGGACACAAAGTGGGGGATAAGGTGACGCATCCAATCCCATAGAGCGCAGCCCTGTTCGGGGTTGGGTTGCAGGTGAAAATGTTTCCAGGCACTGAGATCACATGGAGTCTCCCAGCGAGGGCCCTGCAGTGGGCACCTGTCAATTCTCTCCCTTCGCCAAAAAGATAAGTGACACCTAAGATGCGGTGACAAGGACATCCTTTGGGTGAGTGTCAATACTCTGACATGGTCTCCTTTTGTTGGTGCCCTCCAGGGGCTGATCAGGAGACAACAGACCGACTATTAGAGCTGTGTCAAGGTCCCTGCTTCATGTTGTGTCACGCAGCTCCCTGTGGTGGAAAGTGGGTAAACGTGGGGAAAACAAATGTCTCTCTTTATTGGTGAGATATGCTTTTGTACATTTAAGAAATGTACATCAGTGATGAAAAAGTTCATTCTTGCTGTTTGTATTGGTAGCAGCAGACAGTAGACATTTGTTCACATCAGGGCCAGATTGAGCCACTAGTGGGTCCTGGAACCAAAATGAGTTGGGGGCCCCCGTTGAAGCACCTGTTAAAGCACTTGTACCCCCAAACCATTTTGCCTGGAGTTCCCAACCATAACAGGAATACCAACCAAGGTTTGATTTATTTAAGAATATGTACCATGTGAGTACATTATCAACAGAATTAAAAGTATTAAATCTGGAATTGACAAAGAATTTCAGGATTAGATGCAAAACCAAGGCCCTTACATTTTATGTTTCTTTTTATGTTTCTGTCTATTGCAAATTACCTTAAAATATTTTCCACAACAACAAGCTGAGGACTTGGAGCAGTCACTCATTTAGGGTTAGATTTAAAGTTTGGATATACCCTCAGGGACGAATCGCCTCCTGGGAAATCTATAAAAACAGCATAAATCATACATTGATGCTTGCTCATTAGATGTCTTAACCTGTTTAAATTGACATCAAAGGTTTACACGGAGATATTCTGATATGTGAAATTAAGCTGATAAAGGGGTTTTGTAACCATTCCATCTATACCCTATATTATCTATACCTGCTTTATCCTGAGTGGGGTCGGGGGGGGTGGGGGGGGGGGGAGCCTATCCCAGCTCACTTGGGGTGAAGGCAGGGTACACCCTGGACAGGTTGCCAGTCCATCACGTAGAGACAGACAGAAACAAAGACCATTCACACCTAAGGGCAATTTCTAGAACCACCAATTAACCTGAGGTGCATGTTTTTGGATGGTGGGAGGAAGCTGGAGTACCCGGAGAGAACCCACGCAGGCACAGGGAGAACATGCAAACTCTGCACAGATAGGCCCAGGCCCGGATTTGAACCCTGAACCTTTTTGCTGTGAGGTGACCATGCTAACCACTGCACCACTGTGCCGCAGGGGTTTTGAAACCAAGTCAGAGTTTTTATGGAATCACAAGTCATATCATCATCATCATCATCATATCTGCTTTAAACTAATTTCCCGAACAATATACTTTCCTGTTGAAACGTCTTTGCTCTGAGGAAGAGCAGTTAATTTCAAATGATCAAGTTTCAACACATCCTCCTGACTGGCCTGACATTTCATGTAAAACACATTAGATCATTTTCCATGATGCAGAAGTCTCATTGCATGTGAACTCACATGACATGATCAGTCATTGAAATCTGGTTTGGATTGAAAGAGATCGTCCTGCTGGATTAAGTAGTTGCATCAGTCTTACAATACAAATATCTTTTCTTTGGATCTGACCCAAGAACATCTGCACACGTTATCTCACATTTTCCTAATTTTGACAAAATTGGTAAGATTCACTTAATGAAGAAGAAAACAGAGATAGTGATTCAGCACCAGAAGGTCAATGATTCTGTTTCAGGGATTGGTGTTCTTGCATGTACATTAATGTTAATATTAAGATGAATTAAATCCAATTCCTTAATGCCAAATGCTTTTAGTGCAAATCTGTAGAATGCATGAACGAAGATCATTGTAAATTAGCAGCATGTTGATTTCAAAGCCAGAAAACATTTGATATCAACACCTTCGGTGTAAATGTTGCCTCGGGAAATGTTCTCTGGGCACAGGATTACCACTAAAACCTCTTTGCTTTACTTTACATCAAACACCAGCTGATTTTATAGACCTTGGGTCTTTTAATGACTTCCTATGGGATGAAAAAAAAAAGTATGTCTCAAAATTTTAGATTTAGGAGATGAGGGTTGAAGGTAAAACTTATTTTTCTTTTCACTGTGACAATTTTTCTTGCATGCTCAACTCTCATGATCTCTCCAGTCCCATCAGATTAAGCAATGGGTCCACTATTTAAATACCTGTTGAAGAGCCAAGCACCGTTCACCCTGCAGAACCTAATTTTAAATTCTTATTCATACCACAAGGTTTGCAGGGACTATAGACATATCTTACTAAATCAAATTGAAATCATGCACCAGATATCTTTCCATTCACTGTGATGGCAAATAGAAAGGTAACATTGTGGTATGGAAGGGTTCAAAAGGCAGGACATGCTTGTGCACCAAGTCTCTGCTCAGCCTCGTGCATGTTATCCCGTTGTTCCACCGCTACAATCACATCCAAGTGGCTCATTGACAGAGCCACAGAACACGGCCACGGCAGTGAATGATGCTCTCCTTTCATGTGCACGATTGATTGGAGGTCAGACCAGTGTGGATTTCACAGATCAGATTTGACAGCTTCACTTCACAGTCTGTCAAGCATGGCCACATGTAACATAGCTACACTGACTGATCAAGGGGCCTTATGTTAGAGGAAGAAGCAAACTGATCTGCCACAAAGGAGGTTCAGGATTGACGGAAGAGATGGTTACATAACTTTCACTATCATGGTATGTTCTTGGCCTCTCCGGTTGTGAATTGAGGATTTAATTGATTAATTATTTAGTGAAATCTTAAAGCAATAGTTCAACGTTTTGGGTAAATGCTGACTTTAAGCCCACAGTTAAATGAGAAGACTGAGATTACTCATATATCTGTATGACAAATACTAGCAGCTTAGCCAAAAGAAATGTGGGGACACTCTGAAATGAAATGAAACCAGGACTTTTAAAGCTAAAAAAAAATATTGAATATGTTACCGTATATATAGCCTGTTTATTACTTAAAAACATAAAGTGTGAAAACTAAATCTGCCGTAGGCATACAGATGTATTTCATCTGGTAAAATGGTTTCATGGAAAAATCAAAGCTACAATTCAGATGTTTGTGTAGATGAAAGAAACAAGATACACTGAGTTATAAGTGAGCTTTAGAGGTGTTTCCAGACAGATTATTTCATGTGCAGACATGAGTGACAACAGATTTTCTCATTTAACTCTCAGCAAGAATATCAGTGCATTTTCAATAATGTCTTTTGAGTCAAAGCCTGTAACTGAGAGACAAACTTTTGTAGGTTTGTAAAGAGGGATGATTGACCCGCTAGGGTCACCTTTACTCAAGCAATTGATGCTCAGTAGCCTTCCGCTGTCAGTAGGCTACATCATTCACGATGAGAAGTTTAGAGACGCCACTGTCTCTAAAAAAAAGATTCAAGGTATGTTTATTCCACCAGAGGGCACTCAAACTTTTTTCTCTTTTCACTGTCCAATATACTTTACCTTTTTTACAGGACACAGAATCTGGTGAACTCTCTGTACTTAATCAGTGGCACCTTTTTGGATCGAACTGGAGACCTTCCTGACTGTCATCCTAAATACCATAATAATGTTTCAGCCTGAGCAATGCAGCTGCGTGGGCACACTTGTGAAACAGATCACTACATGTCTAAGCAACTGTCTTACACCCACATTTAATAATTTATCACATATTTCTGTCCAATACGTGTGAAAGAAGTCAGAGTTTCCGGTCTATAATGGTAAAGCAAGAGCCTCAAGCTAAAACTATAAAGTTAAAAAATCATATATTTCAGAGATTAGGAAATTTCGGTTTCAGTTTACCTCCCTGCTGTCATAGGGAATGCCCGTTTCCTCTCGAAGCAACTGTAAACTCATACTTGAACTACTAGCTGTGTTACATCAGTTTAAAAGTCAATAATGAAAAAAAAAATCGCATACAATGTGAAACTTTCTTGGAAATATGGTGTAACACTAGTGGTGATCAAATGATGGGAATCCCAGACCAGAACCTGCTATATATATGAAAATACGCGTACTTTGATCATTAATAGTTGTTCACTTGACGTCAATTAATAGACATTCCCCAACAGAGGCCATGAACATCCTGATTGGTGAGTAGTGACGTCATGCTTGTAAAATGCTGTTGATTGTCCCCAGAAACAGCAAAGACTGTGAAGGGGTAGTCAATGCTGAAGTGGTGCTGAGGATCAACCTTTGGACTACAGATCTAACTTACTGGTATTATAACAAAGATTATTTTAAAGCAGCAGGAAGTAGCTTTTTAAAGAGTAGATATATTTACTATAACATCTAGTGCTGTTTTTACATCTACTTCATCAAACTTCACTCATGCAGTTACTTTTGGCGTGGGCTTCATATTTCAGTGACTATTCTGAACTAATGCAGCTATTTAGCCTGAGGGGGAACATGCCCAGCTCTGCAGCGCAGAGGAGCTGCTGAGGAGAGAGCCAGGCTTTGTTCCGCCTGTTGTCCCCCTCCACGACACACACACACACACACACACACACGCACATTGTGCTGGATGCATAAAAAGGGGACCGTTTGGAGGCCTCGGCGCTAACGCTCTTTTAATTTTTCTCTCCTTGCAGTTTTCGCCATTCACTGCTACATGGCCACGTCCGCCCGCAGTGCACCTCTGCCGGAGAGCAGCGCACTTGTTGAGGATTCGCAATTTCAGGGTTTTTTACTGACCAGCCGCAGCTTGACACAAAAGATCCTGCTCTCAATCCCCGAGACGCACAAATCCTGCATTCATACCGAGGTGAGAAACGCACAGTGACGTGTGTCGTGGAGGCGCATTTGTCGCTTTGGCTGAATCGATTTTACTCAGCGCTGTAATGCTGCTGCGTCATTATTGTGTATCGGTCCTTCAGCAAAAGGGCTCCTGCTCTTGTATTGGTCTCATTGAAAGACTGTTTATATGTGAAATGTGTTAATTTATTACTGTATATTTATTGGATGTGCAGCAGTTTATGTGCATTGCATATTTGAGAGGTTCTAAATATAATAAATACATGTGATTAATTATTATGATTATTGGGGGTAATGGCTGCTTTTAGGACCACTGTGTAGGTTATTGAAACCAAATAATTGCTAAAAATGGGCAGCAGAGCCGCAAAGTCTGTGGGTTTATTTCCAGCAACAGGCTGCATATTATACTATAAATACAAAATATGATGAATCATGTTCGTTAAACTTAAAGTGAAAATTAAAATGAGCTTGGCCACAACTCCTATCAAATGCCACTTACAAGTTATTTCATCAGCATTAATATATTGCATATTCTACACTGACATTGGCCACTCTACATAAGGAGTGTATTTACTTTTGATGTATTTTTTTTGCTGTAGTTCTTAAGTTTAATTTTTAATACTTCTCCTTGTAGTGGAGTATCTTTACAATGTGGCATTAAAACTTGAACTTCATGATCCAAGTACTTCTGCCACCACTGTTTATGCATGAAGGATTTGTACAAATAAGCCCATAAGACCACACCGTATGAAGGTATGTGTTTGTTTTTATACGTCAAACTGTAATCTATCCATAACATCTTTGTGTCATCTCTTTCCCTCAGACTCTGCAGCTCAATTCCTCTGAAAATGCAAAGCTTGTAACGATGGCATCCACCATTGGCATCCCCTCTGCTCCTGCTCTCAGAGCTCTGTCAGAAAACTTCACTTTGGTAAGCATCTTCCATGTGGGAGGAGGGGGAGTTTTAGTGCAAAAAAGGTTTAAAAACAAACAATCATGACCGGTTTGTTGGTTTTCTTCCCCGTTAGGAGACCAGTTTGAGGCGGATGCATGAGGGTCTTCAGCTGCACCGGGCCTTACTGAACTCCGTCTTCCCTCGGCTGGAAAACAAAGATCGAGTAACTGGGCTAATAGCGGATATCAAAGACCTCGCCATTCAGATCAATAAGGTAGCGGAATATTTATAAATCACTATCTGTCCTGACTTATATTTGGCACTTGTAGGACCTTCATGATGTTTTGTATGTTTGCTTTGCAGATGCTAAAACTGGCCCAAGCAGAAGCTGCGGAGCAGCCGACCCCAACCCCTGTGGCCTTGCGTCTCCCGGGGCAATATGAAATCCAGGTGGCAGCACATCTCACTTTGGTGCAGCTCCAGTCCTTTGGACAGGACATGGTCCGCTGCCTCAGGAGTCTGGACCATAGCGATGAGGAGGAGACGGAGAGCTGACCGATGCCACAATCTGACTGCATTTGGCTCGTGTCGAAAATGTACCTTATTTTGCCATTATTTATTTATTATTTATTGCACTGTTGAGAGAGTATTTATTTTGTATCTATTTATATTTATATATTTATTTACAGAAATCCAGTATGGAAGATTTATTTATTTTGATAACAAAACTTTGCATCAGCTCAGTTTGTTTTGACAGCCGGGGCAACATGCATTTTATGTAACAATAATGTACAACAAAACAGGAACATATGACTAATAATCTTTATCAGCTATTAACACTCACTTTAGGGTTGTTGGGGGCACATTAGGACTACATACAGATACTGTTACATTTATATAAAACTCATTATCTTTGTATGAATATTACTTTTAAAACCTAACGTGCACACTATTTTCTGATCATTCAATACAAAAATAAAGTATTTCTAAAACAGGATAAGTTCCTTTTCATCAGTGACCATGCAGAGTGACACAACAGGCACTAGCATACGCTGACACATGCTGTCTCATCATTCCGATTGCATCTAAAATTCCAGTGAATCAAATACTGTAATGGAGAAGTGTAACTAAAAGTGAAATAGAAGGTCAATCTTTCTGCCACTCTGCCAGACATGTCTTTGAGGAAGTGCTGTAAGTGGTGGATAATAACCCCAGTTACTCAGAGGATGGGCCGATATTCCTTGTACGTAGGGTCATGCGATAACCCTGCTAGCATGTGATCATTCTGACTCAGGGACAGTGGTGGCAGCGGTCAGATGTCTCGTTATTGTAACTTCCAAAAGTGACATAATTATAATGTGATCTGATGAATATCCACGCAACAAAGGAAACTCACTTTGATTACAGAGAAAGAGGATCTTCAGTCTTTATTCTGAAACTTATTTACACAATTGTTTTAAAGTGTGAAAAACAACATAAAAAAAAAACCTTTCAGGTTCCCAACTAAGAGAATTGCATTAAATGGCAGATCCAACTAGATACAGACTTCTTAAAAAAAAAAAATATATATATATATATATATATTTTGCAAAAAGGAAGTCAATTTGAGGTGAATTTAAACCTGGAGCTCACAGAGCAGAGATGGCTTTGGCAGCTACCCTCCTCCCCAGCGGCAGAGTCAGGTCAGTGATAGCCAGGACAACTTTAGGTTTAGCCAGAGCAGGCAGCTTAACCAGCTCCGACACCTAGAAGGACAAAAATACATTATTTTTAGATGCAGTGTGTCTAAAGGAACAGTCTAACACGTATGTTGTTGCTCAAGGCTCAAAGTTGGGCTTTTTTCAGACGGGCATGTTTCAACCCGTGATCCTGTTTTTAGGGCAAACTGTTTCTTGGAATGTACAATTTATGTAACGACAAAAAAAAAAAAGGCATGTGAATACAATTTTTACTGAACTAGATACAGAAGTACCATTAAACCTGTTCGTTTTCCAATTCTCTATGTTGTTGTTTAATTTACTGTTGCATCAGTTGTTCGTGTTTAGCATTTCCCTCTACTTCAAATGGTGAAAAATATGTTTTGAACAAAAAAATAGAACACTTAAGTTTTCTTCCCAGAAAGCACTGTGAAAAGTTTCATGGTTACAGGGTCCTAAAAACTCTTTGGAGTCATAAAAAATAAGATTAACATCAATGTGACTTTCCAGTTTTTAAGAAGGTTCAGTGTCTCTTTTGAATAGACATTGTGTCCATAGATCATAACCCCTGGATTCTTTCTCCCTCTTCACCAAAGCTATTAATCTTTAACCTATTAAGGACTAAGTCGCCCTTTGTAAGAAACATTCTCAAAGTGATTTATGAAAACCTTGGCAGAATTGTCAACATTAACTAAAATCTAAATCTTTATTTCTCAGCCTCTTTAGCAGATGGAAAAATTACGTAAAAAACATTTAAGAGCTGAAACCGTTAGCTTTATTAGGATTTATTGCACTTGCTTACCTGCTTGAATGTTAATTATAGATCAACGAACAAAAAAAGTTGAAGTTGCAGCAGACCAATGATTCAATACTCACTCAGTGACAGGTATTTGCCTTTATAAGGCCGGCCCCACTGTTGGGTTGAGCCTAAAAAATGTTGTAACGGCAGAACAACGTCTAAATTTAAGGAGGAATCTGAAATCCTTCCCAATAATGTCTGATGCAACAGACACTCCTCTCCCCTCCTTATCTCCATCTGTCTTCTCCTCCCAGCGCATAACTTACCATTGTGAAAGGCATGAACTGCAGGATGCTCCCACGACTTCCCTGCTCCAGGCACTCAACGCACTCCTCCATAAAACTCTGCACAAACTGGGTGTGAGGTCCTGCCATCTTAGAGCCCACAATGGAGGAAATAAGCAGGAACAGGTTGGCTGGGAAGAGAACAGATGCATTTTCATAATTGAAATATGCACGTGATGCTTATGTCATTTCCTTGAGCTAACTAGAAACTATTTTTAATGTTTGTTCTTGGAATCTTAAAAAAAAAAAAAAACCTCACCAAAGATATATTTTTAAGATTAATTCCTTTTTTACCCAATACTCATTTTGTCAGAGCAGTTGTCAGGTGTTTCAAATTGCAAAGAAACCCACAAAAATATGAACTCACCGAAAGCCTGATAGATAATCATCATCCACTAATAGTTGTTCAACGTAGTTTACGCAAGATTCTCACAGTGAGTGCTGCTTTTTGGCTGACTACTAGCATTATTGAATATGTTCATTCAAATTCAGGAAAAACTTTATTTTCATGTCAGTCATGGATGTGTCTGACTGACTTTACATCATTCCTTTTGGTTTTAATTTTGATAACATAAATATTATTATAACAACAGCTAAAGCTCATCTGACCTTCAGTTGGGGAACAAACCAACATGAAGCGTATTAATATGGTATTGTTTCGCTATAAGCCACCCAAACACATTCACTGCTCTTTGACAAAGATTCTACCAGTGTGTAGACTACTGCAGGGAAGTAACACCATTTCGTTTTGATGATGCTACCTAAAAAGCAGGTCCGAATTCTCCCTAACTGTCACTGCTCAAATACCAGAATGAGATTTTCAGTCACACTATATAGTTCATATAGTTTTCATACTCATCAAGTTCATTCATTCACTGGCACCTTGTGTCCTGAATAAAGGCAATTCTGGATTTTTCTTTAATTTGTTACTTCTCAATTTGTCTTATTCATTCGTAAAGGAGTTGTCAGTGAATTAGAAAGATGTTGGTAATTTTTTTTTATTTTCAAAGGATGTGAAGGTGTATGTGTGCACACAAACAAAAGTCTCACCCAGGACTCTGTTGAGCGGGTCCCTCATGTTGACGGTGTGAAGCTGGGAAGCTGACAGGGAGCTGCTCATAGATCGGTCTCCTGCGAGGTAGCAACAAGTTTTGTTTTCATTTTAGGAGGAAACTTTTTTTTCACAAAACAATAACATGTCAAAAGGAAAGTAGAAGTAATCTGTCAGGTGTTGTGAAAATGTTTATGAAATGTATTTTTGACTAAAAGTTGCAAAAGTAAAAAAAAAGCTTCTTTCCACTGCTGTCTTACTTAATATTGGTTTGTTCCTAAAACAACATTAGTACGTACGTGTTTTTGAAAGGACAAGTCCAGATTTTACTCTTCATATTTGCAAAAAAAACCCCTCTGTTTCTCATGACAGCAAAAGTGTAATTTTCGTTATTTTAGTATTATTTTAAACAACTATATATCAAAGTCATTTAGGACTAAAAACTAACTGTACTTCCGCCATGATAAAGCTATTTATTTATTTATTAATAAAGATCTAAATCAAAGTGTCTTTGAATGAATTCCCATTTACGTTTGGTTTAAAAAAAAAAAACAACAACTTTGAGTTTCAGTCCTAATTACAGCAAGCGAGGTACCTTACAAATGTTTTGCCATTTATGCAACACTGATGTTTGAAGTCTGGGGATTTTTTTTCTATCTAACTGCAACTAAAACTGAAAATTTACACATTATGTCAGTCGTGGATATGAGGATGAACAAAGTCAGTGGGAATAACGCTGCGATTGCTCTCAATAGAACTGTTGGTTAGTTCTCAGTAGTTCTAAACAAAAGCATCCCACTGGACTGCAGTGCTCAAGTGAGAACGTGCTGAAGGGCAGGACACTAAGATGGGTTCATAAATCCAAGCTTATCTATGCCTTTCTGATTTGGATCTAGTGCTTGCAAGAAGTAGCCTGCAGGTAACAGGATCTTGGAAAGTCTATGAAAACCGTCTTGCATTTGCATAATCCCCGGCTCAGACAAATGTCTGACAAGTCACAGGGTTCAGAAGTCCACAGTGTGTTAAAACTTCAGACATTATTAGACTGACCTGGACTGGAGAGGGCTACAGGCTCATCCTCATTGGAGCTGAGTAGCCGCATGAGTTTAGATGGTTGCGTGTCATCCAATGGAAAGAGGCTGTTGTAGTCCTGCAGCCAATGAAATACATATTAGAGAAAACCATGAAATAAAAGTTATTTCTTATTTTCAGTGTCAGTATCAGGTAAAGGGAAATAATTTGCCGTATTCATACACTTCAACATGTACGGTTCTCATTGCAAAAATTTGACTTTAATTGAGTTAATTTCAAATCGTATCCATTCAAATAGTATTTTTATGACCAACACAATACATTGGCTTTGTGAAACAGGGTCTTATATTATTCTCGGTGAATCGTTTTTATTTGCTCAATTGTTTTAAATTCAAAATTGGTATTTGAAACCTTAAAACACAATTTTACCTCAATATCCTCTCTCTGTCTTTTCCGTTGACGAGCTGAGAACGAGCCTTTGTGGTGAGAAGAGTAGGAGCTGAGCGCACACCACACAGACAACCTGATACCACATCAGGAGAGTTAAAGTTAACACCCGATTCGAAAATACCAAAACTGCTGCCTCCATCGACATTTGGGAATTACGCTTCTCTTACTTGGCCAGTGCCTGTCCAGGTGGGTCAGCCAGGCTGTGCCAGTGGGCGGAGTCCGTGAGCAGGTTGGGCAATATGGTCCCGAGCAGCGTGAGGGTGATCTGCTGAGTGTCCACGCAGAAGATGCTGTAGAGTAACTCCACCACACGATTGGCCCACTCCTGCCGTGTCTCCTTCAGCAGTTCCTGAAATAAGACGTAGAGCTTCATTTACACAAATGAAATAATCCGACTGTTGGCCATTCTGTTCTTAAGGTCTCTCTGCATAAGCCTCTAAAGCAATATTATTAAAATATGAACATTTTAATAGGTTCTACGGTATGGGTCTGATTTACTAAAGGTTTGCGTGTGTAAAATCACGTGCAAACTCCACACCACCCGCAAAAAAATGGTCAAGCAGATTTACTAACGACGTGCAGTGAGAATAGCGTCTTTCAAATGTGCAATTTAACACACATTGTCTATTTTGCGCGTTTGCCTGCGTGCATAAGTAATATTGGGCATTTCTGCTTAAAGGTGCAAAATACTGGGAGGGGAAACGCAAATACAACAATTTAGAAACCGCAACGATATTTACTAAACCTGAAAGTAGAAATAGGAGAAGTGATTGTTGTGTATTACAGTACGACTGAGGGACACGTATTGATCAGATGACCAAATCTGGAGAGACGTCTGCTCTTATTGTGGTGAGAAAGAGATGCAGGGAAACTACAGAATACGTTGAGAATGTGGTTTTTACACCCGTGAACATTTTTTTTTTTTAGATGACAGCGAAAATGATTCAGACATATCGTTTGTCAGCGATGACATTTCTGAGTTATTGAATGGTATGACTGCCAACAACAAGGAGGAGCCATGAAATACCAGCGATGAAAAAACGTCTTGCAGCATTTTCCTGCCTGTGGATCATTCCAGCTAATCGCTGCTTGGATATCACACCCAGTCCCGTTATTCAGGTGTGCTGTCAGAGGTCCTAAATGTGCCCCGCAGAATTCACAGGTTGCTTAATAAGGTTCATGAGCACTCGCGAGGCACTGAATAAAAAGTCATCTGCTCGTCACAGAAAGATCTGGACCTGCTGATCAGTGTTTGTTAGAGGATCTCATCCACCGTCCCTCCTCTTTTATTTGCAGACGTTTTATTACTAAGCCTTTTATCGCCTTTTTGTTTTTCCCTCACAGTATTGACTTTCTTGCTGATAATCTCCTATATAGCGTTTTGTTCTCGTTATATTTATAATTTCAATAGGATCAGATTTCCTTTTCCTTTTGCGGTCGCTCTGTTTTCTATTGCAGGAATCACTTTAACACACGCAACCCCCTCATTTAAATACAGCGATTTGTACCCGATTTCAATGACACAATTACAAGTAAATCACCCGCAAAACGGGTGCAAAATATATGTGCAAACTTTTGGAAGGGACACCCAATTTAGTACCCTGTATTTGAGATCTTAGTAAATCGGGCCCTATGTGCAGTATATGACCACTGCACAATTCACCTTCCTTCTGATGGTTTTATGTTTATGCTAGTTATTGACAGTTGATGATGATGTTTTGTGAGTAAAAGGCATGGACGAAGAAAACAGATATCTAGATAACAAGATATAAACAATGCAGGTTTTAAACTATAAAAAAAAAAAAAAAGCACTTTGTCAATATTTCATGAGGAAAGAAATGGATTCAACACATTTGTGAGGCCAAACGGGTACACACAATGCTTTTTGATGGAAATGTAACCAGAGCTGTTTCACTAGTTCAAATGCCCGATTTGACTGCTTTTCCTTGTTTTACGTCATAGTTAGCTGAATACGTTTGGATTTTTGACTGATGGTTGCACAAAGACAGACATTTGAAATAAGTTGGGGACTTTGTAAACCAAGTGATTACTCAAGAAAACAAATCATCAAATTAACAGACAAATAAGAAAAAAAATTGTTGGCTGGAACCTTTAAACATACACAGTGACGCTGATCTTTGAGCTGTCAGGTTTTGTGCTTTTGGCACTTTTAAACATGCAGTGCTGAACTTTTGCTTCCCGTTTCCTAGTGAGAGAAAACCTTATCCACATACGCTTACTTTGGAAGTTTCAATGATGTCTAGTCTGTTGTGCAACCGTATAACAGACTAGGCGTTGTTTCACGGGTCACAACCCCTGCAAAAAGACTCGATTCAATATCAGAATTTGATTCATTTGGTCAGATAACTTTTGTAAAGTCGAGAAGAGCTGCATGATTGAATTATTTTCATTCAAGTTCAAGTTAGCTAAACTGACGTCAGCCGGCTTATGGTGGAAGTTTCTGGTACAAAGTATCTGCCCATAGAGCATGTCCGGTATGTATTCATCCAGCCAGTGTGGGAATGTCTCAAAAGAGCGTGGAGAGATTTATGTGGTCATGACAGGATGAATCAGCACTGTGTGAACTCATTTGGCAACAGCTTGAATATAACGAACAGATTTAGATGTAAAAGTCACATAATGGAGCTTTAACTAGTCCTCCTACCTTGACCAAATTGTTAGTGAACCAGAAGACCCCTCCCATGTTGAGAAGACTCTCGAACAGATGCAGAGCCCGGCTGTCCACCCAACCTTTTCGCAGCACCGTCTGGAACTGCTTGCTGAGGGCCGTGTGGATGGGTTCTTTGGCGGACAGCAGGTTGCGGTAGGGGATCGGCTCCTGTCCCTCCATCGGGGGCCGCAGAGTCGCGGCTGTTTGTTGGAAGACGTCGGCACACATGTGCTCCATGATGGAGCTCATAATGATCACGCTGGTGGGATTGTGGAAGGAGATGATGTTATTGTTAATTCAGGTAATAACGGACTGTGAAGGAGACCGGTTTAAATATATCATAGGTTCATCCACATGTAATCACAGGCTGGGGTGGTGAAGTATAAATTAGTGCGCGTCGGTGTGTGTTTCATTTGTTTGTACCGTTCATTATAGAACTGCAGAGTGTTCTCCCCGTACAGTGGTGTCACAAGCTGTCGGATCATCGTCTGGGGTTTCTCCCTCTCGTCCCTTCCCAGCATCCTGACATGGGCCACCAGCCACGCCACTGCACATATGGCCATACTACATACCTTCCCCTTGATGTTGTCAGTGATCTTCTACACTCTCAAGAGAAAAACGACAGCAGCAAGAAAAGAGGAAGGACAGGACGCAAGGCTGTGGTTAGATGTTAAAAATAGGAAATTCTGCTACAACAGCCTCCTTCCATATTGCGTGAAACAAAAACTTGAATGGAATAGGGAAGGAATAAGAAATCTGTTACTTCTATAGACTTTAGGCGTCATCGCTGTTGCAAGTTTGTTACATGTTTTACTTGTAATTTTCCACAGAATACGTCATGCTCAGCTGAGTAATGAGTCAAAATTCAAAACTTCTTGACGAGTTATGGTTAGGGTCAGGTTACTTCCTGAAACACATATGAGCCACTGATACTCAGAAAATCTTAAAAGAATATTTGAGTCAAAGGAAGTGGAAAAAAAAAAGTGAAGTTGGACAGACCTGCACTGCTTCCACAGAGAGCACGCCATTCTCCCACGCGTTCAAAACTTCCAGGATGGCTGCTGGAGTGCTGAGGCAGATCTCATGCCATTTCACCTGACTGTCACAACAGATCAGAGGAAAGTCCATATTTAGAGCAGCGCTGACCATATTTAATGGTAAAATGATCTAAGAACTTGAGTTTAAAACATCAAAAATTAACAGAATTTATCAACCAAATGAGAAGAAATAACAGTTTTCACATTATAAAGACATTTATGTATTGTGTTGCAGAGATATCGACCAAAGTTAGCATGCTAACCAGCTAGCCCCATCCTGTCAGCGTTCAGTGATTTGAATGGTGCTTTTATGTACTGATGGGAAGCTCCACCATCTGACAAATAACATCTAATGTCACACAGCGCTGCAGCGGTGAGCAACCTGTTGACTGTAAAGGACTAGTTCACTAATTACAGCTTAGCCTGCAACTTACACTAGTTTCATCTCTGAGGAGTTGTTCAGCAGAGTCACCAGGCTCTCCACTTTTCCAGGTTCAGGTCTGAAGCAGGGGTGATCGGGGTTCAGAGTCTTGCCCTCTTCGGGCATACATGTCTGCAGCCACGTTTCAAAGAAGGGTGTCTCCCCTGAAGGACTGGGGTCTGACAGGATCACCTGGAGAGGAACCACAAAAAGGAGACATGAATTACACCAGGCCTAATTAAGGGACTGATGACGCAGCTCTGATGAATCTACAATATTCTTTTTAACAAGCAGAGAGATGCTGCAGATAACGTGAGCTCAGTTATGCACCAACCTCTCTGGACATCTTATGGCCTTACAATGAAAGAGCAGGTTGACTAGCTGTAAAAATGCTCACAAAATACTGTGCCCTTGAACAGCAACATACTTGTTTTATGACAAGCTTAAACTGCCCCGAACTAACCTCCGAACCGTATGTCTGCACCACATGGCAGAGCATGAGGAAAGAGATGTCGAAGAGGAGGGCCCGGACGGACGCAGACTTAGCTGAGGGAGAAGAGGGAAACATCCTTGATGTTAATATCTTATTCAATAAAAAGTGCGTCAACAAAGTAAGGAACTTCCACATTGGAACATGTCACTCTTGTATTTGAACTCACATCCTTCCCCACTGATGTGCTTGGGAAACTCATTAAGCCTAGAACAAAGGGGGAAAATAAAACATTACACGCTAGGAAACATCTTGTTAAAAACCTAGTTCCTAAGCCAACTGGACTTTTTGGCCTGAAAAACACAGCAACATTTGCAACCTGCCACTGTTAGAAGGGGACTATTTGTCCTGACATACAAATCTAGTTAGTGTTTACTCACTTAATGAACTTGCGGGCAAAGGATTTGAGTTTCCCAGTAGCTGCTGCTGCAGCCAGGAGCAGATCCAGGCTCTTCCCAGACAACATATGGCCCAGGACCCCGAGAAGGCCCTCGGGGGACTTGGAATGATCTGCATCTACTGTCTAAAGAACAAGGAGGGAAGAGTTATGTTTGTTCTTAATACAAAGGTGTATAGTGGTGTGATCTTGAGAACAACATGACTTTTTACTTCAGTTGTTTATTGGCATATAACATTGAATTTCTGCTCATCGTTTCCTCTGGCAGAGATACGTTGATATTTTGTTCATTTTATAATTTTTTTTTTTTTTCCATTGACTGTGGGTCACTCACTTTTACTGTATGCAATCCAAGTTCTACTCCTAATGTTTGAACTTTCTTGGGCATGTAATCAGCAGCGCTACATCAGCACTGTAATATAAACCTGAAATGCCCCGTACAGTTCAGATCAGGTTACGGTGCTCTACCTTGAGAATATTGGTGACAGTGGGCTCTGCCCTCAGGATGAGGCCTGGATTAGGCTGGATGTTGGCATTTTCTGCTGTCTTTAGCCTTGGGGTGAACTCCCTGTCCTCGGTCCTGAATCAAATGTGCAATGGGAGAGGTAAGGGGGGAGGGGCAGGGGAGAGAGAAGGGGAAAGAGGGACAAGGGTGGAGGTGTGTGTGTGTTGGGGGTGGGGTGGGGTGGGGGTATGGGTAGGAGGGGGTTGTACTGTGTGAATGTGGTGAATAAAATTCTCATTTTAATAAAAAAAACAGTTCAGAAATATCCATATTTTTTTTTAAAACAACAAAAGGTGTTTCTGTTGTACTGAATTCTTGGTACAGCGAGTTCCCTAAAATATTTGGCATCACATGTGTTCACTGATAACATAAAGCCCCGTACCGTTTTGAAGTGAGGCAGGCTGTGTTTGACTCTGACAGCAGACCGAGCTTGTTACACTCCTGTAGGAGCATTCCAAGGCAGTCACAACTATTAAAAAAATAAAAACACGAGAAAAGATAAAGCAGGATGAGCATCACGGTGCCGGCTGTCCGGGCATTTATCTGCCTTTCTAATCTACTATGAGATTAAAAGCAATAAAGCGCTTACTTGCATCTCTGATCTGCTTTGTCCAGTAGAGGGGTGAGCTTAAGTAAGTACTGAAATGCAATATTCACGTCCTCCATGAAGTCCTGGAAATAACAAAAAGTGACAGTGAAGCTTCACCACATTATTTTTCAAACTGCACTTAATGAGCAGGATTGTGTCTATGTTTTCGTTTGTTATAATAAATCAGTAAGTCAACTGTTTTACCTGTCCTTTGTCACCCTGAGGATATTTCTTTAGTCGGAGAAGAACTTGTGGGATCTAACATAAAGACAGAAGAAATTATTTCATGAGTCGTGGCAGATTTCTTTGCGCATAAATGGTATTAATGAAGTGAAACAGTCATTGGCGCTGATAGCTAACAATTCACCTTACCTCATTTTACCTGACACACCAAACTGATTACTGCTCTAAACTTAAGGACTAAAAGCCTCAGAAAACAGAGTCAAATAAAGACTAACTACTGAAATAATATTCTGACAATACAACCAAAGATGAGAAAAGCTCTGTTTAACAGTTCAGCCTGGACTGTTACCTTTAATTTAGAGTCAAAAATAAAATTACCTCTAATATAAGATAGAGGGATCAGTTGTCATCTTTGAAATAGATCTTACCTTGAGGAAAGTAAAGGCAGTCCATTTAAGCTCCTCTGTGCCCTCTGGTGACTCGATGAGGCCGGTGAAGCAAGCCTTCCATATCTCCAGGACGAAAATAGGGGCAGGAATTCTCTGAGGGGAACAGACAATTTAAGTTGGCTGCTATTTTTTTTAATTTTTTTTTTAAAGACAGAGTGACTGACAACAAACGTACGTATGGGCAGAGTAACAGGGAAACTTTGGTAAGTACGTCTAAATGAATGTAAAATATGATTATTTTTTTTTAAATGTTTTGTTAACAAATTGCACAATTTAATTTGCAGTGAAATTCCTATGTCTACCAAATTTCATGGTAAAGTAACAGCAGCACAAGGAAAGATGTTATCTAAAGACAGAACAGTGTTATCAAGACGTTTGAAGCAATCCAGAATTTTTGCAAGAAGAAAACTATAATTTAAAGGCAAAAGCAAAACATGGAAGTTTCTTCATAAACTGAAAAAAACAAAAGCTGTCTAGAGAATATCGGATATTATACTTGCACATACTTGTAAAATTAATACAAAATTTCCAAGACAGAGTCCACTCAGTCAAGCTTAGTTATGTTATTCATTAGCTAACTTATTTTGAAGCTATAATGAATAGCCAGGTATTAAAAGACTTGCCAGTTGGGATATTCTGGCTTCAGACAATTTTCTGCAATTTAATGTTCACCTGCATTCTCTTGATCATCATCAGCTGCTCCACCAGCGGCTGTGTCTCCCCGGTCAAATTCATGGTCCCTTCCAGCATGATGAAGGCGTGGACTGATGGGAAGGAGGCATGAAGCAGAGGGTCGCACTGAACAGACAGCATCAGAGGAATACTGGTGGAAAGACAAAGGAATTAGCGCAAGGATGATATTGTAATTGTTTTTCAATTAAACCATCGTCGTGTTAAAGCTCTGCAGTGTCGCGCCAAAGTTCATTAGCTCTGCGTCACGAAGGAAACCTCACCTTTTTACTAGTGACAAACTCTCCTCTAATTTAGTCCTCAGCGTCTGGTTGGGTACACTGCTAAGACCGTCTGTCACTTTAAGCACTGCCTGCTCTACATTGCTCCAGGAACCTGTGGAGGAAGAGTAGCAGAAACACACTCTTAAGATGTAATGCTCAGTACAACCAAGCACATGAACTGCTTTTTGTTTTGGTTTTTGTTCATGTGGTGCTATAGTGTTACATCTGCTGACCTGCAATATTTATCATCTTCAAATTTCAACAATTTATCACACAAAATTATAAGTGTTCCCCTTAGACCTGCTTAATCATAAAAGGCAAAACATTTTTAGCAAAAGGGGCTCTTAAAGTCCAGAGAGACACCATTCAGAGGAACTACTGACTGCATTATAAAAACAACTAACCCATCATATAACTATATGCTAAATCAAAAATTTGATACACTCAGTCCTAATCCATTATCCTAGCACCTTGTTCCTCCAGCCGAGCGATGTGGACCAGAGCTCTGTTCTTGGTGCTGCTTATCAAATTGTATAGTCTCTCCTGGCAGGCGTGCAGACTGGCCTCTGTGCTGGCCAACGGACCCAGTTCTCTGAGCCTCTCACAGTACCACGCGCAGCCCTGCAGCAGCCACACCACCACGCCCAGTAGAGCCCGACACAGCCCGATGCATTCCTCTGCCTTCCCGTGACAGCTGAGCAAATGAGAGACCAGAAGCAGGGAGCCAAAGTTAGTTTGAACAAGAAGAAGCTACAGGTTATCTGAGTGATGTTAAGCAATATATACATTTTCATTTTGTCAACGGCAGAGGACACAGTTGAACCCCGTGAAATTCCCACCCTTCCTCACAACAAACAGAGCTCTTCTCACTTCTTTTATGCCATTCAGCATATCTAAACAGCACACTTATTACACACCCAGACCCACCTTCATCACTGATTATACTAACTGTAACACGTCATCCTGTTTTCAGTTGGCTTTGCATCAATTTTGGTTTGGTGATATAAATCAGTTATTTTTTTAGCATTCGTACTGCATCTCTGTCCCTCTTGTCATGTTTTTTTTTTTTTTTTTAACCAGGCTTCATAAAACATAATTTAATGGCCCATGCAGCCAATTAAAGTACTGACATTTATTTTTGCAATTATATAATTTCAAAGAGAAATTGATATAAACTTACAAAATAATCAGTGTTAATGCAGATATGTGTTATATTATGGATAGAAATGGGTAATTCTGATGGGGCAAGACAAAAGACTGGATAATTTAACATACCTGAGACGATGGCAGAACATGTCCATTATCTCCAACAATGACTTCACACACAACTCACGGGAAAAGTCATCAAACTGTTATAAGAGAGCGATACGTGAAAACCTTGCACATCTTATTGTAAAAACAATGTTGGCATAATTATTATGAAACGTAAAACTACCTTGCTGACAGCTGTGAGCACACTGGAGTATGACACCATCTAAGGGGAGAGAGGACAACGTTCACAATTTGGAAAAAATAACCAGTCTGCACAGTTACATCATTTTTCACAACACTGCTTCTTCTCTCACCTGAGAACTTATAGCATATTTGAGGTAAGACAGAATGAGTGGGTTGGGAGAGGGGCCGATCATCGCCTGCTCCATCAGGGCCTCTGAAATTACACAGAGCATTCAGAGCCACTGCAGGAATGACAATAAAAGACAGCTGGTGTCATGTAAAAATAATTATCAGCAACCTGAAAGGTTCAAGTAGTCCCATGTTGCTCCCTTTGGGAAGTTTTTCTTGATGTTGATGGCCCACTGGTAGTCACTCCATCGTTCTTTCCACGCCTGCAGAATGGCTTGCTTCAAATTCACCACCTTCATCCTGATAGGAACCAGCACAAACCTATCAAAATAGGACCATGTTTCCGAGACACACTCACCATTAAAGCTATTTCGAGGTAACTTATAATGCGATACCACTCGGTCTCGCTTACTTTATGCTTTTTCATCATCTGATTATTTGGCTTATTGTTAGCCGCTAGTTAACGATGTCGTTCATTAAGCTGTGAATGAGTTCAAATTAACTTTTCTTGACGGGTGCAAAAACGTGATTAAAACCGTAAATAAGACCGAACCCAGTATAACTGCGTTGTTATTAAACATGAACCTTACCTGTCTTTTTGAGTTAGAGCGTGAAATACAATCGTTTATAGGGCCTTTGCTTTACAATGCAAGTGACGTCATCGCTCCAGCAAAAGACGTGAGCGTTCATTGGTTGGCCAGCTGACAGGTCAGTATTCTCTCCGCGGATTGGTTGATGTGAGGTCTGCCCGCTCAACGGCAGTAATGACTTCACAAGAGCACAAGATGTCGCTTTTCACAAAGTTATGAGTCGAAGCTCGACTTGTGTGCAAAGTCAAGGGAGGAAGGTAAGACAAAAAAGTTATCCTGCAGTGAACCCTGGGTTTATAACACAACAATAAATCAACCAACTGGAGAAATGTCGTTTTTGAACACGTCATTTGTAGCCTGGTTGTGTTTTTTTTTGTTTGTTTGTTACTTGGCTCAGTGAATATTTGGTAAAGTGTTTTGTGTGTAGGTTGTTTTTCTTTAATGACTAAACGTACACGAACCAAACCACCAAACCACCAAACTGACATTTAATGTCGAGTTTGTCTTTTGCTGTGTAATTGTAGTAGCCACCAAGCTGACGTTAGCACAATCCAGACAAACAAAGTATTGTATCAGGTTTTACTGTCAGGTAAAATGACATGAGATATTTTAAATACCTTTGTCTCATTTAATTTTGGCCCAATTATCGTGTCCATGGCATACCGTGAAATGCTTTTGTTGTCTTGCGTAACCACCTCATTCAGTTGTGTGAATCACCGCCTCACTGCAGTTTCATCTTTTTGTGTGTGTCAATCTAATCCTTTCCGGCAGGGTTGTGTCGATTACATCACACCTTTGAGGTGGAAAGAAAGGCAAAAAAAAATATTGTTTGTTTTAAAAACACTCCAGGTATCAAACAGAAACAGGATTCAAGGGAAAAGAGAAGTTACGTGCATTGAAAAGCTTCGGGGTAGTTCCTTTATTTAGAGATTAAAAAGCAGTGTTCTTGTCAAAAACAAATATTCTAGTTCTGAAATGAAGTTCTCCATTTAGGGGTAAAGCAGTACTGACGGTGTTTTTTTTTTTTTTTTTTATTGTAAACACTTTGTTCTAACTGTCTCCTTTTTACTTTCGCCCACAGTTCTTCGTCATGTTAAAAGGGATACTGTTCTCTATATCAAAACTGCCCAACTACCTCTACAAGTGAAAATCCTGTATTGAGTCTTCAGCAACAAAGACCCTCATTCTGCTTGACACTGGAGACGGTGTCCTGGCTACAGCGAGTTCTGTGTCCTGGGACACAGCGATGCCAGCCAGAAAGAGATGATCCAATGTGTCCTGGCATAGTCCAGGTAGGCGAAGGAGGGTTGATTAAGTTGTGTGTGTGTGTGTGTGTGTGTGTGTGTGTGTGTGTGTGTGTGTGTGTGTGTGTGTGTGTGTAGGGGTATTTGGGTAGAACGGTCTTATCCATTTAGCCTTCCAGTGAGAGCTGCATTAGCGAAGGGTACTGACAGATCTGAGTCTACCCCAGGGAGAGACTGTAGTCGCGGCTCTGTCTCTGTTCTCATGACTTCACTGCTGGGACAGACCCAGATTTGCTGACTCTTATCTTTCTTCTGAGTGTCTGTATCATTTAAGTTTGAAGCTGTTGACTTATACTAATATTAAGAGACTCACTAGCATTTAGCTGGTGGGACTCAAAGTCTCTGAATATGACAGTGTGAAAACTTTCATCGTTTGTACTTCTAAGAAGTGTATCGCTTCCAGAAGGAAGGCTCTGTTTACAACATGTTTTGTTGATTTTTATAAATTATTTTTCAGATGTTTCTCAGTTTCTGTAATATAAATTTACAAGCTACTTTAACACCACGTGGGTTATGAAATCCACGATAAGGAATAGGTAAATCAATAAAATGAGAGGCAGAAGACGATAATCTTCATAAAATATTAGAAGTAAATAGAATTAATTAAACTTTACTGCCTTTGTCTATCTTTCTCTTTTCCTCTGAGACACACTGACGGCCTTTGGGCACACAGATAATTACTAAGGGTTGAGAGCCAGGAAATGAGAGTGGCCCCCTTCATGTCCCCTCAGGTTGTCCAGTCATGTTGCCTCATGAATCAGGATAGACTAGAGGCACCTACCGTAACCGAGAGAAGATAAGACCCATAATGTGTTGGCACATTTAGTGTTGCACACGGCACCTTTCTCAGGTTAAAGCTCCAAATTGCAGCTTTATTGGGGGACAGCATGTCAGAGGTGTACCAGTTAATTATTAAATTAATCAAGATGAACTAATAATAAAAGTGAGAGACATGAACATTTGGTTGCAAACATCTCATGTCAGCTGTAATATAAAATGACCTGTATGTGGAGGATTTTAAAATTCGGTGACCCCTGTGATGGTAAGAAAAAAATACACTGTTGTAGTAGAAAAAAAACACGGGTATTACTAATGCTAGTAACAGAGCCTGTCACTGTGTGATGGTAAACAAGCATGCACAACACCAGGACCCTGAAAACAAAGCAGTTAAACGGAATACAGCCATTATTCATTGTATTGTTTATACTTGTGTTTTCCTACTGTGACATGCAAAATGTCTTCTGTAAAGACGGCCAAAAGAAGGCTCAGATTGGACGTGTGATGAGGTTGTGAGTGATGGGGTGATGCCATCAAGCCAGGGTACCCTTCTGTGCCTTTAAAATAAAATCTGTGTACATTTACAGTCTTTCGATGTGTACTCAGGCACTGCTGACAACTAATGGATAACACCAGTGAGCTTTTTACACAAGACAGCAAGCGTGGGTGGCAAGACAGGGCTGTTGTGTCTCCATTTGGGTAACAGACTACAAAACATGTCTCAGTCATTGGAGAAATTCCCATCACACTTTTCAGATCTTAAAAGGATCAGTTTGTACTTTCTGTCAACTCAGCAGCACTTCCAGTTGGTTTTATTGTCTTACTGAAGTGTGTGTGTTGGCGTGCAAACTGTTGGAAAGTATCTATTTCTACAAATTTATAGTTTTTATATCCTTATGTGTTAACTTGATTAAGGCCTTGCCTAAATACAGTCATATATAATTTAGTATTCTATTATTACTACCATAGTGGATCATTTTTTACCAGGCATGACTATCTTGCACAATTTGCCATAATACACATTTTATAATATGGAGGTCTTTTAATCAACATCTTGGGACCTAATAATACATTTTCCCCTCCAATGTGTAAGAATGGCATTACACGATTTGAATTGAATCAGGTTCATTCTACTGTATATCACCCATTTATTGCACCATGGGATGAGCTCATATGTGGGTCAGTATAAATTCCAGGCATCGTTATATTGACATAGATGTCAAATCACCCTAAGTATCTTTGATTGAGTGATACTATCACAGGAACTAACTGGGATACTTCTAGTGGTGAAGGTGTTGGCTACAGAGCCACATGTGGTTTGACACTGAAGAGCTTTATATAGCCCCTTCAACACAGCTCCCCCTCATTTTACTGTCATCAATAGTTCAGGCTACAGGGACTTTGTTCCATCATTAATTATAACTAGTCTATATGAGCTGGCTGGCAGAGAGCCTGGCCAGGCCACTTCCTCACATCCTTCTGTATCCTTCAATTGGCTCCAGAAGACTTTTAGTAGCTATTTTGTTTTATATCATGTGAGCAAATGTGTGAATCCAGGCCCCAGCTGGCTGAATCAACTGTTCCCTGGGAGTCACAGAAGGGACGTTCCCAAGGGATCCTGGTTTTCAACTTTGCCATTGCGTAATTTAGACACAATATCTTGATGACGTGAAATCATCACAGCCATCTATCTATCTGGCTGTCTGGCGTCAGTGTATCAGTCTCTGCTGAAGTTGTGTCTGGTTCGCTCGCCAGCTGCACCTTTTTTTTTTCTCTCTCTCTCTCTCTTTCGTCTGTCGGGTTACGTGGCAACAGCCTCCATATGGTAATTAATAGGAGCTGTAAGTGTGAAGGGAGAGGCTGGTGCACCAGTGACACTCAGCTCTGGGATTAGGTTATAAAACGGTCATTTCCAGGCATTTCAGCTTGACACGTTTGCTCAATTTACTAGTAAAATGTAGCAACAAAAAGTACCTATTGCATCTTTGCTACCCTAGTTTGCAAAGTTTAATTGTGACTAACAGTAGACAAAAAATATCCAACATAACAACATTTCAATGGGATTTTACTCGTGAAGAATAATCAAAGTAACTGAAGTTAGAGTCTACACATCAGCAGCACCCATCCCATCTGTATGGCATGTGTTGGGGATTATAAAGCAACCATCTCAATTGCAGGGCAGTTTATCCTGACATGCCCTTAATTATCCAGGACCTCTTGATGTCTAATCCTAGTGTGACAGCACACCAGTTTGACATCACACCATCAAGAGACGGCTCATTTTCTGAGTCAAGTCAAATTCTGTGTACTACCAGCCTTGTTGCACTGATGAAAAAAATCTATAATGCTTTCATGCATTCGAAACTCATTAACACCGTCCACCACTAATCCTGAAAGCTTCCTTTTTACTCTATATGTGTGATGCCAAGCCACACAAAGCCTGACATATACTGCCTGGTCCATGTTACATAATGAAATTTGGCAAAAGCTTCCAGCATAGCCTCTGTGATCCCAGTGTCAGTTAGTGCTGAGACCCAACGCCTGAGCTCAGCACAACCAGTGGCCAGCATGTTAATCCTACAGCTGTCACTCACTGTGGGTGATTTAATCACCCCAACCTGAATTATTTAGAAAGAACTGATGGTCACAGATCTCGTGTGTAGTATTCCGGATTATTAATTTCTCGTCAAAAATTTGTTCGTTGGTGCCGATGACAAGCTTGTAGTAGCAAAATCGCATACACGTACTATCGTGTTTCTTTCAACTCTTTCCTCTCGGGGAGCCCTATCACAGAAATACCACAATATTTGAAAATGTAATGTTTTTTGCATTTTAAAATTTTGTTGCATAATATTTTTTCTAATCTCTAATTATACTATACTTGACTAATATGGTCCATAAATTTACACTAACAGTAACAATATTAGCCAATTTTAGGTTAACAGTGATTGTTACCATTGTACACGTTGGCCTGTAAATAACCAGAAAGTAATTGGCAAAAGTGCAAAAGATATGGTTGGTCATTTAGAAACAGTGTCACAGTTACTCATCCAGAGAAAAAAATACATGTTAATTTTTTTTATGTAAAATTTACCTCTTGGTGCAGTTATTTGTCATAATTATTTGGTAATCAAAATTAAGGACCATATATATTGGTCTGCGCCATGTCAATATGTCTCCCGTGAAAACAGTCAAATTGAATGCTTAAAAACATTCAGGTTTCCTCCGTTCTGAGGTTTTAGATTAATAATGTTGTTACCCAATTGATCCGACAAAGTCCCTTGCCTGGTTCCACAGGGCCAAAAGGCCCCTGGCCCCTCTGGTTGTTTGTGTGTCATAGTGATTAATTGATGTGCCTTCTTGAATAATTGGCCCAAGACCAGGAAGTCATCTGACTGTGGTGACATGAAGCTTGATCTCTCGTATTAAACTACCCCTCATGGTGATGCATTACCTCAGCTACCACTTCTTCATTGATTAACCAAGCTTGAGTAAATCCATGCTTTGCAATACAACGCAGCAACAAAAGAGATAAAAACAATCTTTTTTCACAGTTAGTTTTTTAATTGAATAATTTAAATGACTTTGAATTAAAATCAAAAGCCCAGTAGACATTTCGCTGGACATAGGAAGACTTCTACAGAGGTCAAAGGTTTTTTTTCCAATCATCCCTTTAAGAGAAATACCTGTTTAATCATGAGCTTCTGTGCAGAAAGGAAACAACATAAATGAAAGAATTGAAAACTAAGACAATAATTATATTTTTGCCTCTCAGTCGTGATTTCATTATAGTACTCTGGTAAAAACAGATAAATATTGATTGTTGCATCTATCAAAAAGAACTTTGTATAAAAATATGCAGGGTTTTTTTTTTTAGCCTGGCTGCTCCCTATTATCATTTTTATAACATCACATTGTTTTTTTTTTTTACACTATAAATCTTTATATTTAGCTAAAACTTTTGTGTGTGCTTCTTTTTTAAGGGCTCAGGTGGGCAACATCAAAGCTAAAGCAATCTCTGAAAAAAATATTCGGTAGAAATTATCGAACTATGCATTTCAGTGACGTAGCATAGAAGGTGTTGACTCTTCACCTTTCTTGTTTTTTATGTTTTTAACCACTGAAAATGTTGTGAGTAGGTGCAGAGGCTTTACACATCAGTGTACACAACCTTCTCAGAAGGTAATGAGCACAATACATGTTTAGAGTTGGGTAAAGAATGCTTCACTTGTCAGCCAAAGAAATTCTATTTATATTTTACGTCATTCTACAATACCCCCCCCCCCTCCCCCCCGCCAAAAAAAAGAAAGCAACATATAACCAAGAACTATCATAGACTCAAACATATCACTAGAGTTAAATGACTATTAGGAAAATATTAGTCATTGTGACCAACATAACAACCATTTTATGGTTCTCCTCTTTGTTCTCATGTTGTCCTTTTTCACCAATTTCTATTCCTTCCTTTCACATATGTAATCCTTCATGTGTGAAGGTGAAGGTGAACTAAAATTGTTTCACAGGAACAATGACATCCACATTTCAGTGAGGTAATAGATAAACTGGACTCGATAATTAGTATGTGACACAATATAAAAATATTGAGGTTTGAATGATAACTTCTGACTAGGCATCTAGAATAAGGGATCATTTTTAAATGCTATTGTCCATGCCAAAGAAAAGAAATTGTCATGCATATTAATTGTGTATCTTAAACTACTTAATAGTCATAACAAATGAATCTCTAACTAGAAATAAAAATTTACTTGATTTAATTTTATATTTTGATAAAACAGGGATTCGCTTGAATTGATGGCATTTCTTTTTTTCTTTTCTTTTTTTAAATAAAAGTGTATAAAGAGACCATTTGCAAACTTTTGACTGAAACACCTAAACTGGTTGTGGAAGATTATCGTGGGAACAATCACTATAAAGCTCTGAGCTACACTCCATTACTTTGGTATAAAATCTGAGAAAATATGCATACAAGTACAATAAAAACAAAAACAAATATGATAATTTTCCTTGCACCATGCCTTTCACTTGTTATCTCGGAATTAATATTTCTGAATATGTACATTCAGTTTATTACAATGGAATTAATAAGAATCCGTTTCTTAAAATCGATTCAAAAAGGTGTGCTTCAGTGTTTATTGCTTCCAATCAGATCTTGCTCCAGTGTCTTAACTCGTCGTATTAGCGTATTGCTAAAATTCATTTAGCTGTCTACAGTGTGTGATGTTTGTAAATGCTAGAATCAGGTACTGAAAAAAGGGGACGCTGATGCTCATGTATACAGGTTTTAGCCCAACTAAAAGATACATTTGTCATTAAATTAATAATATTTTGTCCTCTAATGGACCTTTTTGTAAGAGCAGACATTTTGACTCGTCATTGCAGGGAAACCACAGGTGTGTTAATGATGGCTGCATTCCACTTAGGGGAGGTCCTACTTTTGTGCATGTTGGTTCACTGTCATAGTTTACGGGGACACTTAACGGAACAAGTCAGAATGTCTGCCATAAAAAAAAAAACGTCTAATAGGCCGGAGATGTACTTGCTTTTAGCCATATGTTTGCGTGCTGTTTGGAGTGTTGGGTGTGGATGTCTTCAGAAATTAACGCAATGCAATATACAGATGGCCGGTATGAGCGGTATGGAGACTTGACAGGGTCAGGGACTTGCAAAACAAAATGGAAACAAGTCCGAGACTGTTATGTCCATCCACGGCGGAAAATGATAGAAAAACAGAGTCGGGACAGTTGCGTGTTTAGTCCCTCTGTGATCTCAGAATCAGTAAAGTAGTGACCACCTCCATTGTTGCCATGTTTATTGTTAACATCAAGCAAATTTGTATGCTCCAATGATATCCTTGTTTCTCTGGTGTGCCTTCTGGTGGAGTCCTCCAGACACGCAGAGCACAGAGGTAAGTATGTAAGGAAAAATGTTCACAATTCAAATGGTTGTCAACGTAAACGTGTGATTCAAAAGCAAGTATGTCTCCGGCCTTCGTCTCTACACACCAGTTATAGTCTGAAAGACATAGACTCTGTTTGTAACAATATAAAGAGCAGTTAAATTTACCCACTGTTGATGTAAAATGAACAGAAATGTAGAGCCAGCTGCTAGAAGCTTGCTAATACATTTGGACTATTCTAACCTTATTATAACACTAAGTATTGTAGTCACACGTGGCCTTACGATGCTTGTTCATTTAGCATTTGGGCTTTTTGGGCAGGAAGAGAAACAGACAAATCTTGATCACATTTACTTTGGACTAACAAATTAAAGCAATCTTCCTGTGTATATTTGAAGAAAAAGTAGAAATTTTTGCAATCAATTACTATCAGTTTAATTTAACTCTAATCAAATATATTTGATAAACAAAACCACTTCTCTTGGACTTTATTCTATTCTTTTTTATTATTATTTTGGACTGTTTTTCTGAGCATTGATTGAATTGTTGATTAAAGCAACATCATAAAAATGTTTAATCTCACACAGAACTCAATGGGATGTGTGTCCCCTGATACTGTTAGTATGCATAGATTCATTTTTAAAGAGAACAAATGCACTTCAAGTTTGATCAATTTAAGCCAGTTTGTTCATGACTTCCAACATCCACATTTTATTTTGAACTTAGTTTGTTAGATAAGTTGCAAAAGTAAAGGTATACTTTAAGGTGCATTTCTTTGCGGGATTAGAAATTGCGGCTATTCATCGATTAATCTGGTCAATACCTGAAAACCTGGATATTACAAATTGTATTATAGTTACAGGATGTTTATTTATGCAGGTTGTTCACCATTTGTGTTTCAATTTTGTTTTACTTGACTTCTTAGCAGTGTTTGTACATGTCATCATATATGTAAGCAGCCAGATCATGATATTGGTGGCTTGTAAGAGGCATTCAGTGAATATAAAGTTTCATTTCTGTTCAACACATTCTTTTTTTTAAATGTTTTTCTTAGTGCAATTAATTTTGCCTGCTCTCCCTGTGTTGGATTCAGAACCTTGTTGAAACCTTACTGATATTTTAGTGGTGAATTACGTTGTTCTCAGTGGCTCACGGTCAGATATTTTAACATGGCTCATTGCATATGATTGCTGCAGTGCACAAATTTTCAACGTGTCACTAAAAGCAGGTCCAGAAAATTACAGCAATGCGAGGAGAGCTTAAGAGAAGGCTTGTAACACTATTATTTGTGGCCGAGAATAAGTTGAAAGAGCAACTTCTATATTTTTAGAGGTGTTTTTGGAAACTGATACAGCACACAAAACATAACTTACCTAAGAAATGTATTTACACCTAAGATTTGATTATACAGTTCTGTTGTAATAGTTTGTTGATGCACTATCATTAAACACTCTTAACTCAAAATGACCGTGTGAAAAAAAAAAGATTCAAGTTTCCATGAAGGAAGAAGGTCTTTCTCTAGCCTTTTCCTTGGTTGTAGACATTCCTTACCACAATTTGTCTAAGCTGCGTACTCTTGCATTTCCCCATTCCTTCCAGTTAAGTCCCTTTTACTCGTGTCCTATTTCTTTTCCACTCTTTCACAGTTGTCAGCTTTTCCTATGGCACTTTGCATTGTTCTGCATTTTTACCCTTGGATAAAGTTATTGAAATTTGATCCTGGGTCAATGGGTAGAGGTCATATTTCTGACTCTCTTCGATATGACCTTTGATCCAGTGTCCTGGTGGCCTGTAAGCGTTCAAATTCATGTCGGCTGTTGCGGTCTGGACTGAGGTTTGCCAGTGCCCTGCTCCCACCACCTACATCTTCCTCCTCCTCCTCATCACGATTGAGGAAAGCCAGCTCATTTTCATAGCAGAAGGAGTTAGAGCTGGGGACTAGGAACTTGTTCTCCACCATGTCCTTGGCACTGCAGCGAGGGGTGGACGGCACCTCGTAGGTTTTGTGAAAGTGAGAGTAATCCACCTTGTACACGTTCTTCTCCTCAAACAAGACTGGCTCAAACCGGTGACCCCAAAGGACCTCAGAGGCCAGGTAGGAACTGCGAGCCTGCGTGGTCATGGCAGTTGCTTCAACCATCCCCTCCAAGATGACGACAATCTCAAAGTCAGATGTTTCCAAGTCCTGTTTGCTGATCCCAAAAAGGGGGCTCTCCTCATCTATCTCATGGAGAATAGTGATGGGCGAAACCAAGAAAATCCTGTCCAAACCTTTGTCGAAGCCCACATTAATGTCGATCTGATCTAGAGGAATATATTCCCCTTCATCAGTTATCCGAGGTTTGATAAGCTGTGCTCTGACATGGGCCTCTACAATGTGGCTCTTGCGAAGATTCCCTACCCTCCACATGAGGCTCAGCTTTCCGTCCCGCATGGCAATGACTGCATTGTGGCTAAACAACAGTGTTTGCGCTCGCTTTTTAGGCCGTGCCATCTTGGCCATGATGGCTCCAATCATGAAGCAGTCAATGATGCAGCCCACAATGGACTGGAAGACCACCATAAAGACAGCCACTGGGCACTCCTCAGTCACACAGCGGTAGCCGTAACCTATGGTAGACTGCGTTTCAATGGAGAATAGAAAGGCAGCCACAAATCCATTGACCTGTAAGACGCATGGAGTGAAGTTGTCATCTCCGGCTGGGTTATCCAGATCTCCATGCAGTAAAGCAATGATCCAAAATGCTAAGCCGAAGGCCAGCCAGGAGACAACAAACACAAGAGTGAAGACTAATAGCATCCATCGCCAGCGGATATCAACACATGTGGTGAAGATGTCGGCCATGTAGCGCTGCGACTTGTCGTCCATATTGGCAAAATGCACGTTGCACTGGCCATTCTTCTTGACGAAGCGGTTGCGGCACTTGCGGCGTGTGTGGATCTTGCCATTGCCAAAGCCGTTCATGCCATGCATGGTAGTGAGGCGGAGGGCCTCTTCCTCAGATGACACAATGCTGTAGCGGTTGATCCGTCCTACACTCATGCTCCTGACGGCGCCTCCAGCCGCAGGGTTAGAGCAGAAGGGCAGGCCCGGAGTCCCAGTGTGTGATCAAGGCCCCTCACAGCTTGATCCCTGGCTAAACTGCATTTTAGTGAGTCATAGACAGGGAGCTGGGTGGGAGCCTTGTGCATTAATCCAATCCCTGTAGAGAGTGTCAGGAGAGGAGAGAGGAGAACATGTGTGAGCGTCTTTCTCCGACATAATGGTCAAATCACAGCATACATGTGTATTAAACATCACAAAAGAACTAACCATGAAAGCTTTTGGTGAATGAATGGTAAACATTGTTATACAAGTTATCCTGATTCCCCCAAAAAGGCCAATGATATTATTAGATTAGTGCACTGAATAGACTGCGTGCATGTTAGATTGCAAATGACCGTCACTACTTACAGTGTTTACGTTTGCTTCTAATCTAGATAAAAATCATATTTTGGTTGGAAATATGTAAACCTCTATACTGGTAGAGCAGTTTTTCAAGACTCTGTCAATACCCTTTATTGGATCAAACATTCCCACTAGTTCCTCTGTTCATGTTTTGTTGGCTTATTATAAGATTTTCCATTAACTAATATAGTAACAGTCAGTCTTTCTGGACTCAATCATCTGTTAAGTTGGTCTTCTTTTAAACCCTAATACTAGAGATAATAGAAACAGTAGAGATTGTCGATATTGTAACAGGAAGATTGTACAGTATTTTAAACATTGTACTATTTTTCATGTAGCACTTCCCAGTAGAAGGTATGTTGTGTTAGCATCCATAGTCCCGGTTACTTTGGTTACTTCACACTCCTTCTGCTTGCCATTTTGCTCTCTTTAAACGTCACGACTCAAAATCCAATTGGCCCCCACTGAAGGGTCCTCATGTCTTTTGATGTCGGCTGGGTAAGTGAAGGGCTGGCCTCCCAGCACATCCACTTCTGTCACATGCATTTCCTGTGCTTTTTTCGTCTCAAATCGTAAAGAAGGTTGGCAATGGAGATAAACTCCTACCAGATGTTTATTATTATTTTGTGATTTTTTTTTTTTTTTTTAATTTTTAATTTTTTTTTTTTTTTTTAACCATTGTTCTCGTCACTGTTCGTGTCTGGTTTTTCGTTTCATAGGATGAGAAGGCCTCTCATAATTTTAGGCCTACCAGTGATAAAGAAGGCTGTCACATGTTCATTTTTAGCACGTCTCGGTTGTATTTATAGTCTATCAGCAGCATGCCACGCAGTCATCACACATCCAACAGACAAGCTGTGCTCTTCTATCTGTTCTTTTGAGGCCTAAGTTACTCATTGTCCTCTCAGTACAATACTTTTTTAAGGGGAGTAGAGGGGGTAGTGTGTGTGCATTTAAACTCCTGGGGGACTTGTATGTGTGCCACTGATTCCATGGGCGTGCAATTCCAGATGCTACATACAGCGACGGAGAGAGAAGGGCTCTATTTATTTGACCCCATTCTGTACAATTTGCAGTGTTATTAATCACGTTGTGAGGATCCAGTAAATTTAAACCCCCTTCCCTTGGTGCTCAATACAAGTAGGTAGCAGATTTCTCCCTGGCGCAACGCCCTGTATAACATATTAGTTATAATTACATACTGGAATGTTAGCTTTAAAAAAAAATTACAAGATTAGACATACGACACTCATAATTTGTCAAAATCTCAGTTTGGAATGAAATTAATCTGAATTATGTCTGTATAGCTGTCAAATCATTGTCTCGGGCTAGCAGCAGATAACTCGGCCTCTGCACTTGATGTTGTGCCTCAGGGTCAAGGAGTTTTTACCCATGGGAGCCGGACTGAGGCCCCTCTGGGTGCAGACAGCTTTTATTGCCTGGCCACATCCGTTGTGTGTCTGCCTGCCTGATTTTGGGCCCTGAAGACTTGACAACTCACTCATGTGCGCTCTCAAATCCCGGGTGCACTGCCGTCTGCCACACACTCGCATCAACCCCCCCCCCCCCCCCCCTCCCCCCTACTCATAATGTTTCAGGTGGAACTTCTCCTTACCTCATTCACAATCTTAAAACTGTCCCTTAGGGTCACGCATATCTGTACACATACCTGTATACGGAAAATATACTGTCGCTAAATTTGCTATTTTTATACTTCCAAAGGCCCGTTTTTGTCTTCTGACAATATGACACAACACTTCCAAAAGAGGACAGCTGTTAATGCTAAAAAAAAAATAGTAGTCCTATCACTCCTCTCCAATACAGTACGTGAATCTGCATGTGAAACAGACTAGCTTGTCATTTCCCTTCTAATTGTTTCAAGTACAGACAGTTTAATTACGCTTGTTCGCGCTCCTTGGATCACCCATGTCGTGGCAGATGGGCCTGACTATATGACACAGTAACCACACCAAGTTTGTTATATAATTGAGATTAATCTTGAGCCTCAATATCGTCTCCACATTTCACATTATTCATCTTGGTGTCCACACTACACGCATGACCTGAGCAGCCCTCCACGGCGCGCAGTCTCCATATCATACTGTAGTCGTTCAGTGTCAGGTGTCCAATGAATTAGACAAATGAAAGTAAAAACCCTCTCTTCATCCTTGGAGTCATTGGATGAGTGCCTTAGAGTATCAAACCATGCAGAAAGTCTTTTCTTTAGCTGCATAGGAAGCTGTTTAAATCAGATTCTGTGAGAGGTTGTGCATGTGGTGTAGACGCTGCTTAAATATTCTTTGTCCCTGTTGAGATGATGGTTGCTAACATGCCACAAATTTTTGTCTATTAGTCCATGTTTAACAGACTTGATTGCTGAAAAACTAGAAACCTTTGTAGTGTTTATGATCTTTATTCAAAGAAATTAGCAGTTTAAAGGGGCAATCCCTAGTTCTTTAGCCATAGAGGGTATTCATATGTAATACATTTCATTTATTTATAATACATTTTAAGTCTTGTTTTTGCCGATGTAAGTAAATGAAAGTGTTTTTTTCAAACACCCAAAATTCAAAACAGGATAAAAAGAACTACAGGAACCTGCTATGACAAACCGATTATTATTTTCACTTATATAAACACAGGAATTAACAAAGTAGAAGGGCTAAGTATAAGTATAGTGCCTCTGTTACATTTGTGTAGAGTGTATAGTTCTCGTCCACTGCTGGTCCTTATATTGAGATACATGTCAATCATTCTGGAAGTGGTTGTAGTTGAACTTTGGTGGCTTTGTAGGTTTTGTTTATGACCACAGATGGAACTGTTATTCATAGTTGTTAATTATTGGGGCACTAAAATGAAAATGTTGTACTACAAGCAGCATGAAATGACAGCTCACAAGGCTGTAAGTCATGTACTTTTGTATTTATATTGTTATTGTGTTTTCCAGTTAATCCACTTTGTGTTTGGAAAACATTGTCAACAGAAGGATATGCATCTTTGATTCACAAGGCAGGACACGAAAAGTGATTTGCACTACATTCAATAACTTCTTGAATGACCTTTTGTGACCGAGTCTGCTGCGTGTGTTCTTGGGGAGTCGAGAAGAGCGACTGGGGGAGATGATAAGCTTGCAGCTGATTAGGATGAATAGAATGAATAATTGGATGTGCAAAATAATGGAAGAGATCGGGAGGGGGGCAATGAAGTGGAGTGGGAGAGGGTACTTCATCTCAAGACGAGCATGCAGGAAACTGAGCTACTGAGGAGCTACGATCCCAGCCCACCTCCCAAGGCCATTGTGAAGGAAGAGCCGAAGCTCAGGTGTCATTGTATTTTCCTATAGCTCACCACGCGGAACTCATCTCGTCTCAAGTGACCTACAAGTATTTTCCTGTAGAAATTAACACCACTCCAACATGCAGAGATGCTGTCTGATTGCAAGCATAATGTACAAGCTACTTAACAGCTTATTTGTGTTGTTGTTTACAAATAAAAAGGTCATAACTGGTGACCGTCATTTAAAAAAGGCTGTAACTGCTCAGTAAAATGACTATAATAGGGTAACTTGGAACCAGACAGTAACCAACTCTGGAGGCTGTATATAGGCCATGCTGGTTGAAAGAAGTGTTAATACACAAATAATAAAACTAAGTCTCCTTCTCTTTGGTACAGCTGGTATATTTTTTGCAAGTAGATCAAAATATGCACCTGTAGCTTTTCCCCTGTTCAAGCTCCTGCTCCCTACTGATTGATCATTCCTCTGTAGATTCTCACTGGGCTGTTTTGATCTTTTATTTGTGCCGATTTTTTTTTTTTTTAATCATTTGTACCCATTCACAAAGGCTGGTCCACCCATTTTAAACCTGAACTCTGTCAATTCCAATTTTGTGACACCTGTTGGTTAGAGCACACAAGTTTAGATTTATAACTCTTAGAACAGTACTACGAGATGTTATACGGTAAGCCATACAAAATCATGTATTGTCCATGTGTTTGGCATGCTATTGTAGCTTTTTGGCGAATGTGGCGTATTATGTGTTTTTCACTTTGTCCCACTGCATGCTAAAATATCCCTGTTGGATAACAAATGTGAATCAAACTGAACAAAGCTGAGATGAAAAGAAGGATGAGGTCATTGAACTGTCAGGCAACATTGCATAATCTTCGTTCTCTTCATCCTCTGTGTCTTTTGTGCCTGCACATCAGTGATTTCTTTATACACCGGCATAAAAATGCAGCACCTGAAGCAGCATTTTTATCCATTAATACCTGCTCCTGTCTGTCCTCCACTGTCAGGACACTGGCTGCCTAAATTATATGTTGAAGTTGAATTTGGATGTAATGCAGACAGTGTTTGTTTACACTGACTGGATTTATGAGTCTGATGATTACACTGTTGTCTACCCCTAAAAGTAGTTGTTGTTATTGATTTTTTATTTTTATTTTTTAAATTCATTATATTTCTTTCATTAATTATTCTATCAAATGTAAAAATGAATGGCAAATTCGCATCACGGTTTACCACGTTTCAAAGTAATAGCCTGAAGCCTTGAAAAAACTACATATATTCCATTTAAAGTAAGAAACACGAAGACAAGAAAAGAAGCCACTCTCCACATTTTAGAATCTTTAACTATTAAATTGTTTGGTATTTTTATGTCAAAACTGAAATTTATTGTTAACATATTATTAATTCACTTTATCATCACCAAATAAATATCTGTTCAATGAATGATTAATTATTTAATCATTTCAACGGTGCTGTTATCACCCAATTTAATGCTCTAATATTGTCTCACTGTCCTTTGTTAACAAGATGTGATTTGGATTGAAGTGAATGCCACAGTATTGTGGATTCAAATTTCATCTGTTGTTTAACTGACTACTTTTAAGGTTTGTTTTTGTGTGCCTTCCAGCTACATTTCAGTTCTGTTGTTTTAACCCGTTAGCAACTGGGAGCTTTTCCATATCAGGCTGCGATGTCAACAGTGAAGGCCTTCGTGGCCGGCCTGAAATAATCGACTGAAGATAATCAACCCCACATGAGAGGTTGATGATAGAAAAATAATTTATGACATTGCATTCAACCACATTCTACAGGGAAAAAAAAGCGTATAGCTGCCGTAGTAAAGCTGCACACAGGAGGACATTATTTTCTGTTTCAGCTCTGTGTTACAGTGGATTTGAAATGAAACGGTTTGTTCTGCTTACTTTTACATTGGTTACGGATTTGAGCAGTTTTATACATTTAATTCCAGTTCGTGGTGACATGTGCTTGGACAATAAGATTTTGTTTTCAAAGCACTCAATGTCTAGTTATGTGCTGTTTCTAAATAATGATGTATGAATTCAATATTAGATGTCTGACTGAATTTGAATCGCATGCCCGTGGATGTGCTCCACGGGGAATGCTTTCGAGCAGACTGCCTTCCACTGCCACTTTTACAAAAGACCAATAGCATCTGACAAATACTGTTGTTACAATCAGGCTGCAAGTTTGAAGTAAAGTTTTCTGTCCACGTCTTACCTTTGTCTCTACCTGTCCCACACCCAGGCTGCAGAACTAAACGGTGATATCTTCTTCTGTCCTGGTGTCCCTGTTAACCAAACTGAGGCATTCTCTGCATCTGCCACTACAGCTGCTCCTTCCTTTGTGTGTTACTCTCACGCCGGAGAAAACCACTCCATCATCTTCAGCACAAGGCACAGACCCCCTTTGAATTTCTTCATCCTTGCTTGATCTCTTGTCACTCCCTCTCTCTCTTTTTTTTGTCAGGAGCTTTGTGGAAGCTGCAGGTGAAGAACGAACCAGGCTGAGTCGCACCAAAACCCCGGGCCACGCCGCTGCCGCCGCTGCTCAGGCAAATGCTGGACTTGGAAAACAGGTGCAAAACGAGAACTATCCAAACAAAAATTCTGTTTTTTGTATCTCCATCTTCTGAGGCAATTTATTCAGCTGGTCTTCTGTTCATCCTTTATTTTTACTACCATTAAGTCTGTCCTTCACATTTCCCATAAAACTGCCCAATATCCACTCACTGCTTATTAACTGAACAGCTCTCTCTATCAATCTTTTGCAATCTGATCTAGTTGGACTGCTGTTCTCTCTCTCTCTCTCTCTCTCTCTCTCTCTCTCACTCTCACTCACTCACTCTCTCTCTTTCTCTCTCTCTCACTCTCTCTCTCTCTCTCTCTCTCTCTCTCTCTCTCCCACTCTCTCTCTCTCACTCTCTCTACCTCGGACTGTTTCTTGCTCATGGTCCTTTCTCTCTCCCTCCCTCCTTCCTGTAGTGTCACAGAAGCTGCCATTTGCAGCCTCCCTCTCTTTTCTCCTCCCTCTCCACTCTTTCTCTCTCTATCTTGTTGTCTCCCTCCCTCCTTCCCGCCCTCCCTCCCACCCACATCATGGCACTACCAGTTGACAGCAACTTGATGCACAGACGTATCATTCAGAAAACACAATCACACCACCATCATATTCAGTTAAAAGTAGATGGGAGCAACATAATGAAGAATAAAGGCTTTTCCATTGATTTCCCACACAAAATTACAAGCCCAGAACTTGCTGTCTTTTGTAGCCTGCTTTTACTCCAGAGATAAGTCCAGTTATCCTACCTTTTAATTCATCAAGATTTCTCTGTTAGAGTAGTTGCAAACTTGCTCGGTCTTTGCAGCATCATGTGAGAGTATTGTCTGGTGTGCGGCTGCAACATGACCGGAGTAAATCTTCTTTGTGTCTCGGTTTGACCTGTGACAGCCAGCTGCCGTAGTGAAAGACTCGACAGGTTCAAAATATCATGCTGCTGGGTGCTGTGTCTCAGTGCAGAGCGATGCCTTTCACACTTGTCACCAACAACTAATCAACCACATTTGACCCAAGGGGGTGTGTGTGCGTGTGCGCGCGTGTGCGCGTGTGTGCGTGTGTGTGTGTGTGTGTGTGTGTGTGTGTGTGTCGCTCACACCATGCCAGGACTTCCCCGTCAGAAGAATTTAAATTATTCGAGCCGTCTTATTTCATTCACCGTATTTCATTATTTGAAAAAAAAACATCCAATGGACGATCTGTTTTTGGTGCTCACACACGACTATTGTCTTGATGTGTCACCATGCCTGTAACAATCTTCAGCGTCTCTTCTTTTTTGTGCCTTCAGTTGTTTTTAGGAGCATGCTGTAGCTTTTTCTTAGTCACTGCCAATGTTGAGTGCTTTACTGTTACCCTTGACAGCTTTAAAGTGTGACATTATCCTCAGAGCTGAGTGCCTGCACCCCTTTTCTCACATCTTTTCAGAGAGCCAGTCATCAGTCAAACGCTAAAAGAGATGACAATTAGTAAGGGAGGGGGTTGAAAGAGTGCGAAGTTTCTAAATACAGCCGTACTGGCTCAGCCCCAGCTTTATCACTAATGATTCATCAGGGCAGGAACCCTCTCTGTTTTTTTCGTTCTCTCTCTCTCTCTCTCTCTCTCTCTCTCTCTCTCTCTCTCTCTCTCTCTCTCTCTCTCTCTCTCTCTCTCTCTCTCTCTCTCTGCTTCTATTCTTTCTCCTTCACAGCCTCTGATTTCAGATTTCTGAGGGTGATTTTGCAATAGCCTGTGTGTGATCATCACCAGGCTATTGTGTTTGGCCGAGGACGTCAACTAATGGAGCTCAAAGCGTTCTTTTAAGGCGTCTCAGTGTGTGCCGGCAACAGGTACCATACCGGCTCCTGCATAATGTAAGGATCTGATGCCGGAGTGCCGCGAGCTTGGAGAACAGTAGATCACAAGGTTCACACATCTCGACTGTAAACCTCGTTATGTAACAGCACCATAATCACAGGTGGCTGCTCACATATCCTTTTGCATGTCTGTCTAAATGAGAGGGTTTTGCCTCCCAGGAAGATGGCTAAGTAGGATCCGCTGCCGCTTCCATGGCTACAGGTATAACACGTTTTCACTATTTTCAGACCAATGGGAACTTGCAGAAATGAAGCAAATAGTGGGGGTCAACCATAGGCTTGGGCTCAAAAGGGCGAATATTGGATTGTTGTTTATGACACAGTATCTACTCTCTAATCTCGCCATTTTGCATCATTTTAAATGGAAATGTTTTTTTTGTGATTTAATTTAAGAAGTCAAAATGTAATTCCTGAACAAAAAAACTTAGTTGTACCAAGATGGGACTTTTGAGGTGACGCCTGAGAGTGAAAATAGAAGCGAGAGGTGATGCGCTCAGGTTTTAAAACAGCCACTGAGCAGAGAAAGTAAAGAAAACGGGGAGTCTGTGATAGTGAAGCAAGGTGTAGTTTGCATTAATCAGAAGGGTCCTAAGAATAAACTTTTCACGATCTTTCTGGTGATGGTGATTGTGGCATTTCATTTTTTACAATGACACTCGCCCAAGGCAGATGCTGCACAGGAGCTCTGTTGACTTATTGCTGCTGACAGCTCAATCTCTCTCCATCATGATCAAGAAATATCATCTACAGGGTTCTGACACACAAAGGAGAATATATGAGAAACCTGCTGCGTTAGTGATCTGGAATACTTGAATTCAATCTAATCAGCGCATATTTTCTTGAGATAAATATACATTTTGGGAGCTTTTGACAGTAATAGAAATAGAAAAGACCAATAGATTGATTCTGACTTTACAGAATGCAAAAGTCTCCTTTTATGTCACACTCACTGGTCACACCTTTTTAAAGATGGTTAAATGAATTAATATTGTATGTATTTAATAAGCAAAAACTCCCTTCTGTTGTTTTCATACTTAAAAACCACAGTTACACGCAGTCACCGAACCTTCCTCTGCTTTCTTCCCTTTCGTCTTAACAAATCCTTTGTCCCACACTAATTTATCTTTATACTGTGTGGAAGCCCAGAAGCACTCTGAACACTCCCCCCCTCCCTCCCTCCTTGCTCGGCTTGTCACTAAGCACCCCAATTACATTATTCTCTGAGACTCCTGTCTGATGCAGCTATTTCAGGCTGCGCAGCCATTCCTGTTCATTTTCATTTCTGCAACTTCATTTCTTGTCAGCGGGGATTAGGAATGTGATATTACTGTACGCACACTGGCCGAAATAGTTGTGAAAAGGGCTTCTTGTTCTTGGGCCCAGCTGGTGGTTGTTTAGCGCGGCAGTGGTAACGTGTGTGTGTTGGGGTGGATAGTGTGGAAATGATCTAGGGTATAAACTTAAAGCCTGAATTTGGTTTCATCAACGTTTCTATGTGTTCTTTCAGTTTTGGGTGATTGTTTTCATGTCAGTGTCGCAGATCATCATGAATATTGATACGCGATAATGATTTTCTACAGCAGGTTCCAGTGTGTTATGTTTAACGAAGTAAAATGGTGTGTTTATTGGAAAGACATGCACACAAAAGAACTACAAAAGAAAATGAAGTTTTATAAAAGAAAATACCCCACTGAATGTCCTACTTAGTGTCGCCTATCATTAAGCAACAGAAGTGTAATCTCTCCTCGTATTTGTTCGCCAAACCCACAATTCATATTCAGCCAGGTTTGATGAATTTATGCTGAGAAAGTAATAAATGTGTCCAAGAAAACAACACCCCAGTAGTGCATTTCACTACACCTACACAGAAGCCACGGCTGCATGTGAGGGCAGACACGGTTCATACTTTTACATAAAGAGTCCTGCAGCTGCACTTCACATCCCTCCTTCTCCACGCCTCACTCACGGGTGACTGGTGCTACTCTCAGGCCAGGAAATGGACAATGATGGAGGTTTGATCTGGTGGACATTTTGATAATGTTACTCTATTTCCCTAACAGAAAAAAAACACAGGAATTTCAAATTTGCAAAAACATCATGTGATCACGTGATTGTGCACATGTGAAACATGCATTTTGCACATGGGAAACATGTTGTTTTGGAATATTTCCCTGGTGTAGTGTGTGAAGTCCATGTCGACTCCCATGTGAATACTTTCACACATATTTTCCCCATATCATCATATGTTGCAACATGTCGTAAACAGGTGTCATACATGTGATTTAAGTTTGGAAAACATGGGAAAGTCATGTGTGTTTTCTGTAAGGGTTCTTACACTTCGACTAACCATTCACAGCTTTATGCACTGTAACCTCCAATCAGCTTTGACTTAGGTCATTTTCTAATTGGCTTGGAGCTGTTCATTAAAATTGTATATGAAGACACTGTAAACTCCAACAGTGAATAGTTTAGTAGATAATTCTTAAATTACAGTAATTTACACTGGAGCGACACATTTTCAATAGTTTGTGTCATGTTGTTGCCTTATCATGCTTCATAAACTCCCCTCTGAATGGATTTAGGTTACTGTAAGGTAACTGCACTGACTTTTACTTTTTAACAGTGTGCTGCTGTCACGATGTTAGAAATCCCTGTGGCTGTTTATCATGACAAGGGAAAAATGGTTGTAATGTACACATTGACGACTGGTATGCATGTTTAAGTATGATTATGATGAATATTGTTTTTGAAAGTGTAAATAATGTAACTAATTAACTCCTAATGTACATAATATTTCAATAATACTATTTTCACAATGTCAAATGGCAACATACAAATGGCACAGAGACAACCATCCTCAATTTTTGCAATTTAGACTCCCCAGTTAACCTAAAGTTTGTCTTGCAAAATACTGCGTCACTGTGCCGCCCAATTTGTGTGTGTGTGTGTGTGTGTGTGTGTGTGTGTGTGTGTATGTGTCTGTCTGTGTGTGTGTGTGTGTGTGTGTGTGTGTGTGTGTGTGTGTGTGTGTGTGTGTGTGTGTGTGTGTGTGTGTGAGACAGCAACATATGCCCTGCTATATTTACTTTGACCTAGTGCATTGAAGCGTTTTGTTGTTCATCGAGATATCTTTCATGCTGAAGACATTGTGTTCATTTTCTAACAGCCGAATCATTCAGAGTGTGTAAATCACCTGATGAATGTCTGGGAGAAAGATGCTCTCAGACGGCCCGACACACTGTGTACTTTTTACCTTGCCTGAAACTTGTATCCTCGCTTTTCACAAGAGTTTAATTATCTAATGTGCCGTGCGGTGAGATGCTGGGGGTGCTAGTAGAGTGTCTATGGTTCGCGTGTGTCCTCACCTTGACAGCACGCTGAGAAAAGCTCCTGTCTGCCTTTCCACTGATACCCCGGGGGTGAGAAATTAATCGGCTCAGGATCCAGTGTCCTTGCTGCCACCCCTCCCTCTGCTGACCCTGACCTCTGCCAGGCTCTGCCCAAACCACAGCACCATACCTGCAGTCTTCAAACGCTCTGGATTCTTTTACCACTGGTGCAACAATATTTACTCCACTACTTTACTTCAGTACAGTTTTTGTGGGACTGGTATTTCCTTTTTATAGACTTTTACATTTACCTCACTACATTTCAGATGGAAACTTTGTGCTGGTTTACTTTATTTTACAACTGTAAATACTAGTAAATTTTCCGGTTAAGTTTTTACATAGAAATCAAATTTTTATCTTATTAAATGTGTCAGAATATTTTTTGGAGTTCCACAGTATATGTTGTGCCTCCATCATTACCAGGTACAACCTTGTAATACATTATGTGTGTCAGTCTGATATTCACTGGTACAACTACTGTTATGGTTTGCTTTTTAGAAGCAGTCTCAAAAGTCTAGATGTCAATAATGCATTAGAAAAAAATATTTAAATAACTTTAATGTGTGTCATTATGATACATTGAAATGGGTCCTCTTTATGCACTACATACATTTATTTTGCTGCTAATACTTAATACAACACTTGTACATTTACACACTTAGACATTGCTACGTTTACTTAAACTCTCCAACACAAAAAAAATGTCTTCTGGTTCGTGTTACTCCTGAAAGTGAAGATTTTCGCTGTTCTCACTTAAAAAGAGTTTAAGGTGTGTACCTGTGAGCAGGATTTATGACATTACAAATGGTTTTGAATCTGAAACTGGTCCAACTGGCAACTTGTGTGATTTAGAAAGTTGAAGCCAGTACTGTTCATGCATGAATAACGGTGACATCTTGAGATTTCTTGTATTCAGTTTTTCAACTTTTGAAGTGAGAAATATTTGCATAGATTCTGGATTTTTCCATGTTTGTTTTTCTATTTTTCCTTGAATGATTCATCGGTTGGCCAATTTTAGTGGCCATTAAAGGCCTGTCACAGATATATTGGTATATTTTCAGTATGTATGTGTTGTTTGACATGAAAACCTTTTCAGAATATAATGCTGAAAAGGATGCCAAGGGCAATTTAAAAAACTTTATTTTTTCAAATTTAGGCCGGTAGTTATTTATAATTATTATATTCTTAGTGGGGTTCACTATTTCAGTGCACTAATGTAATTTTGGACAATGAAGTTAATCATTAAACTGTAAAATACCATGCTCCCATTACATATCTTTGTCAAAAGATTTTGATGACAATATTTTGGTCGATATATTGATATCAGAATTTTTTTTCAACTTCCTAATATTGATGGCTGCATCAGCCCAAAAAATCCATCATTGATCGGGCACGAGTTTAGATGTCTTTTTAAGAATATTAAACATTTCTAACATCAATGAATCACTTCTGCCCTTCACCAACATCAACTATTAGAAGCAATACAAAATCATGAACTGTTAAGATGATGCTAATGGGCTTACCTATTCTATGTTGATTCCAGACAAATTCTAAATATTAAGTGTATACATGATTCTGAGCATTGTAATCATCTTTTTGTGCTGTTGAACCGAAATAAGTGCAAAGCAAGACCGTTTCCTCGTCCATTCATGGTAGGATTGAAAACATTCAGGTACTCTGAATCCAGCCATGTTTGCTTTTATTTAAGACACGGTGAGCTCCAACACAGTGTTACTGCAACATGAGGTAATGTTGGGACGCGCTCACCGAATGTTCCAGTTATGCCTCCTCTTTTCCCATGTAACGCTGTGTCTTGGCAAGTTCATTCCGACAGATGTTTTCACTCATGACACAAATTAAGCCTCTCGGCTGAACTGATTATGTCTTCAGGCGCTCTTGGTCCCGTTCCTGTTTCTATAGCAGATATTTTAGAGGTGGTTTCGCACAGTAAAAATATTTAAAAAAAAACACTCAGCTAATTTTTTTTTTTCCCCACAGCCACAACACCCAGTTTGGAGGACTGCTTGTCACTCATCCAGTAAAAGACTAATGGAGTGTGTTCACAGTATGAATGCAGCCATGTCCATCTTTAGCACAAAGAAAACGGGTGAATGGACATATATCCAGGACACCCAGTCCTGATTAAAGTGGCTCATATTAGCTTCGTAGATTCGTGGAAATGGCAGAACGAGGACAGGGAGAGCGGTTCGGAGTCAGCAGGCACATTGTGTCTTCATCAGAGCTACTGTATGTGTTCCCTCATTTCTCTGTTCCTCTAACCTTGACGGTGATGCCGCAGTGTGATTGGACAGCTCCTGTAGATGCCTCAGAGTAACTCCTAAGAAGGGAGGATTGGTCACAGAATTGTGCTTGTGTGACTTTCGATAAAACCAAATGAAACCACGCTAGAAGCCAGATCACATGTCACGTAGAGATGGAAGAGAGTCAACATGACATCTTTGTGCTGCCTTCTTATTTTGTGTGTGTCATTGTCCACTGCATAAGCCAAAGGTTAAACAAAGCCTCTGAGTGTTGTCTGAAAGCTTCGAATGCAGAATATTCCCGGCACTTGTTTTCAGATTTGTCTGTGTGGGCGGGTGTACATCTGTGTTCGAACTTGTCTCCTTGTTCTGAGCTGCTTTCTCATCTTGCATGTATGTGCACACAGGAGAGTGTGTGCGCACACGGCTATTTGTAGCAGGTCTGGCTCCCTGGGAACCCATCCTCCATCTGTCGATCCCACACAGGCGAGCGCAGCGAAGCCCTAATTTTACCCTAAATTTACCAGCAGCTGACCCTTTTTTCTCAGCGGCATCGGAGACCCTCTAATACTTTCTCATTCACACGGTCTGCTTTACTCTTTGCCTCTTCCTCTTCCTCACCAACATACACGTGCAGAAAAACCTATCTTTACTCTCCGTATGCTCTTTCACACACTCAGGCACAGTCACTTTCACACCCACACACTCATCTGTAATGACACAAGAAACAGTACATTTATACTAAATGGCAAAGAGCTCTTGGAAGTCAGACATATTATTTCATTACTTAAATGCCACGCAGCGCAGGGGGTTGAACAAATATTCAAATGCGTGTTGTGGTATCAGCAGTATGTTGAGATACTGGAAAACAGGCCTGTGACATTGGAAAAATAAATTAACCAGTGGGGCATATGGTGGGCTTGTGCAGGCATATGGTGAGATGCCACTTGCCCCATTAGCTTGGGGTCTTTTTGGACACAACAAGAAGCTGTCATTCATCAGACAGTGCGAAGAATCTCTGCTTTACACGAGAGCTGTAAAGAGTATAGAGGACATGCCAGGACTGTGTATTGTGTTTATTTACCATATCTGTGGTTTTACATCTTTAAAATCACTAACTGGAAATGGCACATCCTTTTAAGCAGCCATTGACTTCCATTCATATTGGTAGAATATGAAACTCAAACTTGAAGAGACATGCAATTTATTTTTATAAAGTTCTACTTTGTGCTGTGTTGTTTGTGTGTGTGGCTGTGAGCTTGGGACTTGTTGATTGAGGAAAGTCAGACACTAAGGGCTTTATCTGACACCCGGCGCAAAGGGCTGCCAAGCGCAACACAAGTGTCTTTGCTAGTTTTAGTCTGACACGGTTGTCATTTTCCTGTCCAGCGTCCATGTTGTTTAAATAGCAAATATACTTGCGCCCATATATGCACCCCCTGGGAACGTTGGTCTTAAAATGAGGTGTGGTCAGATGTATTATTGGCACATTGCTATTTTCAGGAGGCAGAGACAATGCACAATTGACCAACAAAAGCCAAGTGCAGTATTTTACTGTTTTATTAGGGGACGCAATATTAATAAAGTATTATGCACCATTAAAGGTGGGTTTACTCTCTGCTTGTTACACACACAGGGACATGCAGCAGCACATAATCCTGCAAAAGAGTTATTAAAAATAACACAATTATTATTATTATTATTATTATTATTAATAAGTGTACCTGCCTTTTGAAGGGAATGGGACAGTCTGATTGGTTTATTTCATGTTACGCCCAAAACACACTTATGATTAATCTAGGGTCTGAGTACAATCCCTGTGAACCATGCACTTTACTTTGCGCTCAAATTGTCTGCTATTAAACAAGCAAAAGTGGATTTGTACAATCCCTGAATGCATTTGAATAATGTGCTGTTATATTTAAATTAGAGCCCCAAGAGTTTCAGACTTGGGTGACAGTCAGCCTGACATCATGGTTTATAAAAGCAATGCTTTTTAGCAGAAGTGTCCAAAGTTTTAGGTGTCGGGATGTCTTTAAATGCATCAACCGCAAGATTTTTCAATGCAACTTCTCTCAACTTCATCACAGTGGAATAATAGTTAATCTTCGCACACAGAGAATAAATAATTGACCTGTTTACTGTGATGGTTTACCTACACAAGTGCAAGCAAGATTAAAGTTTTTGAAACTAAATTGAACTTGTAAGCAATGGTTGTGTGTTACCCATTAATCTAAAAACCAATGATAACATTGTTAAAACTGTTGGCAGTAAGGTACGGTACATGTGATTTGTAGTTCATAAGCTAAAATTTGCTTTAAACATAGTTTGAGATAAATGCAGTGTTCTTGATTGTCAGCTCTACACTTGTAGACGAAGTTTGACTTTCACATTCTTTATCTTTCAACTACAATTCAACCTCTTCATTCATAAATATATGGACACGTCCTTTTGAAGAATATGCCCCTTAGCGAGGGTGTGGTTGGGCCAGTTGTCCCCAGCTCCGGAGCTTTTTAGGTCGGGCCCAGTGTTGCATGGCAGGACCTGATAGCTTGGCCACAGCAGTGTAGTTGCGTCAGCTATATTCTCCACTGAGGCTTTACACTAATTCACTGCATCCGATCCAGCGGCAAGGCGCTCAATAGCCCCGCTCACCGGCTCCAAAGGCCAAACATTTCTCCCATTGTTCCCCCGAGAGAGGCTGGATTTAAAGGGATGCCTGGGGAAGGGGATGATGTTCAGCAATTTTTTTTTTTTTTTGACTGCAACTGTTTACATGAGTGAAGTTCACGAGAACTTTTTGTCAATTGTTTGTGAAAATCTGATAGAAAAGTGTGTGTGTGTGTGTGTGTGTGTGTGTGTGTGTGTGTGTGTGTGTGTGTGTGTGTGTGTTAGGGTGTCACTGGCCCAACATAAGACAGTGGGATTCACTTTGGCTCTGTGTGAGATTAAGCTTTTTGAGTTGCTGTCCCTCTTTAACAGCTCTCTGTGGGCGTGTGGATGAGAAGTGAGAAATAGACTGAGGCTGTGAAATTATTAAAGTCGGGCCTCATTTTAGTTGTGGGAATCACATAATGTTGGGAGAAAAAAATACAAACTTAGTAGGTACATGGATCCATATAAATCTTGAACTAGAGCACTTGGGAAATCAGAATAGTACCTCCTAATTATAGTATTTTGTCCAGTTTCTTATGAAAATGCAATGTCAATGCTTTCCCAATCATTCCCAGTAGCTATGCTCATATGGAACTCATTATTCCAATTACAAACAGTTTGAAGCTCGAACAGAATACAGAGGCTCCATATAAACACCTCAATCAGAATAAACGGGCCCAAACTGATTGAAATTTCAATTTTGAAATTTGATATTTCAATCAGTTGCTCACGAGGAAATTTAAATCTCATCATAAATTGATGAAACCTCATCAAAAACTGATGAAAATAAAAATTGTACAATGTAAACTGATTATTTCTTGGCTGCATTCGTGCCCATTCCCTGCATATTAATATATACATGCGAGAGTATCTAGGCTTCTCCTTCACTTCCAAAAAATGGCGGCTCAAAGCTGAACTAGACCACAGCTCAGTTTGTTTTTGATACAAACTCTTAAACAACTCAACGTTATTGGACCTGTGTGGACCTAGCGTGTTTTTATTAAAATGTTGCTTGATTAAGAGTGACACAATAATGACAAAAACTGCATTGAACAGACGACCATCTTATATTTTTCCCATCTTTCGTCTGTGAAGACCCGGTCGACTCTGTCTCCGATTGACTAGAAGCCATTACCTTCATTGTTAATTTGATAAGATTGTAAGAATATCGGGGTTAGAGCCGATCAGGGACAGACTAGGGGCTTGAATGCTTGTAGGAAAATTTATGTATTCCTCACTTTTGCACACTTTTAGGCTTGAAGTTGTGGTACCTTTTGAGAGTTGCGATTAAATCCATAAGTGCATGAAAACACCAGGCTGTATTAGATCACATCCCATGTAAACAGACTAAACAGTAAATCTTCAGTCTGAATGATTTTAAGAAGAAAAAAAGTGTGATTGTAATAATTTTCCTGATTTAATAATCCATGTGACACTTGAAGCATTACCTCTCTTGGATTAAGCCTGTTAGTTGGCATTTTAAAAATGTGCTGCAACTATAAGTGCTATATTGATATAACCAGCCCACTAGATATTCTTTTTTACTTTATATGTAATTAGGACACATTTTTATGGGAAACTAAATAATAAAAACATTTTATTCACACGAAGTACTTTAAAGCAACCAAAGTAAAGACAAGGAAGTCTTAACCCTTTAAACAGCCATAAACCATTTCCCTTCCATTTAGGCCTGAAGTTGTCGTACCTTTTGAAACTCTGTTGGTTGGTGGCTCGCTGTCGTGCTTAATGAAAGATAGTTTCATGACAGTTCAGAGATGGAGAATCCAAATTTATGCAACATTTATCTGCAGTGCATCTAATCTTCTGGCATTAAAGCCTAAAGCTGTGCACTCATAGCATTAACCCACTCGGGAGACATTGGGATGGAGTGCTCTCATTACAGCAATGAGCCTCCTGAGTGAGTCCTCGTGTCACCATGAGGTTCAGACCCACAGCCACCATGAAAGGAGAGGTGCAAACTGGCAGTCACCACTCTTCTCTATTACACCGACGGGGAGAGGCTGTTATTAACCCGACAATACGCACGTCAGTGAGATTAGGAACAGAGAGCACCCCCTGAGGTTTTGTCTCACCTGTAACTTCATCTCCTCTAAACTCAGTCATTTTTTTTTTTTTTTTTAAGTGAACACTATGGCAACAGCTGTTTTTATGAATGACGAGGCTGAGGTCAGTCCTAAAGTCATGTATTATTTCAGTGTCACGTTGATGTCTATGTTCATTATATCAATGTAAATGCATCTTATTTCACTGGTAATGTCCCACATTACTTTTTTTTGTCATATATTTTTGCAAAATTGCCCCTGTGCAATTTATTATTTATCTAAGGACAGGACAAAATAAGGATGGATATATAAAGTAAATGAATAGAGTTAGGTTTATCTGAGCTCATGTAATAGTCTCTCCTGCTGGTCAGTGCATAAATCACTGATGTGACTCTTACATCCCTGAAAATAATCCAGACCCAAAGGCAGTTTTTTGTTCAAAAACCTCAGCTCTGACAAATCACTCCTTCTCCTTCAGTTTTTTGAATTTCATTTTGTGTCAGGGTGCTGCTGAGCTGCAGCACACTCTGACCACAGAACAAGTGTTCTATACCGCTGCAGAGTTATTCACCGCGTTGCATCAGAGCTTTACAAGGCAATAACAGCAGAGGACAGGAAGATCCCAAGTGGTGATGCTTCACGCTCTCGTTTTGGAGGACTTATTTTATTTTTGGTTCATTCGCCACACACAAGAGCTGAAGTGGCTGTGCCAATAGCACTGAACAGTAACCTCGGTGCCCCGGCCATTAATGCATGACAAGCTTGCTTTTCCAAGAAGTGTGGGTTAGTGTGCTTCACAAAATGATCATGACTTGATTCACGTAAGGAATTAGACCTTAAATCAATGACCACAATAAATTATCAAATTCATTAAACATACCCAGAGGAAAAAACTGGTTTGTTACCATGAACAAGGTATGTTTAATGAACTCGGATCACTGACTGTGATCATTGATTTAAGGTCTACTTCTTTACATGAATCAAGTCATGATCATTTTGCGAACCACACTAACCACCAAAACAATGGGCAAATAGAACAGTGCAAGAAAGAGAAGGCAATCTTACAGTCATTGTCATATGGATCGACTGAGAAGGTTATGGAAAGTTTTGTCAGTCTCTTAGCTTTTGCAAACCGTTGCATTACAATCTCACTCTCCATACTGATACCGCAACATGTCAATCATGCAACATGTCAAGCAGAAGCTCTCTCAGCAGCCAGGAAATTGAACGTTTAATCTTTCAGCAACTGGAAACGATCCTCTAATTACTGTAATTGGCTGGTGAGGAAGCGGGTGTGGTGGCATGGAAGAGCCACGATGGCACCCTGATCACCGGCCTCTGACTGTCCTCTGAGCATCATCGCCCCAGATGCTTTATCACCTCCGACCACTCTATCCTCCTGGATTGTGTTTCACCAGTCTACGCCTCACCATACCCCCCCACCCCCAACACACACATACACACACACACACACACACACACACACACACACACACACACGCACGCAACCTGACCACCCCACAGGGAGGGTTTCTGTATTTCTGTATGGGCACGGGACCTGCAGTTTTTATTAAATGCTTTATTCCTGGAAGCGTTGGTATAATAGTAAATTGGAGGGATAAAATATTGAACACAGTATTTTTAGGAAGAATTAAATTTTCTACAATGTTTTAGCCATTTAAAAATGGCATGAAATTATACTTTTAGGCTGAGCTCAATTATTTTGTTCATTGATGATTGATTTTTGTTTTTGTTTTGTTTGTGCCGTGGGATTAAGAAGCAAAACAAACCAAAATCCAACTCATTATTCAGTCACTTAATCAATACCAAACACAGCTGCCTCCACTTGTAGTCGTATGGAACTATTGTAATGTGTACAGATCAATACGGAAAGGAGCTTAACCGAGGAGTTTAAATCATCAAAACTATTTTTGGTTGATCATTTTCTCCATTATTAACTCTAATACTTGTCTCTTTAGCTGCCACAGTTGCTCATTTTCCATGTTGCCTCAGCTGTTTTGATATTCAGCTGCACCATGACCCCGCTCTTTTCATGAAGAGACTGAAATGAAGGCATGAGGCAAAACAAAACAGGGCAGTTTTTCAGAGGTAACGGAGGTAGGAGAAGTTCGAAGGAGAGCCGACAGTGTACGACGCTGTCAGCCCCGCTTAGCGTCAGGGCCCGTACAATTAGTCTCCAAGGCTGGGCACCAGCAGAGCGGTGACACTCCCAGGACATGCAACCTTTTCCCAGCAGTCACCCTGGACTGCTCTCTCCACTGGACGTCTCGGGAGTCGTCATTTACATCTCATTGATGATCTTTTGGATGCGTCAGCTTCACACTGGCTTTCCAGCAGTCGAGTACAGTGTCACACAGTTGCTTTAACAAAATTAGCAAAGTCATTGTGGTATTAAGTCTGTGATTTTTGTCCATGAATATTATATAATTTACAGGGTTTATTCCTGTGATCTTTGTGTCGTGACTCATGTCACTCGCTTTTCCTCAACCTTGTCTGCTTCGTCTTCAGTGGTTGTTTTTCTACTTTTTCCAGAGAAATCTCCAGTGATTTGGTGTGAACTCGCTGCATTCAGCTGTGGTTTACATGTGTACAGGAGGCAGAGAGAGCAATTAAATGTACTTAAGTGGAAGGTTTTTCAGTTGATAAAAGCTGAGATTAGCACCCCTTTCTGAACACAAAATGCCTTTTTGTTGCTTTGCATCATGGTGTCTTGAGGGTTCCGTTTTTACATTGGTAACTCTGACACATCAGTGATAGATTTCCCTCTGCAGGGTGTTGAAAACTGCTTTTCTAGACAGCCACTCTCGCTCATTCATTCTGAGGGACTGACCTTTAGTGTCAGTGTTTTTATGGATAAAGTGGTATGTGTTAATGCGATGTCATGGTGTTTTTGCTTGGCCAATTAAAGGAAATTTAAGTGATCATCAGCTATTTTCATTAGTCATACTAGTGGTGTGGCTCTATGGATGAACATGTCTGCTGGTTAGTCCACCACATGAGTCCAGACTGAAATATCTCAACCACTATTGGATGGATTTTCAGAAAAATCTTATACTCGCAGTCATGGTGTCCATATGATAAAACCCACCGACTTTAGTGACCGTTTAACTTTTCTTCAAAGGTCCAAGTTCGCACTTATTGAAGTGAATATAGAAAACATTGTACCTGCTAAACATTAGCATGAATGTAGCATCACTATGCGTCTGTTAGCATGCTGATGTTAGCAAATATTGCACCAGAGATTTTCTTAAGGAAGGTCAGAAATAGCAAATGTTACTGCAATTGTTTGTTTGTTTTTGTTTTTTTACAGAAAATGTTGTGATCTGTTTGATGGCATTGTAGTATATCATTAAAACAATATATGACCACCGATAATGCCTAAATGTCAGTTATAAACCGTGTGTTTTGACTGGCACCTGCCTGTCTGAGGATTTAAAAAGAGACCTTTCACACAGTGAAACTATTTGCCCTCATATTAATCTGTAATAATGATAATATATATTTTTTTAATGTGGTTCATTTGTTTGTCTGGGTCTCCTCTGTATTCCTGTCTCGGCCTTTTCTTCAGGGAAAATCTAATCAACTCCTGTGTAATTGGAGCTGTGTTAAGATGATCTGCAGGAGTGGGACGTCAGCTCTAATCAAACACACACACACACACACACACACACACACACACACACACACACACACACACACACAATGTGAACTGTAGCACCCTGGCAAGACCAATTATTACTTCACCATTGGTACTTTTGGTTACAATAGAGAATAGCATGTGCACAGGGACGTGGGAAGGCTAATAAGATGCTGTACAGTTTCTCACTTTTTCACCTTATAACCTTTAACAGAATATATAATTATCCAGACTCTGTGGTCTTATCATCTGTCCGATGGAAAAGGTTTATCAGTTCCCACAGTGGATGTATGCGCTCTGTCCTTTCAGGCCTTCTTTTGCATATAATTAGTATAAATTATTTGGGAAGAGGGGAAGATTTTAAATGTCCTATTTCTGAAAAAGACATGGAAGTATTTTAAAACCCTGTTTTCTATATATTTTACCCTGTAGCACAAATATAATCAATTGAAAATTATTTAAAACACAAATAGTTTCTTTTAAGTCAAAGTTTTGTGCGGCTGATTTATGGAGAAGAAGGCACTCATTACATGGTTTGTTTCTGTTTATTTGTCAAAGCAATAGAACTTTAAAACCAGTAAAAAGGGCAAAAGAACAGCGCGTCTCAGTCATCAGCCGTGGGATGAATGAAGTCTTTGAGGAGCCTTTGGATTCATTTAGCAACTATCAGTGAGCTTTGCGTCTGCTGGGCAGTCGACCAATTTCACTTTACTGGGTCAGACAGATGTAATTTCTTCCCGCTCTCCTTCCTTTTCTTGAAATCCAAAATGGGGTGTCACTTTGTGTTTGTTCTTGTCTTTTCCCCGAGGTATTATAAAGTGCTCTGTGCTTTCATAGACCTCAGCACTGCTGAGCGTGCGGCTGTCCGGCAAAGTAACTACCGCACTGTCAAAGAACTGAGAGTCACCAAGTACAACAGGACTTTGAGTATTTTGCATGCTCAGTGCGGTGTTCCTTCTTCTTTAGTCACTACTAGATCACAGCTGGTTCATCTGCTATCAGACTCCAAATCTGAATCAGTCCTCCATTTCGGTGTCAAAAGGTTTGATTTTAAGTGTTCTAATCAACCTCTAATTAATTATTTACATCCTGATAGATTATATAGACAAAACAAAATCACAGGTGAACAGGATGAGTTCCCTTCTTCTTTTTTTTTGATTGCAAATTGCCATCTGCTTCTTTGATGCCTGCTGTGCTTTTGTGGATGCTGATTACTTCAGCTAATGGCTAAAAGCAGTTTAAGGCAGATATCTAATCAACATGCAAGTCTGGAAACTGTTGCTATAACACTGACGATGTGGATTTCCTGTCTGACAGTTATTAAAATGGCAGCTTGACAATCCCATTTTGATGCAATAGAAATCGCTGAAGTGAGATCAACCAAATGGAAACTATAAAACAGAGAAAACTTTCCTTTAGGGACATAATTTGCTATTGAAAAAAAAAATCATAAATCACAATTTATCACAATAAATGTTATTGCAATACACAACATGTTGCAAAAATGTTTACTCTGATAATATCGTGACACCTCAATCAAAAAAGATGTGTACAAACTAAGACTTTCTATGACTACTACAGCTGCTGTCAAGCTGTATTTTTTACCATGTTTTCATATATTGAAATACTCCTCTCATGTTGTAGTAATTCATTAATCATCACATTTTTTTTTTCTGCCGTATGAATGAAAACTAAATGTCGTGTGTAGATCTGCGATTAAGCTCCCAGCTGCAGAGCAGGATTAGTCCTCCGATGCTGCAGCTCCTGTCCATTTCTTTCCCATCGAGCTATCTAATCTTATTACTTCACTAATTAACTGCAGCCGGTGGTATTTTTAGTATGTAGGTCAGCCGGGTGTCCCTATGACCTGTATGGACTGCAAACCCAGACAGTAACTCTTAGCAATAATCTGTGACATTTTGATATGAATATATGTCACTTTGACCCCTTTCTGTTGCTGATTAATACAGATGATTAATGGAGCTTTACCAATAAATGTTCTGGTACACAGGAAGTGATGTGTTCGGCCACACTAATTGACGAGTGATCTTTGAGGGGACGCTTGCCAAAAACAATACAGCAATTACCAACAAAGTTTGCTCATTTATTAAAACAGCGGTTGCTGATAACTATAGTTTTTAAATATTTGCACCTTTTATTGGTTATAAACATTATTTTTCTGCCACTTAAACACAACAGTAACCTTCAATAGGACATGTCTTCTCAAACAGCTAAGAGGCAGTTTTAAGAGTGATGTGAAGTGACAGGGAGGATCGCCACTGACCTGCCCACACAGGCAAACATCCAGTCCAAAAACTTTCCTCTGACAAACTGTACCAGTCTCCAGACTTTCATCTATTGTCCACGAAAGTGCAACTTTTCTGGCTGTCTACTGCCAAAAGCAACTTCAAAACAATGAGTTCACAACAGGAGGTTTCATAATGTGGTCCATTTGGATTGCATTTGTTTGAAAGACTGCAGAATTTGTGACATAAAAATACTGTGTAATTAAATGACACTAAATATTTTGTAGACACCACTGCCTTTATTTGCCGTTATGTTGTTTCAAATTTATATAACCACAAGTTTGTGCAACCCTCTTCATCGTAAAGACTGACCCATAGGACTTGTAAGGCAGGTCAACCGTTGTCGTCACGAGTTGTCAGCTGATTGGTGATTCCAGACTTAATAAATTCTCAGACTCTTCAAACTTCATAGTAGCACTCACCAACTCTGGACTCTCTAATGCGAAACCCTCCCCCAACCCCCCACCACCTCCCCCGAGCTCATTTAACTTTTGCACATGCCACATTTACTGTTAATGTTTTATTAAGTTAATGAAATGAAGAAAAAAAAAAGTAATAGTGAATTGAACTTAATATAGTTTGTTTCTCGTGTGTGTGTGCTGCAGGGGTTGCATCAACTTCACTTCAAATGTGGAATTTACGGAGGAGTCCAAACCTTTGCATTCACCTGTATTTATTGATGGGCACAATCAATATACTGATGTCCACACACTTTAATTCTATACAATGTTCTATATATAGCATTACCCATGACATGCATGTACATGATTTATTTTTTTTCGACAGCTGCCTTGAACACTGAATCTGTAATAATCAATACTGAGTGCTATTTTTAATCTGCTGTCTTTAGTACATGTTCCACTGTCCCACTGCTGTGTGTGGACAGCTCTATATTTGTTCCATGTGTTTGTAGATTAAATAGGTGCTCCGAAACGGCAACATCATAAGAAACTGGATTGGATTTTTCTTTTTGTTTATTTATGATACAAGACTTCATTTGATGTAAATATGATCGCAACCGGTTTCTAACTTTAAAAGAGTAAACACAAAAACATCATGACGACATCATTTAGCAGTTCCTAATGTTAAGATACACATGACAACATTGAAGCAGTGAAGATAAATCTGATTCTGATTTAAATGCCGAGCTGTGAATTGTTAGTCTTCCTACTCATGGTGAGTGTTTTCTCAACCACGCTCTCTTTGTCTGCTCTCTCAGTTGCTGTGCAATCGCACTCCAAATGAATCATCTGCCACTCGGAGTGCATTGTTTCTGACCTGGTTACCTTCTGCACCGGCACTGCCGCTGCACCGACGTAAACCCTAGCTGAACCTCATCTCTGCCACCGTCATTCTCAGAGTTTGCACCCCTGTCTAAAAAGGATAAATCCATAGGTGACGAACAACAAACAAGAATCCCATTTTTTTCTAAATAGACACAAAAGCGACGCAGTGACAGAATGAAAAGCTTTTGTGAATCCAACACCTAAAAAACAAAGCCGACAAGACAAAAAAAGCAATGAAGTGAATATGTTTCTGTCAAGGAAACTTATTCCCCCACACCTGGATCCAGTTAAAAGTATTGTTAAGGAGGTGACAAAAGATCTTTAAGAATTTAATGGCAAATGATGTCACCCTTGATATTTCTCCCCGTTTCCCTATAAAGTAAATTGGTGTTTTGACCCACAAATGAATCTTTTTCTATCCACCCAACCCTCTAAAACCTTCAGTATGACTTTACTTTTGTAGAAATGCAAACATGACAGGTGATTTAGTAACAGCTATCAGATACATTCCTAATTTAGTAACAAGGCGTATGTAAAGGATGTGCAGAAGATCACACTTTAAGACCTGCGATTATTAATTTTTACTTCCAGACACTCTCTGACACCTTGCAGGAGGAAGCATGGCTGGTTAGGAGGAGCAGTACCACCAAGCATGGCTGACATTAATTTGATGTGTGTGCGTGTAGGAATGCATGCATACACTCGTCTGAATTTTCTTGTACCTTTTTTTTTTTTTTTTTTTTTAATACAACAATTTTTGCATCAGAATTTGTCTAAGCTGCTTTCATTTGCGTACCAACCCGACGAGGACGGCGCTCTTTATTCTCTGAAGGAGATTCCAGCTCAGGTTACCACACTGACCATGCAACACTGGTCACCTGAAACCCAGCACCTACAGCCAGCTACAAGCAGTCGGCTTCATTTGTCACTTTCACCGCATGGCCCTGCACATAAATTCTCTGCACTAGACAAAATATCCTCCGCCTGAAGGCGTCAAGCACAGTTTGGCTCCCTGAAGCCCTGCAAGGACTGCAAACAGATGATGCTCATTATTTCACAATGCAAATTTTTAAATAGAAATCAGGATACGAATCATTTTCACACATCATGAATAGCGCATTTTCCTTCGTGCAATAAGACAAACATGCAGCTGAAAATGAACTATGGTAATGTAGCATGTCAGGAAATCAAAATGTGCATTAAACATGCATTGTAAGGCAGCCTATCATATTGCATGAAGCAATTCCCACCCACGTTTTTTTCCACCAACTACAATGAGGAAGGTTGTGTTTCCTGTCATGGTTGTCTTGCATCCCTGCAGCTCGCTGTCTGGCCGGCTAACCTTTTTTCCATTTTTGCCTGATGAGCCCTGTGCTGGCTGGGCCTTTCAGTGAAGCCGTCTCCTCGCTTTCACTGCACAGTACTGATACACTATGGCTCTCTGCCATGCCAGCCTCCTCCTCCTCCTCCTCCCCCTCCTCTTCCTCCTCCTGCCCCCTTGCTTTGTGTCTGACCACCCCATCTGCCCCAAACCCACACCCTGCCCTCCCCCTGAGGAGCCACAACGGCGCTCCATCCAGCGAAGATGTAAACTAAGCTAGCACAACACCAACACACCCTCCTCCATTATTCATCTGTCCCCCTTTAATGAGTTTTCCATCCACCTTCATGTACCTACCTCAATTAAAAGAAACAATTATTGTGTTTAATTACTTTAATTGAATTTCTTCAAAGTGATATGCATCTATCCTACATTAAGTGTCTCCCTATGTGTAAAGTGGCATGAATGAGTGAGGCACAATTAAATGATGGATGAGGGAATGCAAAATGAGAGAGCATTTTTCAACAAGTAGGGTGCCCTAAAAACCACAGCACTCAGGATACCAGGTGCAGCACCACAACTCATGCTCATTTATCTCTCCAAACTAATTATGTTCAGTATAGAGTTTGGTTACTTTACAGAAAGCAAACAGTGGTTTTCAAAGTGTGTCTGCAGAAGTGTAATATTCCCAGTATTCTCATCAAATCTTGCGGAAATTAATTTGAGAATTAGTCCTCTCTTTTACTTTTACACTAAAGAGCTGTCTTGGCTTTCACTGTCGTGCCAGGCCAAAAGATCGCATATCAATCACATAGATAATATGTTTGTTTACATACGGTGATCATGAAAAGGAGGCCAGCTAAATATTTAATGGCTTCTTCAAGTTACTCAGGAACAGTCACCCTGTGACCCAACACTAGAGTTGGACCTCAGCACCTCCAGTCATTGTTAAACACCTCTACAGGCTGACATTTGTGGGCACATGACTCTGGTGGGCAAATGATATAAAGTACTCTCAGCCTTGTGCTCGCTCTACTCTTTGTGTTGAGGCCGACGCAGTGATGACTCTCAGCAACTAGTGGTCCTGAGTGCCCTGAAACAAGTCATTCAGTTGCATGCCACAGTATGCGAGGGTGATAAAATTCACTGTTCACTTAAAACAAATCCAGAAAAAGTTGGATGTCTTGCATTTGCATTGTAATCTAATCATCACCCGGTCGCCCCTGACCTCACCTTGACTCCCCGGCACACTTGCATACCCTTCACACACTTTCCCGCGCAGCGTCCCAGTAGACAGAGCTCAACTGAGCATGCATCAGCACTCGTCTGCACTCTCCATACCGCAGGCATTCAGCAAACCTCGCTGCACACTACTCGAGTGGACCCACACACACACACCTCAGTCCTCCTCTGATCGCAGAGCAGCTACTCCATGAGCTGAGACAATGTGAAACGTATAGTCCAAACAAAAGCCAGGAGAAAGAGAAAGAGCGAGTGGGACGGGAGTGAGCGAGAGAGCTGGAGATGAGACAAACGTCTGCGGCAACATGAAAGGGCAATTAAGCGCTTAGTCATGAAAGAACATCTCATCCTTTTATTGCCTTGATTGTGTCACTCCAAATATAACACTTTATTTGAAAATGTGAAGTCATTGTCAGATATATTTTGATTTATTGATAAATGGCCTTTGCAAACAGCCCTCACTGGAAACATTTACCTCAATGTTACTACTTAAAGATGATTCAGATGACACTTTATTTTCATACTGAATCAACTTGATATCATGCCATAGTGTATAATACACATATCACCTGTTACTGCATGATACTGTGTAAATGTGCCATTTTTCCTCGCCCAATGGCCTGAAAAATAAGGTGACAGTTTCAGGCACAAAAAAACATGCAGTTAATGGTTAATAATGCTTTGGGTTAAAGTACATATATAATAGTACCATTCCATATGTCATGTAAGTTGCTTAATGTACGTTACGTTATGCAAGTAATTTACATTACTTAAAAGAAACCAACAATCACTTCTCTTTCTGACGGACTCGAACACAGATCGTTGGAATGAAAGTCGTGTTCCATCCAACCAACCCAACATCCTCTCTACTGGTTTGCAATTTCATACTTTTTCTTTTTACTTTCAGTACTTATTGCAGCTACACTTACAAAGCATGTACTGTTGCATACAGTATGCATACAATTGGGACATACTACTTTGTCTTAAAAATGTGCCTTGAACTTTGACCATTTTGGTCATATCTGTCGCAATCCATAGCGCGACATTTGAGATAAAAAGAAAAAGGGTGTGATTTGAGCTTGTGCACTTAACGTTACACTTATTTTTAATGACTCTTGCTTTTCCTAATTTTGCTAATTGTAAAGTGTTAACGCCACCAACTCTCTCTGTGGCTCAGTCGAAAATCAGAACAGCTAGAGAAGCATGCTGGCCTGCACACTGCAAAATACAACTGGATGCAATAGGTCATCCTGGTTTTTTTGGGGCATATTGCATTTCACATACTACGTATTTGGACAAGCTAAATCTTTATCTGGCATACTAAATAATATGGTAGTATGGGTGTTGGAACGCACAGTTGGACTTTCTCATTATTTTGTCACATGACCTCCTTCTTTGACCCCGGTCATACATGCGTGTACCTTGCAAAACGTGACACTGACACATTCTCCTCTTGTGGACTGTTGGGTGTGATACAGGCTTTGTGATAACAGGCTGACTGAATCTATATACTATATAATTTTTATACACTGTGGTCCACCTGGTGTTGTCTACAGGACAACAGGATGGACAACTGAGGAGACTTTGTGTAGAATTGTCCTCATTTTTCATGTTTTATGTGCAGTACATATGTAATATACACTTAAAGGGATTAGTTAGCCATAAATAGTGCACTGACTGCTCAGTAGGTTTGGAGTATAAAGGATGAGTGTGTCACCTGTGAGTTTCATCCAGCTCCACTGCCTCAAGGACAGATACAGGAGATCATTCCTGCCCACTGCTATAAGACTATACAGACTATAAGACTATACAATAAATCACCTCTGGCCAAATCAATCTCACAACAATAACACCGCTGCGCTGTTGTTTGTTTGTTTGTTTGTTTAAATCTTTGCACTATTATTTAGTTAATTTAATAATATTGTATTTGTATTGTATATATTGTGCATTTTTATTGCTTTACCCTGTATCATCTATAAATGCTGCTGTAGCGGAATTTTTTTTCCCTTGCGGGATTAATAAAGTATCTATCTATCTATCCATCTATCTATCTATCTATCTATCTATCTATCTATCTATCTATCTATCTATCTATCTATCTATCTATCTATCTATCTATCTATCTATCTATCTATCTATCTATCTATCTATCTATCTATCTATCTATCTATCTATCTATCTATCTATCTATCTATCTATCTATCTATCTATCCATCTATCTATCCATCCATCTATCCATCTATCTATCTATCTATCTATCTATCTATCTATCTATCTATCTATCTATCTATCTATCTATCTATTTATCTATCTATCTATCTATCTAATAAAGTATCTCTCTCTATCTCTCTCTCTCTCGCTCTCTATCTTAAGATGGAAAAATATATAATAGAAATGATGGGGGGAAAAAAACAAAACAGCACAAGCCCACTGCCTTTTAAATCATTACATAACATGACTCTGATGAAGATGATTGCTCATAATTGAATTGCTGAAGCACCAATCCAATCAAGAACTAACAATTATTAAAATAAAATGTGCTGCCAAGATCTTCAGTTGTGCTTTTTGCATCAGAAAGCATTAAAGGCGATGAAGGCTGGAGTTCCAGTCAAGCAGCAAACGCTGAAACTGACTGAATTAAATCCAGTTACTCTTAGTATGTTAAGATCAGTCCAGTCAGTTTCTTATTAACCTCATTAGAGATGACCTGCCATTACAGTGGAACTATTATTTGCCTTATCTTGTGTGTTTTGATTGCATTGTAAAGTGAAAACAAGCTTGATATTTATTTAATGACGGTTCAAGTGTTGTCAGGACAGCTGATAATGTGATCTGCATCAAAGCATTAAGGCAGGTTGACCAGGTAAGACGAGGAGATGGTTCCCCCATTTACAAGCATCTAATTACCTTATCGTGGCTCCTTAAGTACAACATTAGATGTCTAACTCCTGCATTATTCTTTACCCTATCCGTTTCCCTTTTTTTTGTCCCGCTCTCACTGTTTCTTCCACCATATTTCCCCCAGGGTCTCTCTGAAACCCCTAAATAATGCACAGCGAGTGAAGGCTTAAAGGGGCTGTATGATGGATCACTCTCCTCTTTCTGGAGCTGTTGTATTCTTCTTGTACTGAAGCTTATTTATCATTTCCATAATGGCACTCCTCTCAGGTGAACCTCTAAATATCTATATTTACACCAGACAACCTTTAAAAAAAAAAAAAAAGGCTTTTTTTTTCCCCCCATGATCCAGTTTTTTGTTTGTGTGACATCACAGCAAAAATGGGTCACACAACTGCTTTCAGACTTTTATTTTGGAAGTTTGCTGACAGGGAATTGACAAATTGTCAGTTATAACATTTATCCAAAGCTGTCTTACCTTTGAAATCACATTTTTACAGAAATTCAGTCTGTAAGTTTTTCTCAGGCAAATATTGAAAGGCTTTAAAAAGGTGATGAAATTTCAACTGAAGTCAAACCATTAGTGTATTTTTCAACAACATTGACGTTTTTTTGGGGGAGAGAATATATGACAGCAATTTCATTTACTTGCTTATGGTTGAGATAAATTAGTTTGTTTAAATAAACACATTGCATTCCTACTTAAATGATTCTAAGTGAAATGAAAACAAATGTAGTGACAAATATATAAAGGCAAGCTGATAACCAATAAAAATAAACTGTAAAATTACATTTGCAAACCCTAATGAGAATGTGTATTGACTGTTTTAAATAACATTTTGTCCTGGGGTGAAAGGAGAAAAAAATACTCCTGAGAGGAAACTTTGGGTTCATGAATAATGCCTGAAACAAACTATAAGAGTACAAAAAGTGCACTCATTAGAAACTTTAAGGGTCCCTATGGGGAAATTAGCTCGATACAGGGACAACACAACAAATACTGAAGATTAAATACACAGTTTAGGAGGTGAAATAACTTCTTAATAACCTTAATTGTGAAATTCCTCTGAAAGAACTGGATAGTGTGACCATTTTGTCTTTGCACAAATATTTTAAGACGTGTGATAGTTTTTTGAAAATGTGTACAAAAGGATGCTGTAAAGTTAAAAGTACCAAGGCTGGTACCATATCAGGAACTAATATGGGCAACAAGAGTCCAGCTAGAGCGTCTTGCAGCTTCTGTATTTTTTACATATGCATACATTTTTGCTCATGCAGTTTCATACTTGCTTCATTAACACTAAATGTTTAATCTACATATTGTCGCCACCTTTTCTGTAAAACATTTGTTTTAACATCTCGTCACAGAAGTGGGTGACTGTGTAAATATTTCTGCTCATCATGCTGCAGCACATACTTTGTTATATATGGCAGTGGGACTAGTACGGTTCTTTGAAATCCATTAGTAAACATATTACCTAAGACTTAGTTAATGTTAAATAGACCAAGTTAAAAGCTGCTAGTAGAAGAGTCTACAAGAGTCTTTGAGCTAAATGCTAACATATCAACATGCTCTCAATGACAGTGCCAACATGTTTATGTTTAGATGCTCTTCTTCACTTAGTATTGCGTGTTAGCATGCTAACATTTGCATGAAACAAATTACAGCCGATGCAAGAATTTGTCTACAAACCAAAGACTCGTATAACTTTGACCTGCTGGTGGTTCCACATCCGACTGGGGATCATTACAGCTACTGCAGTTCATACTCTGGAAACCATGAACCAAATTCCACAGTGATCAATCCAATAGTTATTATCCCATCGATCACCTTGTTTCTTTTCCCAAAGGCTTGCTGTTAGCATGGCTATATTAAATTGTGAAATTGTGATGCATTAATGCTAAAGAACACCTGGGGGCATGTAAAACATATCAACCTTTAGTGTATTCAACATACCAATCCAGAAGTCCTAATGGATTCAAATCAGGTTTTGTGTTTTCACTGCATCATAAAGTTAATCAAGTTAATAGATAAAATATTTCAATATAAAATTTCCAAATGGTGCTCGTATGTAGTTTACTGTGAGAAATAACATATGTGCTGTCCTCTGGTCAGACATACTGAAAGTATGTACAGACCAGGCACTGACTTGCTTAAATGTATGAATGAAATGTAATTCCCTCAAGGGGAGGAGTCCTTGTTGAACATGATACAGCTATATACTGTATGAATGCACAGAGTGAGTAACAGTCTGCTGCTGCCACTGCTCTCCCATCAGTGGTCAACGATACTGAGCAGTCGTTTATCAGGATAGTATGGTTTTTAGAGGAGGCAGCAACCACCCTATACTTTCACTTTAAATATTTATATACTTAAATATTTACGTCTCAAGTGAGAATGGATGTGAATCAGTCTTGCAAATATTTGCTGTTCAATCTTAAAAGTGGATCGTTTTTACCCCTCATTAACAGGCATTTTTTTATACAGAGCTTAAAGTTTGTGTCACCTGAAGGATTTAGTCACAGGTATGTTACTGCACAGAAACAATTGTGGTCGACTCACACAGGTAAAGTTGGGTCTTGGTTCTGAGGAGTGAACCCACTGAACTACACAAGGCTCAGTACTAAGTATGGTGTGACCCCTGGTGGATAAAGAATTGTTACAGAAATGAGGTGCATTACATTTGACTGTTGTGGGGAAATTCCTCTCAGTGCAGCCTAAAACAATATTTCATTTAAAGGAGATTTTTATAGATGTTTCTCCATTTTCTAATCTGAAACTGTAAAATTTCACTTTAACTCACTTTTATTGTTTTTAATGTTTGAAAATCAACCAGACATTCAGTCAGTCAATCAGGAAAAAAAACCAGAGTTAATGCCCACAGTGAACCCTGACAGTCTGTCTTCACACTGGTTTGTGGGTTTCCTTTTTGTAGACAACCTTGTTTAGCTCATTCTGATGTCGCTGCAGGCTCACCTTCCCGCCGTGTCCTCATCTGCCCCCTTTGTCATGCGGGGGATTACTTTACAGACAGTCTCTTGAGGATTCCTTTACAAACCCTATTTTCAGTGTGCGTCACTCATCAGTTGCTGTAGCAGCCCTGTAGATCTGTGTCAAACATACATCCACCCTTTCTCTCCGTCCCCAACAGTGTGAGGACAGACTCTATATAGGACATGTTCTTTCCATGTTTAAACCAAGGCCATTTCGTTTGACTCTGTTCCCTTCTGGAGACACCGCAGCACATACGCCCGCGGTGGTGCCCTTGTGTGTCACCTGTGTGTCAGAACACATGCATGCTTCCCCTTAATTTGGTGTTGACTGTGCTCCATCATGTGGCTGCATGGAGCCTAATGTGGTGCTGGAGGACAAATGACCTCAAAAAGCCCTCGATGAGAAGAGGCACTACATGTCAAGGTGACTCAGTCCAGAGAGCGGCATAAAAAAGATCTGATAAAAGCTTCCACTATGATTCAGGGGTGCGCTGCACTGTACTGTACCAGCACAGAACAATACGGGTTGGTGTGAGCCCCACTGAGATTATCAAAGGTCGTGTTTGCTGATCCACATTCTGGATTTTCCATTTACTGCTGGAAAGTGGAGCAGAACATAAAATGTACTTTGGTCCCCCACAGAATACAGCAGCTACAGAGGGCTTTCCAAGTACTTCTGGGTTGTAGCCAACTCACCGAGATGTACCACGTTATTAGAGTTGAGTCCTATCATTCACGCAAGTTACCTGGCTGGTTAAAACATCAACCTTTTTAATTGTTTTGTACCCTTTTATAGTTTGAAATGACTGATTTAACACATTAAATGTAAGAACATGTAGGTTACTCTTTCCAAATAAAATGTAGCCATTTTTTAAAAAATTTTTTATTACACTGCAAAGTGACTTGGCTCTTTATTAATCTAAACTAATACCATTCAGTGTAAATACATACTGCGAATATGAGTGTGCTACAACTTGCTGTCAATGAATGCCATGCACAAAATCCAATTTAATGTTGGAGATGAGATGGAGCAGAACATTTTAAAACAATCTTCTACATTATAGTAGTATGACTCAATGGTTGGTAGTCTGTGCTGGAAAATACAAAGTATTCAGTCAATTTTAACACCAGTCATTCAGAATATGAATCACTGACCCCACCTGCAGGTCACCGGCACTGCTCTCAATACCTGAATAATTTCTAAATAGAGCTGAAAGTAATGCACAAACCAAGCTGCTCTTTCACCACACCGGTGTCATTATTGTAGACATACTGAGGAACGGACAATGGAAATATCAAAGCAAACCTGATCTTCCAAAACATTCTGTAGTATTTAGTTGTTAGTTTGGATTTTTTTTATATATATATATATATATATATATATATATTTAATGCACAAATAGATATCCATTCAAAATAACTTAAAACACCATACAATTATGAACAAAACCTTTTACAATTATATCTTAAAATACAATCATGCACAATTTGGCATTCTTACAGTAGGTGCCCATAAAAAACAAAAAAAATCCAACATCATATCCATGACTCATGCTCACCTTTCAGAACATGATCAAATCTTTACTCATCAATTTCCTTTTAAATCATGGACAGAATATATGAAAGATATTTTTGTATAGTTTATGACTCTTATCCTTCTCGCCTCTTGACAATGGCCTCAACAATATGAGGATATCAGGGTGTCAAATATGTGTCTCATTCCTGTCTGTTCCTCTGTCTAACAGTAAACTTAAACTTCATAAAAATTAGGAATATAAATAATTGCTCATTTTAATCCCAAAAGAGCAGTGAGGCAGTTAGCCACATGGGCTGTATCTTTGTATCTTTGTACACTGGTCTTCAGTCTTTACACAAATGTAGTGTATTATTGCTTAAAGTGGTTTGTCTTGAGAATTTCTTCCGAAAAAGATGAAAACAAAGAAACAAATATATCTAAAATGTTGAAGTACAAATATGAAGGTGTGAAATCTAAGTGTAGCATGTTTCTCTAAAGGCAAAAGTAAAACAAGTAGATGTCTCGTCTGTCCTTCTGCTGCCTCCTCGGAGCAGACAATACGTCACGTCCTTTGTTTGACTGTTACAAAAACTGAGAGCGTTTGTTTACAGTTTGAAGCACGTCTACCACAATTCACATTTCTGGGACAAACTACATCTGATGATGAGAAACCTCCAGAGCAGCTGCTCCACAGTCTTTGTGGTGATGTTGTTTTCTCGGTGTAAAAAAGCAAACAGGTGCTTCAGATAAATATAGAATTTAACTTTACCCGTCCTTACAGCTGGCTGCTAGATAAAGACTATGGGACGAGTCTAGTTCAAGAGATTAACTATAAGTTTTGTAGTTGTTGTTTTTATGGCTCATTTGGCATTTTTTTTTAATTACTATTATTATGAAATGAGTCCAAAATTATGTGAACACGCAAAGTCTTAAGTGACATATATGTGCCCACCACTCATCACTCCCACAGCACCTGAACCCATATACATGTATAACATATAATAGCTCAGAATGTTGGAACCAATAGGTAATAATCTCTGAGTTATTTCAGTGCTCTTTATTTCATATTTTATGCATGACCAAAAAGGTCACTTGAATGGAAACCAATCCAAACGTGAAACGATCCGTCACTTTCTGCTTGTGAAACCAGTGTCTGTTGAGAAACATGTCACTTTTCTCACCTTTTTGTACCACCTGTTCACTGACACCAATTTATACAAGTCTGAACTTCAAACTGTTTCTCAAATATGTAGCCAAGCATCACCTCTGGAATAACAAAAATGATTTTATTTTGTTGAGAATTAAACATTTTCTGTCAACAGGTTTTGTCATGACATCACATACCGAACAGTTCATAAATAAAAATCATGAAAATAAAACAAGACACTTTATTACCCAAATAAACATTTAGTAGTTTTTCGACACGATAATAAATACATTTTACAACTTTTATTTAAAGTCCCTCCACAGTGGCAGCCTTCCTGAGCTGAACAGAATCGACACTGTTCACTTAGTTATAACTCGTGTTTACGGTAAAAGTGGCTTTTTCCTGAATGATGAATGTTCTTGCATCAGCGAGTGCTTGCAACAACTCCTCCTGTAAGATCAGCTTGTGACTGCACTCTAGTTTCCTGTCCTTGGTAACTTGAACTCTTGGCAAGGATCAAGAATATCAAGCATCAGGTCTCGTCTTGTGACTGTAAGTAAATTGGCTTGGCTTGCTTCCTCAGGCGCTGCTGTGCTTGCAGCTTCCTGCCCTTCTGCGTTGCCAGGCCCAGCGGTGGTAGGTACGTCTACAGGAGCAGGCGGAAAGAAACTAGTGGAATAAAATATCTCAACAACACAATAACCCTCACAGACAGGAAGGATTTATGATTATTACTTACAGCCCTTGGATATGGGTTCCTGTAATGTAGACCTGAAAGGAAAAAAAAAAAGATTGTGTCAGTAACAACATTATATCAAACCACATGAGCTCTTTTTCCCTGCAATTATATAAGGCTCAGGCGTAGCACCCAAGGCCTTTTGGGCACGTATAAGCTGAATGAACGTAAGATCATTGTGGAGAGCATCAAAACTATATGAATATATCTAATGGTTGCGGTTGTTCCCAAGCTGACTTTATCTTTAAAGATGCTGTAAAGCAAATTCCAAGATCTGCTTCTCAATACATTATATACGTGTGAAATGAGTTGCTGAAAGCATGTGCAAAGTTTGACAACTTTGTCGCACTGGAAATATGGAGTTAGACCATTGAACAGTTTCTCATCCGTCTTCAGCTCAGGTTTTTTTAGGCGGGGCTAAAAGGTAGCTTCAGTACGTCACCGAGCTAGCGCACAGACGGTTTATATAACCTTCTGCATGGCTCCTCCTCTCACACGGTGAAACGCTATAAAAGCCTGGATCTAATTTGCATAAGAGGTCATCCCACTGGACTTCAGTTCTACTCCTGCAGTAGCCAGATTGTTATTGTACATCAGCTGGCTGCTACAGGACGTCTCCCTCCACCCGCAAATGCATCTTTCCTGGAAGCAAGAACCTCCAAAGCAGCGCTGCATCGCTATTTAAATGTCCTACTGATGAAGAAAGGAAAAAGAGGTGGATTGATTTCGTGAAGAGCCTCGCTGACGGAGACTTTAGGATTAACACCAACAGTCTTCTCTGCAAGGACCATTTCACGGCGGATTGTTTCACCAACGTCCACCGGAGACGGACGGAGTTCACGGACACACCGCTTCTACTGCAGCGCGGCGCCGAACCGAGCACCGCCCTGCCGGCCGTTCATTCTCCAGATGCACCGGCACCGGCCGCCTTCAGGCGACACGTAGTTAACAACCCATACTTCTGTGGTGTGATGAACTTAAAACTCATTTTCATTTCTACTTTACAGCACCTTTAAGTTTTTTGCGTGTTGTTTCTTTATTATCTGCTCAAGTTTTTTTTCTCCAAATTTAAGGATCATTTGACAGAGATGTGGTAATAATAATGGTTAAATATGAAGTGACATCTTTAATTGTAAAACGTAAATGTTTTTCTTGGGGGAGGACCCCAAACTGCTCAAGGGATACATTCACAATAGGGTTCTGCAAAAGTAGAGAACAGACCGTCTTCAATGTGACAAAAAATAAAAAAAATAAGCACGCAAGATTTCCTGGTCTTATTTACACCCGTTCTTACAGCAGGGTGGTGTTTCACTTAACTTATGACAATACAGTTCATCATGACAGTTCTTGACAGTTTCTTTCAGTGAATCATATCTGTCGTGCTTGCTCATGCGGAAACATTCAAGACTTTCAGCTGAACTTGCCGCCCAGTGACAAATACTTTGATCACACTGGTTGGCGAGGCTGTCCAGTTGTGTTATGAATGGCGAAAAATCTGAGAGTTGCAGGAGTACCAGAAAGTAGCATCGTTCAGCTAATCAAAATATTAATGGCTTGAGTGAAGAGCGCAAGCGTGACTTAAAAAGTCAGCACCCGTCAGATGTTTCATTGGATTTAGCCCGACACGCCACTCCAGATGTTTATCAGAGACTTCGCTGAACAAGAAAAAAGCTTCCTCACATTAACAGATACATGGGAAACATGGAAAGCACAAAATAGTGCTGCATTTATCTGTTATTGTGGACTTTTAGCTGCACAGGATTAAGCTTCGTACAGTTATATTCGCTCTTACCTATTTCTATCCTTGCTTCACATTCCTCTATGCACCTCTTTATTGATTCTTGATCTGTGAGCTACAAAAACACACAGAACAAGGGATTAGTCTTACAACCTCTCCGTAGACCTACTGCTTATACATTTCTGTTGTTATATTGTTGTTCACACCTGCTGGTTCCGTCTGAACAGAGTGTGGGCCTCCTGAAGTATGTACGTCCTCTCAGTCGCCGTGTCACTTGTAACACCGCTCTGTGCCTGCCAGGTCCGGGCGACGCGAAACACACGCATGTACAGCGACAACACTGTGCTGCGAGTGGAGGCCGTCATCAGGGCTCAGCGGGTGCCTGAACAATGAAGGAAATTAAGCATTGCGACATTACAAACCCTCTACTATCTGTTTCTGTTCCGTACTTACAAACTCAGTGTTAAATAGCTGGTTGTTATTTTGATAGCAGTCAGCTAAACATCACATTACTTCGGCCATACTGGCCAGAGGACAACAAGCAATACTGTCACAAATCTGTAATCTTAGCTCTGTGCATCTTTTGAGGACAGAAAATATAAACTATCTTCTTAGGATTGTCATTATATATTTTTTTTTGTTGGTGGCTTCACAAGAAGTACAAAATTGTTTCTGACTATTAAAGAATTATGTGTCAGCTCGAAAACATTTGCTGTTGAGCCTCTGTTTCTTGTCACCTCCAAGTTCCCATTAAGATATACCAGACTAAACCCTGCAGAATAATTATTTACTCAGAAATAATAAAAACAGTGACACACTGAAATGATACAACAAGTTTTTCAACACGTTTGTGGAGATTTAATTTCACAAAAACAAACTAATAACCTTCTTAAAGCTGCACAGCAACACGTGCATCAGGTGTTGTTGTACTTTAGTGCTGCAAATTCCCCCTCCCCCCCCAAAAAAAAAAAAACCCTGCAAGTAGTTAAACTACCATTAATACGCCTGTGTTTTTGTTTTTTTTCTACAAGTCAAAATGTCTGCCGTGAGAAACGTCTGATAGCTGCTCACTTGAACGAGTTTCTTGCCCGGCTTTGAGTGTTCCCATCATTTATCGCTAGATGGCGCTAAAACCAACACTCATGACTGACTGGAAGGTATTAAATGTATTTTCTGATATGTGTAGATATTAAAAGGAGTCTTAAAATTGGTGCCATGATCGTATTTGTTTCCATTGTGCTTCCCCAACCTGAATATTACAGCATAATTTGTTAACATGAAGCCGGCTATCTTGAACCTCATTTTTTAAAAGGCCAAATGTAGTAGTAAGGACTGGAGATTAAATTAATAGTGAGATGAACGCCATTCCCATTAACGACTTTTCCGTTGCGTCATCGCAAACTAAAACGTGTTAGACATTACAAAACTTGACCTACCAGCTGTGTCTGCAGAGGGAGAGGCTGGGTTGCAGTCGCTTACTCGGACAAGCAGAATGTCGCTTAATGATGACGTTTCCCCCCGTTTTTTTTTTTACTGGCTCGTGAAGAAACGAATAAAACACATAAAATAAACGAGGGCCACTAACTTTTAGTCGGACATCAATTTTCAGTCGTGTCGCTTAATGAAATTATTTGAAACATTTTCATATAACTCACTGTTCACGGGAGCCGTTTAAATAATTTGACACATTTTCTAATATTAAATAGTATACTCTCGAGACCTCTGAGATGTCATCGACAAATCTCGTGCATCAGTAATTTTTTTAATTTTTTTTTAATTGTTTTTTTTAATTGTTTTTTTTTTTATGGTCTCTATTGAAAGGACGTGTTGTCGCTGTAACGGGTGGATCAGCTGTTGGCTGCTCGTCTGCAGGGAGGAAGTGACGTAGGGAAACGTCCGTCACGTCGCTGCGCTCAGTGACTAAAAGGGGGAAGCACAAAGAAATTGGCTGCTTCAGTCCGAGCTGCTCCTTTAACTCTCCTCTGAGAGGAAAGGGATTCAAAAGACAGCTCCGGTTGCTAGCTTGTGACTTATTTATTTTCTAAAGGCGGAACAGAATCTGACATTTTGACGTTGGAAGTTTGTTTTGTTGTTGTTGTTGTTGTCAGCTGCCAGCTAGTTTAGCTAGCGATCTGAGTTAACGCGACGAGTTTGTGTATTTTTTTTTTTTTTTTTTTTTTTTTTTTTTTTTTTTTTTTTTTGTAAGGCAACTTATTTCAATTATCTTTTGTGTGCCGTCACCACCGAAGGGATGTACGTCCCGATCCCACATGACGGAGGTTTCCAACAAGGTGAGTTTCTTCACGTGGACGTGTTTAATGAAACAGACCTAGCCTTTTAGCCCACAGCTAACTTTTAGTGAACCGGAGCTGATGCTAAAGCGGAGCTACGGCGACGTCGCCAGGGCCAAGCAGGCAGGCAGGCAGGTCGGATGTTTGCTGGTAAAAAAACAAAAAGAAATGGCCCGGAGACGGTGATGTTTTGCGCGTCGACAGCAGCTCGACAACGAGCCGCGTCTAGATTTGTGTGTAAATAAGCTGTAAACGTGCCGGTTGTCAGTGATTATCAGAACTTTGTTTACGTGACGTTTGAGTGGGTTGGACGCGCTAAGTTCAGCTCTGCTCCGCCGCTTCCCAACAAACTTGTTAAAATATAGTTTCTCCCGACTTTAGTTGAAGGTCGGGCATCAAAACTCCGACCTGACAACAGGGTTGATGATGTTGTTCTGTTTGTTTTCGAGCTCAACTTTCATCTCGGGACAGTTTAAGGACGAGCTAACAATTTAGCCAAACTAATGGCCGGACAGGTTACGTAGTGTTGGTTCAACTATCCTGCCGGCTCAGTTTGTATTTTATATTAAAAAAATAAATAAATCAGATTGAACATGAAGGCCTTCAGACGTCCCTCTGATGTCAGTGAGGTGGAGTCAGCCACAGCTGACCTGAGAGATCTGCCTGTACATGCCCAGTGCCATGCCCAGGTCCTTTCGCTCCGATGCTGAATATACATTTTCTTTATTCATGTATAATAAATACCAAGTATCGTGGCTCTACATGATCCGTGATCACAACACCGAGCATCGTGAATGACTGACATTTTTTTTATAACTACTTATCAGTATTGTGGATGTGATGACTAAGTGGACAAAAGGCAAATAATAAAACGGATATGAGACTAGATGTCTAGGATGATATCTCAAATTTGAATAAAAAATATAATGCCCAGCCCTATGGTTATGGATCACAACGCAAAGTAGTGGTCGGTTTCAAAAGTGAGGATGTTTCCTGCCATAAGCTGAAAATTCATAGTGTTTTGTCTAAATAACTGCCCGCCCACCCCCTGTGCTACCACAGCAACAAACCCTCCAGAAACTCGGGGAGAACCCCGGAAGTAACCCGACGTTGTGGGATTTTACAGCAGAGTCCAGGAGTTATGATTCAGGACGAGGCGAATCCGTGCCCTGTGAGGTGTTCCTCATTTCACTCCCGATGTTATGGATGCACAAGGCCCTCTCAAGTCCACAGTGCACCATATGTGTTCAGTAAAATTGTTGTAAATCAACTTTTTCGTAGTTATAAATCAGTCATTGAATAACCCTGCATTGTGGCAAACAGTTTTGTTGTGCTCAAATTTCATATTCATAGCATGTTGACCTAAATAGTCCTGCAGGTTTGGGGATGATGTGCTATCACTTTCTGCTTATGATGACAAGATAATGTGTCTTTTCAGCATTGCGGATGTCAAGGTCACAATGATGGAGCAGAAAAGAAAGACAATGCCATCTGAAGGACTGTTTGTAAGTAACATCCTAATCAGCTGCTGTGATAGACGCACCGTCATCTCGTACATTTTGTCCATGCAGGCGTCAAAGCAGGATGCATTAACATGAGCACTTGAAACCAGGTTATTTTTAGTAAGTAGGTAGGTAAAAGGGAGACAATGCGTTTAGACATCTTGCTTTAGTTTGATCACTCTGAACTCCAGCTCGCATGCAATTAGGTCAGAATCTGATGTTAATATCCGCCTTTTGCACATTAGGTTTTTATGGTTAGTCTTACTTGCCAGTCACAATCTTAGTTATCAAGCTGGTGTTTCTTGAGAAGATTTGAAAACTTAAACTTATCAGACATCACACAACTTTATTGGAGTGTGACTACAGAGATGTCCAATGAGACATGAGTCCCCTCATCTGTTCCATACACATGCACTCTTTAAAGCCATTACAAAACCTACAAATAACACCTTTTTGATACTAAATGTTGGGAATCATTTTCTATCCCTAGTTGCTAATGTCCATGTAAATAAACACAAACATTGCTGTGAAATGTCATAGTAAAGACGCTGTCGTTTTTATGGACAACCATAGTGGCCCCATTGCTTTTGTCTGTGGTTGTTATTTTGCAAACTGATGATTTTTTTTTTTTGATCTGCTGCCATCACTGCCGGGATTCAGTGAGGAAGTGTTACTGTACGTACTGTCTGTTGTAAAACTTTGTGTAACTTCCTTTATCAAATTAGGATTTTTCTAATGCTTTGTTTTCACACCTTGTAATAACCAAAGATAAACATAGAATTGTACACCAGCCGTGTATGAAGAGACGGCACACAGGAGCATTACTAGATAAAACAAACAAACGGTGAAGGTACGAAGATATGTTGCCATATTTAAATTGCCTTTGGCTGAACCTTCGATGATGCAAAGGAAGACCTTATAGAAGCCATATTAACTTTATGCAGATTTTCTGTCTCAACACAAAGAAAAACAGGTTCACCTCAGCAAGTTTCTGAGGTTACCACGAAGAGCATTTTTGTAATCTTTTTTTTGTCAAGGTTTCTATGGTGATTTGCACTATGTAAGTGTTGTACAGTATGTATGCACGCAGACTGTTTTTTAATCTGGTCTTTACTTGTTAGGGTTTTTAAGTCTGCTAATTGAGGACCTGGATCGTGGCAGATTTGGCACAGGTAGTTAACTTCTTAATCATTAGTGTTCAGAAGCCTTCCCACTACTTCCCACATTTTGGCCTTTTTGTTGTGAAATATACTGATTCACTTTAGAGGTCCACTTTGTGATAGTGAACATCTTTTAACTGTTCTTCACCTCAGGCCTGAGGGTATGTTGAGACGTCTCGCCAGGCCAGAGCAGAGGCGTGTAGGGGGTTCGGACGGGGACTGAAGGGCGAGGAGGACAGACAGACGAGGGACCAGGGAGGAAGACATGGGCCAGTGTGTCACCAAGTGTAAGAATCCGACGTCCTCACTCGGCAGTAAGAGTGGAGACAAGGAGAGCGGCTCCAAGTCCCACAAGAAAGGTGGAAGCGCTGGTGGCGGTGGGGGCCACAAAGAGGAGCCTAGCGTCCCGTGTAGCAAAGCCACCAGTGAGCTGTCGAATGGGACCAAAGCCTTAGAGGTGACCATGGAGACGCCTGTCATTCCTGCGTTGATGGGGGACCCACGCAAGGACGAGTGTCTGGATGGGGATGGGCTGTCGATGCTGCGCATTGCGGAGCTGTTCTGCGACTACAAGGATGAGCAGGAAGATGCCATCTTGGAGGAGGGCATGGAGAGGTTTTGCAATGATCTGTGCGTGGACCCAGCAGAGTTTCGTGTGCTTGTTCTGGCGTGGAAGTTTCAAGCAGCCACCATGTGCAAGTTTACAAGGTAAGGTGGAGATTTGGGGAATGGGGCATGTTGCTTTCTATGCTGTTGGTTGATCAGGATAAACTAGCATGACTGCTGTACAGTAATTGTCTCTAGTTAACATGGTACAGACGCAGATTTATCCTCATCCCAGGTGACCTAAAAACATAGTTCCATTACTGCCTGTCCTGATTTAATTACCTAACGATATATGATTTTCCTGTATCTGCGAACACTCAAGCAAAGACTTCTATTATTCAGATGTGCAAAACATGTCACTTTACATTTCCTGTTTGTCTGTGTGTTCTGGTGGTTACACACATACCATTAGAGCATCAAGGTCCTGGGAGCGGTGGGCAACATGGCTCTAAAGTAATATTACAATATTTTGGGGCATTTCTACAATACCAATAGGACAAACTACTTAAAATATCTTATTATTCATTTTAAAAACATACAGTTGCAAAAAATAAGTGTTATAGTTTTACATGTCAGCATAAAGACAAGAGTTTATCTTCAAATATTTAGAAATAATGAACATATTACTGTGTTTTGTTTGTGTATCTGATATTTTGAACCAAAACAGTTCCATACAGCCATGGAGCTAACTCCTCCAACATGGAGCAGCTTTTAGTCATGCTTGTTGTCGCTGTTACACACGTGTGCTGCGTTCAGGCAGCTGGGAGGTGGGAAAGTTCCCGTTTGGGAACCTCCTACTTCCCAGTTGAGAGCATTTACATGACAGAACAGATAGTTGCATGTGTTCAACTTTGTATGTCAGGTGCAACAAAGTAACGTCAGCAAAGCAAAGAAGCAGCAACTTAAATGCTTTCTAATCTACTGGCAGGACTCCTGTCAGTTGCAGTAACGGTGAACAGCAAGCCAGAAGGCTGGAAACACAAAAACTACCTTCAGGACGAAGACAAATTTGTGAAAGCAATTGCAAAGTATCATTTAACGTCACAATACCCTGCTCAAGTTAATATGACCTGAATGAACCAGGAAGTGGCAAGTATCTCTTCCTTTTACCACATCATGTTAAGTAATGTCAAACCTACGTTTTAAAACTCTTTCCTGGTATTTTAGGTGTATTTTCCCACTCTGAGGTTGGGATTTTCCCACTTCCCTGTTGCTTATGACTGCACCAGTAATGTATGTTAAATCGTTACATTGCTACAAACAGTCAAAATATTGGCACTATCAGGACATGATTTATTTTTATATATTAGAAATTGGGTCGATATTATTGTGAATGATATGATATGGCACACCACTATGTCCCGGGTCAGATTCCTTTGTTGCATGTCATACCTGTTTCTCTCCCCATGTTTCCTATCTGCTTTGTAATTTTTGGTATAATCCATAAAGGTAAAAAAAACCATCGAATATCAAGTAAGGTTGGATTTATTTAGTGAAGGTATCTAAAGAAATCCTGCATCATCAAACCGGTGCCTCTTCTCTGTGTAACACTGCCAACACGATGACTTCATATGACAAACTTGGAGAGATTCTCCAGGAATGAGGACAATCAGAGTGTTTTTGGTTATTTGGTTCCATACAGTCTGATTTATGTCCGATCTGTTTACTGCATTTTATCACTCCATGCACACTAGCCCCTGAAACTTCTCATCTCGCTACATAAAACATTAAAACTGCTTTAAAACAGCGGCCGCCTGTCGTCACTGCAGCAAAGCTGTGGCGGTTCCTGGCTGCCTCTGATCAGCTGCTGCTGTCCACATAATATAATGTCAGCACACAGCTCAAAAGAGTGGGTTGTAGCTTAAAATAGGTGAAATGGTTAGTAATATGATAAGGTTAGCCTACGTAGACACTTTTGAAAATACTATCACCGACATCCCAGATTGGATAATCAGATTTGGAAGTTGATGTTTCTCCAATACTATTTCTTTTCATTGAAGAGTGTGTTCTATCTTTGTGAAGTGATGTGCCATTCAGGTAACTCAGAACCCGTACAATCTCCTTCTGTACCTCTTCCCACTTCTTTCAATGATTGCCACAGAGGCAAGTTGAACCATCGTGAAGTTCAACAGCAGCGATACAGAGCAGAAGCATCGTCGAGTGTGTCAGCCACCTTCCCGCTCCATGCTGCTGCTGCATTTATATTTAAAACAATGGAGGCAGTGGTGGCGGCAGCCACTTACTGTATGAGAGCACCTGAAACCTTCCTGAGATGGCTTTTCAAGCACAGTCTGAGTGGAGTATTTGCAGTCTAAAAAAAACCCCATCTTATTTTAGTAACATTTTGCAGGTGTACCACACCTCTAGTGCTCTGGGCTGAGAACTGTGATTGACCTTGTGTAATATACCGGGTAGGCTTGTATTGATTGGCGATCAGACTATTAACGATTGAAGACACAAACACTGATTGTTTTTGGCTGAACTGCAACAGCGTGCTGCCAGCGCTATTCGTCCGAATACTGCGACTTCCTGTATCGATTTCAAATGAAAAGCCTAGTTTTATTTTTCTATCAGCAATCATTGGTTAATGAGCACAGGTGACTCTGCTCGTTAATATAAAGCAACTCATTTGCACGCCCATTTTCATCTGCCAAACCCGACGAGTGAGCTGAGTGGTGTGACAAAACCCTGCATCTCCAAACTCCTGCTGCAACTACTGCGAGCCTCGCAAAACAACCAGGATGTCCTCCAGACAAATGTATCATAATATTATTACTATACTGTCTGCTGTACTAGGACATCAGCTGTGTTGACATTATGAATGAGTGATGAGAGAGAAAGTTAGCCCCCTTTTCCTGCCACTAGCTGCAATTGGATCTTCTTTTAGCAGGCACCTTTAATGACGATATGATGATATGAAGGCACAGATGTTTTCCCGGCTCTGATGCTGGTTATTGAGAGAGGCAGTGCACCGTTCTTAGCGTAGGGTTCTACACGAGCACTGTGAGACTCGCTGTACTACTACGTACTAGCTGACAAACTTGTTTCGAAAGTAAAATTGTCTCTAATATCCTCAAGTCATGTCAGGGCAAGCCCCTACATATTCTAAACACAGACTGTTGACACATCTCCTCATGACCAATAACCAATGAAAGAATTAAATATTTGGACATGATTGGAAAAGTAAAGGCCAAAGGTTCTTTATAAATACAGAGGAATCATTGAGAGAGTATTATAGCTGTAATAAATGTCACCCACTATTCGGTAACTAATTCTAGAAGTGGATCATTTATTTATTCCAAATGCCTATACAATTTGTCATAATTTGAACATTTGTCCTTATATGCTAACTTTTCAAGCAACCGATATTGTTAAATCACAATATAGTGCACCACTTATAACTAGCTTACTGTCTGCTACTATGTGATACTGTTTACTTTATAAGATAACACCAACATCCCCTCCCTTTTCTGTTTGCCTCTCAATCTTTCACGTTGCAGTGGTCCATTCATTCATCCATCCTTAAAGGTCCCATAGTTCCACTTTTCTGGGTTTTATTTGCAGACTCGATCTCCATAAGACGATATTTTTATGGTTTTAAATAGAAGCTTTATCAAGAACAAGCTTTGTTTCCGTGTCTCAATGGTGGATTGATATAAATGACCCGCTCTTCTGATTGTCTGACTCTTGTCTGAGTGACGTATGCTCAAGCCAACCGTAGTTTTTGTTTGGTCTTGTACCTTGAAAGCTTCATGATGGATTGAATGGACAGTGGGCCCCGCTGAAGGCAGACATGAGTTTGTGACATCACAAACATGTATAAGTCCAAACAGCACAGTTGTTGAACACAGGTTGTGTGAATTTCTCCATGAACTGAGCATTTTGGTATTTTCACAGTATTCATATAGCACCTCTACCTGCTTTAAAATTTAAAAAGGAATGCAAAATCTGAATATGTAATTGTATCTTATTGAGGACACTCACTTTCTCCAGCCCTTTATCCTAACCTTAACAACTAAGTGTCTAACCCCAGCCATTACCCTACACCTGATTCTAGCCTTATCCCTAAAACTACATCTTGAAACTCAAACACTGGTTTGAAGGTGTGTCAGGTCGTGAGGATCCATCAGTTGTCCTCCCAAAAATGCCCTTACTCCTAAGGTGTAAAACTGATCCTGGCACACACACACACAGACAGTTATCCACTGTCAGGTTGGAGGCACACAGGACGTGGATCCTGCTCTGTACTCCCTCTCTGCAGTTAGTGTCGGACATGAATAGGGCTGCCTGCTGGTTGGATCACCTGTCGCTGCTCCCTCTCTGATTTTTTTTTTAACTCAGCACTTTTCTATCCAGAGGCTTTGGACAATAACAAACTCTAGTAACCAACATGTTTCATTGTCAGCCGATGCTTACTGAAGCTCTTTATATTACATTTGACTTTGAAAAGCCTACACTGTTGTATCTGCCTGGGTCGGGGCCCTCAACACTGTTGTGAAAATAACATTTGTCAAAGTTGCACTGAAAGAATTCATGTTTCTAATGTACTCTTTAAACTGAAACTTTTGTCAGTGATGTTTGAAGTGTTACACACTGCCCCTTCTTTACATTGGATGTCTTTTCGGTGTTTTATCGCACCTTTTTCCAAATTAAGCTGCAAGTTTGATCTGGTTCTGCTCACATAGCTTTGTTGAGAACCAAACTATTTTCTTTGTGGCCTCGTCGTGAGTGAAATTGTCCAAAGCTGTTCTGATATCTGGTCTTGTTTTCTTTGTGTCATCAGGAAAGAGTTTGTTGAGGGTTGCAAGGCCATCCAGGCAGATAGCCTGGAGGGTATCTATTCACGCTTCCCCTGCATGCTGCTGGAGGCCCAGGGTGAGGAGAGCTTCAAGGACCTGTACCGCTTCACCTTCCAGTTCGGCCTGGATGCCGAGGAGGGCCAACGCTCGCTGCAGCGCGAAATCGCCATCGCCCTGTGGCGTCTGGTTTTCACACAGGACATGCCCACGATCCTGGAGCACTGGCTGGACTTCCTGGGGGAGAACCCCTCAAGTATCCGGGGAATCTCAAGGGACACGTGGAACATGTTCCTTAACTTTACCCAGGCGATCGGGCCTGACCTGAGCAACTACAGCGAGGACGAGGCCTGGCCCAGCCTCTTTGACACCTTCGTAGAGTGGGAGTTGGAGCGCAGGAAAAAAGAGGTGGAACAGGCACGGATGGCAAAGGAGGAGGAGGGGAGGTGTACTGAGACAGAGTGTTCTCCCACCACAGACAGACTTGAAACAGAGGGAAGCCGCGGCTCACAGACGTGGGGGGGCCACTGACCAGAAAACAAGAAATACTTGTAAGGGAGCGAAGGGTCTGACCTATAAGTGAACTGTACATCTGTGAATCGTTGGATGAATATTAGTATTACCATTACAGCTGTTCATTTGGCTCTCCTTTTCTGTTGGGGTGGGAAGTCTGCTTTGCAACCTTTTTTTTTTTTTTAAAGGGCTCTTAAGAATTGTTGTGTTTTAAGCACTTCTATTTAAGTTATTGTTTTACTTTTTTCTCCTCCCATATGTGTTTTTAATAATTTAGGACACGTGGTCCATTTTAATGTAGACCTAACTACCATAACCCGGCAGAGCAGTAAAAGTGTGACAACAGGAAATAAAAAAAGAAGAAGAAGGGAAATTCAGGCAGCCTGTCTAAAAAATAATTTCTTACAACCAAACACAATATTTACGACAAGCGTCAGGGTCAGTGAAATTCTCTCGATTGGGCTAATGTAGTTAGATTGTATGTTTTTTTTTTTGTTTTTTTTTATCTTGCAGTGCAGTGAGGATGAACTGGTTGCACTTGTATTGCCTTCACCACTGTTGGCCTGCAATTACACGGCGAACAGTAACAGATTACAGTTCTGTCACAAGGGCATTTTATTTAAAAAATAATAATACAATTCAATTTCTGTACTTGATTTATCAACGTTCCGATATTCATTTTAAATCCAGGTCGGTTTCCATGGTAACGGACCCACCCAGCCTCCCCAACTTATTTTGTGTTTAGTGTTTTGGAGTGCTACTAGTGCGGTGAGCAGCTTGGCTTGCTTAAGCAGCTGCTGTGCTCCCTTTTGACCTCTAGCATCTACCGTTTTGATGTCCACCTATTTTCAAGGAGCAGTTAAAGTATATACGACACAACGATGTTGGCTTTTTTTTTTTTATCTAAGCTGCGTCATTGATCTCATTTTAGGAAACCTGACAAAAGTCATTTCTGACAGAAGATGCCTAAACCTGCGCCACATAAAACTTATGTTGTTTACCTTTTCTGGAGTTTGAGTCTTCACATCCTTGAACTGCTTTATGAAAAAAAAAAAAGATATGTGTGCGCACTTCACAAATAAATGCTGACTGCTGCTGGTAATGGTTGTAATGAATTGCACAAATACCAATGGCATGCTAATTTGCTATACTTGGGAACGCTTTGCAGAGAGATTGATGTCGACCACATTATTTCCATTTGAAACCTTTTCCAAACTGTAGATTGGAGAGTCACCGAGGGAGTTTTGGGTTGAGTGAGTGAGAGTTATTTCGAAATGCTGGCTAATCAAGAGTCTGACAGGGATTCAGTGTAAAAGGGTGGCCATGACCGGATCTGTTTGGTTTACATCTACAATGGTTTTCTTTCAGCCCCCCCCCCCCTCCCCTTTGTCCTTTTTTTTTTTTTTATATATATATATATATATATGTGTATGTATATATATATATATAAAATGTATTGATTTATATTAAATAAAAAACAGTGTTGAATTTTTGACCAGGAGAGTCTGTGATTTTACTTCAAACACTTGAAGTGTGCTTTGTGGAGGTTCGTGAGGATGTCGGAGCTGGAGGCTGGAGGGGGCGTGGCTTACACTGATGCTGCTCTCTCATTGGTTGACGAGCTCTCCTGGTTACCAACACAACGCACCGGGCACACGAGAAAACACAGAGAAACTCGTTAATTTCACACCTAATGGCCAATAAAGTACCGTTTTACCCTGACTGTAAGTATTTCTCCAATATGTATCGGACTCGGAGCAAAGTATGTCCGAGAGTATGAAAGTAATACCCAGTTGTTTTTTGTTTTGGGTGTCTTTTCGTGTAAACTAGTTACATGCTAACTCGTTAGCCTTTCGGTTTGTTGTTATCGTCGGTGCTAGCTTCACGGAGCTGCCTGCAAACATCGCATCTGCCACTAATTTGTGCGACAAACCCGTTAATTTCCTACTGGAAATTGGCAAAACGCCCTGAGGTTACCCGTAACGGCAACATCGCTGCCTCGTTTATAGCTGTTAAACGCGACCGCACATGCAAACTCCCTGCAGGAAAACTCCGGTTAACGTTCAGCTGTTTTTAAAAATGAGTTTGTTTTTTTTTTCCGGAGAATCCGGTTAAACTAAAAAAAAAAAATAAAAAAAAAAACAGCAACGTCAACGAAACAGCTGCATTTTTGTTCTGCTGAATCGTCCGGCGGGTGTGGCGACATTTTAAACGAGCTGCATTCAAGGTAATTCGGGTTTGGTGTCGCGGCTAACCTTGAGGTCCTCATCTGTGTCTCTCTCTGCAGCTGCGAGCAAACACGGCGCAGATTTAAAAGATATGTTTGCGGAGTGATCGGTCCTCTTCAAAATATGGGATAGGGTCATGTGAGCAGCAGCATCTGCAGCCACACCGATGGACAACGAGGTAGGATACGAGTTTTATGTAACGGCTCATGTACTCTTGTTTCACATCATCTGTCATTTTACTTTGCCGTCAACACTTATATTTTCAGGACAGTAACCGCAATAATGCATGCCTTATTTTATTTTATTTATTTTACTGCGGTGTCTTTACTGTCACTCTGTCACTAACAAGTATTTTCTATTCTTCCTTCAAATTTCATCGCCTCTCTTCTGCTCCTGACACTTGACAGATGCTGTAGCCTAGTTGACTTGTAGAAACCGAGTAAGGGGCTTTATGGTTTCTTTGCTCGTCTTGCATGAAGATTTTCTAAAAAAAAAAATGTAATGGCATGAGCTGTAGGTGACCCCGTTGTGCAGACGACTGATGCTCCCTCCCAAGACGCACTTCTGTTTAATCTGCTTTATTTACCACATCCAGCCCTTTTAAGCTTGAAGTAGGCAGACATTTGGTGTTTTAATAAGGGTGATTTTATTTTTAGTGGAGAACAGCCGTGTTTGAATAATTGAAAACCCCTTTGTTGGTTCCTTACTTTGGGATTTTGGTTGATGTTCCAGAAACACTTTTACATTTAAAAAAAATATTTTGGATTTTTGAGGTTTTCAGGTGTTAATCCATCATGCGGTTACATGACTTTTTAAGTGATCAGTCCAGACTTGTGACATCATGTATTGTCAATGCTATTGTGTTTGAAATGGCTGCGCTTTATATATTATGCAAAGACACATTGCTGTAGGATGTAATAGCTCTTGTTTCAGTTGCTTCTCAGCCACTGTTGTGCTCCCTTTAATGACTGCAGTGTAGGACCACCTTGTAAAGAAGAGCCTGAATTTGACAAATCATAAAAGTATTTGAGTTATTCCACAGGGATCTTGGCCCATGCTGAGTCAGTAGTGTCTCTCGGTTTATGCAGTATCTTTTGCTATGATCACTATTCTGCTGCTTCATCTCAAAATAGAGAGCCTGCAGGCCAGTAGTGTTTAGAAGTCTTTAGAGATTGATATCGTAGTGATTCTGAAATCACCACGAGACAGATAGTGTATTATTTAGCAGAGTTCATTTGAAAAATATTTTTCTCACTTTAGGCTGCACCGGGACTTAAACAATGTTGAGGTTTGCAGCAGTATTTTAATGCATTTTTATGGAATCTTTGAATCATGAGTTAGCTAAACAGGTACATTTGGCACTAAAGATCCCCCCAAAACTACAAGTTCCACTGACAGCGATTTGCCTAAATAATATATACTGTAAACTTAACAACATGACTCATTGCATGTCCTGTACTAAAGCTTTATTTACACGAGATTGGAGGAGCAAGCTGTTTGCATGAATGTTGTGATGCACAGATTAAAGTGGATGTTTTTGAATGTGAATACCTGTGCAAGAATAAGCTGTTGTGACTGTTTGTTTTTTCTCAGACAGCTGATGTAGGCTTTTCTGACTCTTCATTACGTATGTATGTATGTATGTATGTATGTATGTATGTGTGTGTGTGTGTGTGTGTGTGTGTGTGTGTGTGTGTGTGTGTTTACTGACGCGTGTGTACTTGAAGGGGAGTAAGACGTGCCAAGGAGAGAAGCTTGCCTCTGCTGTAGATGACACTCTGGATGAATATTTAATCACCCTCCAGCACAAAAACAGGTGAAGTGTGAGCACAGGCTGCTGTGGAGAGACAGATCAGGTTTCAGAGAGGAGATACATGACTTTCAGTGCTGCCTAATAGGAGCACTGATTGGTTTGGTTCCTTCCTTTCAAAGACAAGAAATTTGTCTTTGAGAGGTGGAAACAGGCGGTTTCGAATAGCTTGAGAATGTGTGATGTTTTTTTTTTGCAAGTCCTCAATCTTTTTTTAGCCATGTCAAACCTTTGTTGCAGTTTGTTAAGTTTGGAATATGTTTTCAGAGGTAGTTATCCTTTGTATTTGCTCTTTAGGATCTCAAAGCGCCTTAAAGTGAAAGACCAAAGGGAGATTGAGTTGGAACAGCTTGAGCAAGGCTTTTCAATTTATCTTAACGGAGCCAATGCAGAAGCCACCAGGAAGCCGCCCAAAGGCTCCATCCGAAAGTCAGTCTCCTCTCCACCTGCTTGGAGGCCTGCACGTACAGCAGGTATGCTGCTGCTGCCGCCGGAAGAATACAAACCAACATTCAGAACTATATTTATATACAAGACCTCATTATATTTACCTCTGTTGTGCAGGGGGAAGTTTGTTCTTTCTTGAGTATTCAGTGATATTTACTATAATATAATATTTACTAAAACCAAAGGTACCAATCTCATACCCGTATTCTTGTTGTTTCTATCATCCCTCGACGACCATATGGAGCACCAGCTAATAGCCACCACTCCTCAGCTTGTAGTTTGCATGGTATGATCCCATGCCCAGTCACAGTGATTAAATGATAGTGACAGTTGTAGCTGGCAGACAATTTTTTACTTCTTCCTCTATGTACTATGGGCCATCTGCGTATGTGACTATGTGTTCCTTCTCCTCTGAGGCAGTAATCTGCTGCACGCTGCTCATGTTCCTCTCTGTACTGTGACTCATCGGCAGATGTCTGTAGAAGCGCCCACCAGCTAACTGAAGAAAGTCATAATTTGGAGCAGACCAACAGGAAGAGGAGCCAAACTGCCCCAGGAAAGGTCCAGAGGAAGGAATGGGTGCAGGTGCGAGCCTCTTATTTCTAATCTCTCCTCACCTTTACATCAAAAATTAAAATTTTCTTCTAAAAGTACACGTTAACATTTTTCTTTTTTGCTGTTCATACAGGATTCTGTTAAAATTCGAACCGAGGATGGACCAAGTTTGCAAATATCCCCAGAAAAGCGCTATTCGGAGGAGTTTGAGCCTTATGAAAGTGTAGACATGGAGGTAGAGTGAAGACATACTCTACTAAGCCTGTGTGTGTGGGTGTTTTATTTTTAGGGGAGGGGCTATGTGTCAGATGCAGCTGTCTGTACTACTTAGCATCTTTCTATCTCTGCCATTTCCCCCTTTATCCATATATTATGTTCCACACAGAGCTCCAGTCCATGCTTACGTCGCAGTCCCTGCTCCCCGAGGGAAAACTGCAAGGTATCACGCTCCTGCAGCTCCAGGCCTGAGAGCCAGGGAGGCCAAGCAAACCAGCAGCACAACGAGAAGGTTCTTCTCAACCTTGAGGAAGTGAAGGTGAGCAGATTAAAAAAAAAAAAAGATATCTTTTTTTTAAAAATTTATTTATTTTTTTATTATTTCATGTCTTCCTGTCAGGAGGGCCTGAAATGTAGTAAATTATCTAAATTTGTTTCATGCTCCCGCCTGTTAATTTAAGACACTTTTCAGTGTAGTCCTACATATCAAGGGATTGCTTACTGTCAGCACACTTGTATGTGCATGTTTGTGCCTGTGAGTGCTCAGACTGATGAATATGGGCATGGATGCGTACATAAATGCTGACCTTTTGTAAACTAGGTTTTACGTCGGAGCCTGGAGGTTAACATGCGACGGAGCAGCCGCGACTCAGCCGGGGAGGAGTCAGACGAGGAGTGGGTAGAGGAGCAGCTTGAGAGGGACGAGAGCACTGAGAGTCTGGATGAACTGGGGCTTCCTCTCTCCTCCTCCAAGTCCTCCTCCATCTCTCGGCCCAGTGCCTCTCACAGCCATTTTGACTCTGCAAACCTTATCGTCCTGGACTTTGGACCCTCACCTAAAGGTAGGCTCGTATGTAAATTTCTTATTGATTTTCAGGGTGAGTCAAGACTGCTTCCATTTCCTCTTTATTTGCTTCATCAGCACTGACATCAACTGTTACTAAACTATAACTCACCTCTGGCAAAATCCATCACATAACAATAACACTGTTGACTGTGTTTCTTGGTTGTTTGTATATAATATATATAGATATATACTGTACTGTATATACTGTGCATTTTATATTTAATATTTTGTACTGCTATTTTACTGCTATTTTATTGCTTTTCTATTATTCTATTATTATCTTATTGCTTCCTGTATGCTGCTGTAGCGAAAAAATTTCCCCTCTGGGATTAATAAAGTAACTACCTAACCTAACCTAAATTATAGTCCTGACGTCCTGTGTTTGTCAACATGTGGGATGCAGATGAATAGATGCATCTATTCCTGATCTAAAAATCATTTTTTTCTGTTATTCTAGGACGTAAGATTGAACGTTCTCTCTCTGCAAGAAGGAAAGAAAACTTTGACACCTTTATACCCACCAAACCTATGTTGGTGAAGAGCAAAACATTAGATAGGCCACCTTCAAAAGACAGCCGAGATGGTCAGAGTAAGTCTTTTACCATTTAAAAAATGTAGATGCTAAAGGTTCACATTTAAAACGTATGATCTGATAGTCTTGGTTTGCAAGCTCTAAAAATGTTCTATTTATTAATAGATACAAATCTGTGCACACACCGGTTGGAAAATGTGTCTGTAAGAGTTGGATGGATGCATAAATGTGGGTTTCTTGCTTAAGGGCCAAGGAGTCGTGTGGAAAGGCCGCTGTCAGCAGCCAGAAAGGCTTCTTTTGAGGAGCGAGACCCAGAGGAGCTTGCGTGCAGAGTGCGGCAGGCCATACAGAGAGAAAATCAGCCTGTGCAGAGTGCCGAGCTCTTCGGTCGCAACACGGTCTGCCTGACCCACACAACACTTCTCGCATATTCACTTGACTTAGGCTGTTGCTGAATACAACATGATTACTGTTAGCAATTGTTTTAATGTTGATCAAAAATACCTCCACAATTACGACCTGATTTCTCTTTTCCCTGTCCATCCGTAGTTCTACACATGTACTCTATGTGCTCTTTATTTGAATTCAGTCATATTTTTCTGGATTTGGCTAACATTTGAACCATGTACCAGAAGCTTATTTATCGCTGACTAATTTATTTTTCTTTCTCTTCATCCAGGGCAGGGGACATCAGTTGATGAATGGTTTAGTGCACCACAACACCCGTGGCAGAGATGAGAACAATGTCAGTCTGGCCATGCAGCACATCACACTCATGGGCCCCAGGTATTCTGACAGAAAATGACACTCACCCCCATCAGGAAGTCGATCTTTTGCAAATGCAATAATTAACGCAAATTCAAGCAAACTTTGCAATATTAGTAGGAGTTTGCAATTTTGTAAAATTCCTGCAATTTTTCCATAAAAATAGTGCTCAACAGAAGCTGTGCTGAGTGCATTACAGCACAAAGTCAGCCTTTCTAAACAAAACTTACTTTAATAATAAAAAATAACTCCTCATTTACAGTCAGCAAAGCTCTACAACCTTCGCTCTCATCATCAAAACAAACCACATGCTGGCTGATAGAAAAAAACATCAGTGACGGGGTTTATGGGAAATGTGGTCTTATCATGGGAATGACTAATATGGAAAATTTATTTTATACACACCTCCAGTTGTAAGATGTTGTTTTTGTGCATACCGTATGTGTTGAATTCATGTTATTTAAAAAGCATTTAAAGCACATATTTTTACACAGGATGTAGCCTTTGTGTTCTATATTTCAGTCCCAAATTCAAATATTTCTGTGATGGGCAGTGTGCTTTTTTTATCGTGGGAAGTGATTGTGTATTACTCCTTATTAGGTGGTAGTTAAAAAAATATTTTCCTTAATTCCTGCAATTTTACTGCAAAAAAAAAAATCACTTAAAACTCCATAAATGACATCATCATTTTTGAGGAAAGCGTATGAAAATATAATTACAAAACAATTCTGTGAAATTGGACTGACTAACACGTACATTCTATCTTGAGAGGGATAGAATGATACCAGCGGTAATCCTGTTCATGCTTTACTGTTAAATCACATAGAAGTGTGTTTGAAACTGTCAATAGAAATGTATGGTTCAAACACCTGGTGACCTTGGAGAATTATTTATTGGTGTAGCTGCCTCAGTCTCAGCCATCGCTCGCCACTAACGTGAAGGTCGGGCACAACAGACAAAGCAGATGAGCTGACGATGCCATCCTTCTGTTCAGGCAACAACAGAAGCTGCTGAAAGCCTTGGAGAAGCTGGAAGGTGGACCGAGCTACAACATTCCTCAGAGTGTCAAAACAGACTACAGCAAGCAGCTGGTGAGTCAGTAACACGTCTCGCAGATCATAATGAATAATCCTGACACTGCTGGGTGTGATACTCATTAATGCCTCGTGTTGCTGTTGCAGAGACAGCACTCCTCAGCAGAGGTCACCCCTGCATTGTATGTTACCATGGAGATCCTGTCCAACTGGGGGAACGCTTTGCAGGTCGGGCTGACGGAGTTGCAGTTCTTCTGCCCCAGAAACAAGAAGTTGTATGTGTCGCCTCACGACCTGGACATCAGGAACGCTGACTACCCCGGGAATCTGGGGGCGCTCGTCAACGGCAAGGCGAAGGTGGTGTCTCTGCTGCCTCAGCATCCTGTTTGAATGATACACAAATTGAATCTGAAATTATACAGTAAAAATGAGCAATCTGCATAAAATAGCTTCTTTTTTTCTTCTTCTTCTTCTTCCATCACATTTAAATGTTTACTTTGGACAAACTTAAAAGTACTGTAAACATTTCTCACAGCACGCATTGTAACTCGTCATAGCAGCATAGGTGTAAAAATATCATTAATTATGACTCAGTCGGCCATGATAGCCGAGACAAACATGATGCAGCGATCATTAATGTTACTAACAAAACTGCACTTTTCTTATTCTCTTGGATTAACAGACCACGAAAGAGCGCCACATGTGGACGTGTCCGTTCCATCCTCCCATCCAGCTCTACTTCATCATCAGGAACACAGAGCGCTCCCCAGACTTTGGAATATCTTGTATCAAAATCTGGAACTACAACAGGAACCTCAATGTATGTCTTTTTTACTTTTGTTTATGTGTGACTGCAGTTTCTAAGAACTTGAATAGTGAAATAACAATTGTTAAGCACAACTGCAATCTGTTCCTCTGAACTTTTGATTTATCCCGCTGTCGAGCTCAGAGATCATTTTGTTTGTTGTGAGCTGATTAGATCCTGCATGCTTGTGTGTTGTCGTAATAATCGGGGGCGATTGTGTTGGTGTGGTTACGTCAGGGGTGCGGTGCTCTTTAAGCAGTGGCTGGCTGAGCTGCCAGTCAATCTGTCCAAATGTGGAACAGTGAGAGATTAACCCCAGAGGATTAGTGTAACACATGGGCCTCTGCCTCTCAGCCTCAGTGTTGTTTATAGAGGGGTACAAAGACCCTATCGCGTCTTTTCCTAGTTGACTACGAGCATCTAGAACTACTCGATGTTTATATTGGATCAGGAATAAGAGCCTGAACCTGTAAGGTAAGGAGCTGTTGGTGCGAAGCAGCATCGAGGCTGAGCTTGGTTTATAGTGGTTTACTGCCTCGAGGATCGAGCAGATTTGACTTGTTATCTGTGCTAGCACTAATGACTGCTAGCTAGTAGAGCTCTTTAAGAAACTGGTAAATTAATCAACAGCGTGTGTTCATGAAATTTCAGAAGTGATTAGCATTTTTGCACCTTTTGCTCCTTGGTTTGCTGCCTGTGTTGTTGTTCAAATTGGAATTATTTGGCTGTTTTGTAGCATAGATTGGTGCTAAAAGTCAAATGCTTTGGAAAATGTTAAACCTAACTGTAAATTCAGTATGCTGGTAAATTGAAGCTCTGTTTCCTTTACAGGAGCTTTACATAGGTGCACGGAATATAAAGCTGTACCTCAACAGCACACTGGTGTTTGAAGGTGAGCTGGAGAAGGGCTGCGGCAACCAAGTCTTTGACTACAGCACCACCATTGATCTCCAGGATTTCCAAGTCTCAGACTCCTTGTTTTCCAGCCCTGTGTCTTCAGGACACAACCTGCGGGGTGCCAGCCCCCATCGCTATGAGGACAGGAAGGGTGGGGAGGGCAGCAGCACCCAGCGATACCAGAATTCGAATACACTGTCAGACACAGCAGGTCAGACAATGGTAGACATGCAGGATAAATCACATACACCGCTACCACCCATCACTCCTTCAGTTGGTGTTTCATCCTCCGCTCGTCGCTCCTCCACACAAAGAAACTCTTTTGACCTGTCTGCCTCAGAAGAGCCCCTCTTGCTGAGGCAGCAGTTGGAGCAGCAAGCACCCATGGAGCACACAGTCACCACCCAGCCAGCCTCCTCACGGGTTGCCCCGCAGTGGCTGCAGCCCCTGAACAGAGGTGCTCCAGAGGGCTGTGAGGGCAGCAGGGAGAGGCCCCGGTGGCTGGTGCCTCAGAACTCTGCAGAGACCAAACCACCGTCTGCCTCGTCCTCTTCCATGCTCCCGGAGCTGCCGTGTAACCCAGGCCGGGTGTGCAGAGGGGGGGAGAGGACGATGAACGGCGGTCAGTGGAAGGCTGACTCTTTGGACCTGAGCTGCGAACTGCTGGAGGAGCTCGGCGAGCCAAAGTCGGACAGGCCCATCAGTGGGCGAAGGAGCTCATTCAGAAACCCTGCAGTCACAGCCAGGCAGACAGAAGAGCAACACCTCAGAGGTACAGCACCTACAAACACTGGTAGGCAGCAATACCTCCTTCCACTGTCATGATACTGAAACCGAAAGGAAGACCATTATGGTTATTTTACCTTTACAGTTCAAATTTATAATACCAACCAATCAGACTGTTCACAGCCCACCACACCTCTAAAAAAAAATCTCGAAAATACATATAATGCATTTTGGAGAATAGCAGCAAATGTGAATGTATCTTTGGTTTGCTTACAAGAAAACTCCTTGGCTACATTTTTTAATTTTAATTTCAGTCATCACGTTTATCATGACTTAGGGGTATTTATGTTTGGTGATAAATGTAAAGACAGTTTACAATCATAAAAAGATGATCCTATTTCCTTTGCACTTCAAAGTCTAATGTTTGTTTTCTGCAGAGGAGCCGGTGTCTTTGGTGAGCGCCAGCAGGAGGCAGTCCAGCTCTCGGGCCCAGCTGCACAGCCAGCAGGATAACACCCTCATGGAGTCCTGGGACTCTCTCACGAAGTTCAACCAATGTCAGCGTGGACGCATCTCCAACATGGGGTTCGAGGGGGACATCTTTGATGAGTTCCTTCAGCGCCAGAGCCGTAGCCCACCCACAGTCCCAGTCAACCCCTCCACAGCACCCAAGAGCCCACTGTCCTCCTTGTCCACTCCCGGGCCACTGTGTGAAAGACCCGAGGATGATCCATCCATGGAGCGGGAGGACGAGTTTGAGATCCCGGTGCTGCCACAGGGCCAAAGGCTGGTAATCAACATTCTGTCCACGTGGGGCGATCGGCACTATGTGGGTGTTAACGGCCTGGAGGTGTTCAGCTCTAGCGGAGAGCCTCTTAGACCTGCTCACATCAGCGCTGACCCTCCAGACATCAACATACTCCCAGCATACGGCAAAGACCCGCGTGTGGTCACCAACCTGATCGACGGCATCAATCGCACTCAGGACGACATGCATCTCTGGCTGGCCCCGTTCACCCCTGGTCGCAGCCACACCATCTTCCTTGACTTTGGAGCCACCTACCAGGTGGCCATGATCCGTGTATGGAACTACAACAAGTCTCGCATCCACTCGTTCAGAGGGGTGAAAGAGGTTGAAATGCTGCTGGACGGAAGGTGCATCTTCAGGGGAGAGATTGCGAAGGCTTCTGGGAACCTGTCTGGAGGTATCTGACCACAACGAATGTCAAGGTTATTCGCTCCGTTCGTTTGTTACTTTTGACCAACTCTCCTTTTTTCTTCACTCTGTTGTCACTTCAGGGCTGGACCAGTTTGGGGACACTATCCTGTTCACCACTGATGACGAGATCCTGGAGGCCATGTCTCGTTATGATGAAACCTTCCTGAGTGAAGGCGAGGGTCCTGAGACGTTGGTGAACGAGGAGGAGCTGCAGAGACCGCGCACTGCTGACGGAGAGGGAGAGGAAAGACCTTTCACACAGGCTGGTTTCAGAGAGGAAGACCTCACTGTAAGTGATCTCATCAGCAGAGGACAAGATTTTTTTTTCAATCACCAGAGTCAAATGCTTTTAAATTGACAGCGATAACTAGTTAAATTCAATTCATTTATCCACCAAACCACGTTACACAGCTTCATTTTGTCAGACAGAAGTGCTGAGTAAGGTCAGAATAACGGGCATTAAGAGTAAATTAGTCACACCTTTAACAGAACATTTTACAGGCTTCCCACAATTCAGGGGATTTCAGGTGATGTTAAAAAACTCTATTCCAGAAGTCTTTTTGCATCTGTGTGTTCATCAAGGTGAACAGGCATAGTTGTGTGATCATAATTGTGCAGTTGGTTTAAACTGCAAACTTTTATACTGAAAACCCCTGTGAGCTTGCAAATTCATGGAAATTAAATAATGTGGTTGTTTCTTCTCAGCACAACAGCAGCCTGTTTCTCTGTTAAGTATAAGTTATAGAATTTCAGTTTTTTTTTTTAGTCCGTAAAAGTCAGGAAAAGGTCAGAGAATTTGACGTTTGGCTTGAAGTGGGAACCCCGAGTTTAATACTATTGTACTTTAAATCTGTTGTTATGTTTTCTCAGTTGAAACTTCAACTCAACCCTGCTGTGAGCCAATCTGAGGAGAACCTAGAGCATATTCCTGGGATGTACACTGGAAAGTGTGAGTACATTAATCACAACCTGTCATCACACATCTACTTGTTTGTTGTGTGTTTTGGATTCTTTTGGAAACGACAGTAACTGAGTCCCTTCATCGCAGGCCTTAGACTGGAGCTGGTGTTGACTTGGGGCGACTCCCACTACATGGGCCTGACGGGGCTGGAGGTGGTGGGCAAGGATGGAGAGAGCTTACCTTTAGAGCTCAGTATGATGGCTGCTTCACCCAGGGACCTCAACGACCTACCTGAGTATGGACAGGACCTGCGCACACTTGATAAGTATGTCTGACACTACGTGTAATATGCCGGCCAATATCGCAATCAAATTCAAAGTCATAGATCAGATCAAAACTGTGTTTGGGGCAGTCTTCAGCGTCTACTTTCATCACAACTCAGACTTGTCGACGGTCACAACATCACCACTGACGACCAGTACATGTGGCTGATCCCTTTCTCCTATGGAGAGCCCCACATCATAAACATCACCTTCAGCAAGACCCAGACCATCGCCGGTCTCCGCATCTGGAACTATAACAAGTCTCCTGAGGACTCTTACAGAGGGGTGAGGCACTTTTCTGCTTGACTCAAACCATGTTTGTTATAATGGTGCAGTTCAAGAAAATAAAGTTTCCTTAAACTAGTGGTTATAAAATGTATAAAATATTGTGTGCAATAATTTGTGGAACAAACTATAGTAGAGCGTCAGTTCCTTTAGATGAAGGTGGAGATGAGTTGATGTTTTTGGACAAATGAGTGCAAGAAAAGCAACATGAATTAGTTATTGTGACAGTTTTTGTATTTAATAAGAAAGGCTCTATATAGGAGACTCTATCCAACATATAAAACATACAAATCCCTGCATGTGTGTTTCAGGTGAAGGTAATGCATTTATTCATGGATGATGCGGCCATCTCCCCAACGGAGGGATTCCTCATCAGGAAAGGACCAGGCAATTGTCACTTTGACTTTGCCCAGGAGATCCTCTTTGTTGACTTCCTCCAGACGCCCACAGACAGCAAGAGTAATGAAGACAACCAAAGGTAGGAAGAGGACTTTGAATTTGCATAAACTGCCCCGTGTATGTAAAAATTGTGTTTGCCAATTTATAATTTTGTTGTTTCTAATTCAGAGGAAGCTCTAAGAAACAAGAACAGGCCAGCATGGACTATGAAGCTCCCATCATGCCTTGTGGGTGTATCCTTTCAGACACCGATTTAGTGCACGCGTATGGTTTGTAGAGCTGTGTTTATTGCTCCTGTCTGCGCCATCAGCTCAGAAGTAATCATGTACAGATTGGATTTGAGTTGAGGCATCACTGAATTATCAGCATCGGTTTCTTTGGTAACCACATGGGCTTGCACATGCTCACAAACAGATTTTTTTTAAAAGGCAGAAGCAAAACAACAGGCTGGAGGAAAAATGGAGATGTGTCATGTCAGATCGATGCATAGTACTACTGAGTCTGTCAAAGGCTTCCACATACCAGACGATATAAGTAACAGATTTGGTTGATACTTTGATAATGTTAGTGCAGCCATGTTTAATGTTACTGTAATAGTTTGCTAACAAGTTAATGAAGCTGTGATTAGGCATTGCGTCAGACTGCGAATGTATTTATACTCACAAGCCAATGTTCTCACAAACAAGATAATGTCCCTCCTTTCAAACTGAGCCAGGGAACCCCTCAGGGCTCGCTGCTGTCACCACTTCTTTTAGCACTCTTCCTGGAACCATTAGTTATCGCTTTTTGGAATAATATTTATACAATTGGAGCTAAGGCCGGTCAGCATTCAAGTGAATGATGTATTACTTGTGGCCAGTAACCTAGAAACTGTAGTACCAGATATCTGCTTTAGTGACTGACACACTAGTGTTTTATTTTTAGATGAGCATAACTTTATCAGGAAGGATCAACTTACTAGAAACGATTAGTGTACAAATGTATGCAGTTTGCCAAACTGTTTTTTTTTTTTTTTTGTTTCATTTTGGTCAGAACAAGAGAAACAATGTAGGTGAAAGAGCTGTATGTTTTGTATCTGTCCAAAAAGCCAATTAAAAAAAAGAAGCCCCTCCTTTATATTGTAGTCTTCTACACCTGAAAAAACTCAGTTGAATACACACATTTTCAACTAAATCTGAACATTATATACTTTATAAAGTAGAATTTATGGCTGAGCTGTTGTGTTGAATTGCTATAGGTTGTGCAGGTGTGTTTAATAACACGGTGAACCACTCCAGCAATGTTCTATCCATCCATTATCTACACCTGCTTTATCCTCGACAGCAGTCACTCCAAAACTGTGGTATGACAACAAAGGCTAACATGGTAGAAATGATTTTAGGCAGCCAATTCAGAGCCTCTGTAGCATGGTGTGCGAATTGAAATTGTCGCGTATATTCTTTGACCTTCGTCCGCCAGTCATCTTTCAGCTGCAGCTGTTGACGAGTTGGGGAGACCCGTACTACATCGGTCTCAACGGCCTGGAGTTTTACAACCAGAACCACGAGAAGATCAGTCTCAGTGACAACAGTATCCTTTCTTATGAGACAATCAAACTTCATGCATCCATCCTCTCAAACCTCACCTCGCTTCACTCACTGAAAGATATGATCTTTGACTTCATATGTGGTCAGGTGGTTTGCCTGGTTAACAATTTATGGTGTAAATCAGTTTAGATTACAAAAAAATAAAAAATCAAATCAAATCTCAAATTATTAATATTTTCCTTTTATTTTCAGCGATAGCTACAGTGGGGCTGTGAATATTGTGTTCTGGTGTCACACCGACTAATCAATGAGAAATGCCATAATCATCAGGGTGATTAAATAACCGAGAAATACAGAGGAAGGCATGTTGATCATTTTTTTTCAATGTCATGTCAGTGTGGATAAAAATTATTGGATAAAGTTGCACTAAAATGATATTTTCAGTTTTTGGGACTTTTCATTTGATTGATTTTTTTTTTTTTTTTCAAAACAGTAGTGCATACATTTTTACTGGTATGGCCTAATTGAACTTATAATTAGTATTATTTGTATATGTGCTTTTTCTTACTATTACAATTGAAAATGTTTACACCAAAAACCAATGTAGCTTAAGAATTCTGTTTCCATAACATAGCTATGAGAAAAAGTTTCTATGACTAATCATTCCTATTCTTGTTCAAAGAAAGAAGGCAGATATGGAAAGAACAAGCAGCTGTTGAAGGAGTGTTAATGTAGGAACATTAATAAACACCTGCTCCCGTTAGTCCTCAACATAATGTCTCCCAGACATCGCAGCTTTTCCGGACAGCGTGAATGTCCTGGACAGTGTGAGTGGTGATGTAAGGACTCCAGACAAATTAATAGATGGAGTCAACAGCACCCACGATGGAAGACATATGTGGTTAGCGCCGGTGCTACCTGGACTGGTGAGGAAGTGTGTGTGTGAGAGCGAGTGGCCACACTGCAGGCAGTCAACAGATTGACGTCAGAGTTGGCAGCTGAACTGAGTTCATTGCTTCTTTCCGTTTAGGTGAACCGTGTGTACGTCATCTTTGATCAGCCAGTGACCGTGTCCATGATCAAGTTGTGGAACTACTCGAAGACACCTCAGAGAGGAGTGAAAGAGTTCGGGGTGAGCGTCTCTTGTCTGTTGTCAGTATACCTATCACTCTTTTTTTTTTATATTTTACATTTGGGCTTCACGTCTCTTGTGTGTGCGTGCAGCTGCTGGTGGATGACCTCCTGGTGTATAACGGCATCTTGGACAACGTCGGCTACATGTCACGAGGTATCCTGCCTACCTGTGACCCGGTGGTGCCCTACCACACCATCCTGTTTACAGATAATGTCTACATCGCGCACCGTGAGAGGAACACTGTCATCAGGTACTCGGGCTTTTAAAGATGTGGGCATGAATGGCTGCTTGCTTACATTGCTAAATGCACATTTTCATTTTCATTATCTATAAAGTGTCACGTTTTGGTTTTTTTAGACAGGAACTGGCATGTGAATTTTGTCCATTCTTGTGAATTGACAATCCATAATAGACAAATACATTGATTGACACAGTGAGTTAGGTTAGACCTCTCTGCCTCAGTGACTCTTGAACAGAGTTGTACTCTTCTCCACTTCAGCCCCCGTGGCAGCAGACACCACCAACAGTGAGTAACAGAGCCCTGAAAGCCCCGTGGCAGCACCCCCCTGTGGTCACTCCCTGTATTGACGATTCCTCCGGTGCCCACAAATGTCCATCAGCCATCCCACGCCCTTCTCACCACACGCTTGACCTGTGATGCCTCAGTCCCTCCTCTCTCCCTTCCTCTCTTCTTCGTTACCTCTCGAGATCCATTTTGGGCCTTTAAGGCCTGGGCCTGCTGGCTTCAAGCTTTTATCGACCCTCCATTTTGTGTTTAGTTCCCCTCTTTTCCAGTTCCCCACAGCTGCAACAGATTTACTGAAATCTGCTTTGTGGTTCTTTTCTCATTGTGTTGCAGCAATTATGTGGAGGATCAGGACGTGAAGATGACAAACGAGAATCAGATAGTTCATCACAACAAGAAGAAGCAGACAGCAGATCCAGGTGAGTCGGAGAAACAGTTTTTAGGTGCAGGTTTTCAGCAGTTTGAAAAAGTCCGAGTAAACACTTGTTTGTTCTCCCTTCATTCAGCTCTCCGGCCTAAAACCTGCATGACTGATGGTCATGGAAAGAGGAGGTACTGAGTGATGAGCAGACAGACGTGGATTCAGTTTTGTGTACAAAGAGGGCAGATCTGCGAGGGCAGGACCCACTGCTGACTGTTTCATTACACAACCTCCTTCACATTAAGTCCTGAAGCAGCCAGCCAGCAATGATTTGTAAGGTCATCGTGACAGTCCACGCTGAAGAAGACAAAACTCGGATACTGGGCTTGCACACACTCACACTCACACACACACACGCTCTCACACACGCTCTCACACACACACAGGATTCCACTTTATGGTTGGATTACTTCCCCCTTTCCCTTGCTGTGAAAACACACCCACAGACACGCTATCCTGAACATGTACTGTATCGTTGCCCCCGGTTGTCCCTCCTACAGTGCCAGGAGAAACCTGAGGCTGCATTTTAATCAGCCCCGATTATTGTGCCTATTACTCAACACTATATCTGTGGCTGCTACTTGTGACCTTCGTGCTGCATATTCCAATGCTGCTTGTGGCATGTAAATACAGAAAGCTCCACGGCCACATGAACACACTCTCACGTCAGGATGTGGCCGGTGCTGCGTCGGATTTTATTCACCGACGAGCTTCGACGATCAGCTCTCCGCCTGATAGGTATGAAAACCGACTAACTCTCCCACCAGTGCACCTTCCAGTCGTAATGCTATGCAGCCACTATCTTTTATCTATTCATCATTTATATCGGTCGGCTAAAACCTTTTAAAGCCTAACGCTTTTACTTGGGGAGGTGCTTTCACTTTCTGAAGATTTATATCAATGACTAATGTGATAATTGAAGAAGTCCAGATTTTTGTACATTTCAGCGTGAATAAAAATTATAACCGAAGCTGCACTAAGCTTCACCATAACTCTAACAAACATCGATTTGGCCTCACAAAATTCGGTCCGTATATCTTTTCTGCTCGGCATCAGGTAGAAAAAGCTTGTTTGCAATCCAAGTGACCTTCATGGAAGTTGCTTTGTACATGAGGTAGATTTTTGGAGGCAAACATTTCCCGAGCCAGTGAAGCAGTTTTAGTCATTTGGATGCAAATAGGAACCATTTTAGACATTGAAAGGCAACTTCTAATATGCAAATACTATAAACTTACCTCAAATTGAGCAGAGTGGTGTTTTAAAAGGGATAAATATGGTTCTACCTTCACTATAATACTTAGTAGTCGGTGTTGTACTTTTCTTTCATTCGATATTCACTGTACTGACTTGTTGCATGGGAAAGTCTCTTCAAAAGTAGCCATTATCTTAAAAATACTTTTGTTTTGGAGCAGTTTTTATTGCTACATTGGAGCCCCAGTATAAACTATTTCACACTCCTTACAGCAGGGAGTAATTGTATATGAAATGCAGTTTTATGTATTTAATTTCAGGATGTCCAATAGCAACAAAAGTCATTACCCTGTTATCTTAGTACTGCTCTGTGCGGTGGTGGCAATTATTGCATGTGACATTTAGTGTTTTGAAATATTTATTTTTCTAATCTTGATTACACATGTATATTTGATGTAGGCTTATTTCAATGAAAATAAATAATAATAAAAAAAAATGTTTATCTTCAATCAGTTTTCTGGAAAATATCAGCTTGTTTTTGTTGTTTTGTAGTTAGAGTGGAGAAAATCTCCATTTTAGACCTCCATGTCCTCATTTGATCTCACACCCTTCCGAAAATAAGACAACAAAAGGTATCTATTAATATTCTCTGGCAGGATGAACAGTATGCCATCAAAAGAAAAACAAAATAGCGGACAACTGAGCTCCATAAATATATCCTGAGATATTTTAATGCAGAATCTGCTGTACATTTCATGGTATTTGTAAGGAATAGCCATTCAGTTTCAGTGTGCTCCTACAGAGCGCAGAGCGTTAGCAGTGGAAAGGTGGTGACAGAGCCATTGAGCTGAAAAGATTCAATCTTTTGCAGACCAACAGCCTTGGAGGTGGCAGTCTCAGATTTTGCCCGGAAACGTCCCCTCCTCTCTCTGGTCGTCCCATTTCTGGACCTGAAGGGGGAAAAAAATCCAGAAGAAAATAAATATTCACTTTTTAATTAATCTATTTGCCGGCATGTCATGAAAAAACATTTTCAAGCCTCAAAATGTAATTACTTTTTCCTAATCAGTGATGTTAGCTTAACTCTATTGTCAAACACCTTTGACAAAAGTGACTTCATTGGATGGGTGACAGAGGAAACTCCACTCCACCTGCTGCCCTCTGATGTACAAATTTAAACACAAGGAAGCATCTGGGGGAAGTGGTAACGACCTCTGACTTTCAAAAGTCAAGGTTTAAAAAATGTGGAAGATCTTCGATTGAAAAGTAAACTCAACGTAGGTTTGTGTATTTTCACTCGGCTGAGTTTAATCAGGGAATCTTCACTCTAATTTCCAGGTTTCCATGTTTGGATTCTCCGTACTGAGCAGAGAGTCACAGGCAGGGATATGAGGTACGATAAAGTTGTTTGACCCCTGCTAAACAAACTCTGCCCATTAACAGCAATTATCCTTCAACATTTTTGTCCTTTTCTTCTTTTTGGAGGCAAAGTTTGTCTCATAAAAAAAGCTTCAACGATATTAAAAACATTTACCCATGACATGGGGCAGAGTGATTTGTAGACCCTCTTGTACCAATCGCAAGGGGCGTTGTCAATCCCTTTAGCATCCAGAGCTTTCTGGCAGCGGTGGTAATCTATTAATAGAGAGACAACAACAACAATGAATATCAAACAATGTCAGTGGCCCTCAGGAAACGTCCAACTGCATTACCTCCAACCCGGAGGTCGACAAAACACCTTAAATGAGCTCTGTTACTTTTATAATTATCATGAATACAGCATTAAATAAAGGTAGAATTGGGTAATATATTTTATAGTATTATAATGCCTGTATCACGGTATTTTTTTTTTTGCTGTTGTCTTAATTGGTTGTTAAATGGGTCATCTGGAAAATGGAGCAACAGGTCTGCTGCTTTGAACATGACGTGTACTCGTACCCAGGTAGTTGGACCAGCAGTTCCTGGTCTGGTTCTGGTTGGGGAATCTGGCGTCAAAGGGAGCAGTGCGATAGTTCTCAAGTTTGGCTTTAATGTCATCAGCCATTTTCACCTCTGTCAAGAGAAGATCATCAGTGGAGACTGGAGGATGCAAAAGAAAAAGGTCTTCTCCGTTACCCGCGCTCGTTTTAAACAGACACGCGTATTACGTGACCGACAGAAACACACCTGAAGGATAGTTGTAGCCTTAACCCGTGCAGTGTAAGGATAGCCTTTTTTTTTTATTATTACGGAGCATGCGCACTGACGAGCGGCTCAGCGGAGGATTATTTTGGGGAACATTTTCGGGGTGCTGCATGCGGCACCTGAAGGTTGTTTCTTGAAATGTGGCGTTTTCATCAAATCCTCCTTTCACAGAGCAAATCCACAGCATAACACAAGTCTTGTAGATGAAGTAAGGGAAAGGTATCAAATAAACACTTCATATTGGATAGTGTACCCCAAAAATGCGCAAACTAGAGGACAAATAGGTGATAAACAATACTGGGCAGACATTAATAACTTCCGTCTATCAGGCCTTTACAAGCATTTCCTCCAGACAGGCCCAGTTTCTCTTTTCTTTTTCACAAATACAGATAATCCTCCTTTTATTCCATTTGATCAAGGTGATTAATTCCTACACCTTATAAATAGATGGGGAAAAAAACGACATGCGAGAAGCTCTCCCATTTTCAGACGCGGAAGCTGAGCCTCTTTTGATAGAACTATTTTACACAATATATCCACAGCCTTTAAAACACACGTGGCGGCTCTGTCTTAAATGTGTCCGAGGAGAAATGGTTTCAGAAAAAATAAATAAAAAAATAAAAATTCAAAGAACATGCAGGTAAACGTTACCTTCGTCGCGGTTTCCAGCTCGAGCTCAAAGTGACTTCACACCACAAGGTGAAAGTATGTCGCTCCTCTGATAAGGAGTGCGCGCGTGCGCTGCGGCGCGTGCGCTCCGGCGCGGAGATACTGCAGCCGTGCAGCACAATCATAAGGGTATGGCGGACGCAGGTCACATTGAAACGATACGCCTATAAGTGCCCCCACATGTCTGATTAAAGTGGGGGATGCGTGGGGGGGGGGGGGGAGGTCTGCGGGATGAACTGAAACTGCCGCAAGAGCAGCTCGGCATCCTTTTTTTTTCTGTTTCATTTTATGCGGCGCGCAAATATGTTTGCTGTCCTCATTTTGCGGAAGTATTCTTGTGTGTCTTGTTTTTGTTAATCATTAATAGACGTGTGCACTGTTAAGAGTATCAGAGGGGGGATGGGTTTGAGTTGTAGTCTGTATTGAAAAGGCTTTCCCCCCCCCCCCCCCCCTTCTCCATTCGTGGGCTTCGTGTCCACGTGTGTGGCTGGCAAAGGCTCTTACCAGGAACTCACTGTCGAGGAATTACCGCGGTCGGTGCAGAGGGCGGAAGAGCAGCAGCAGCTCCAGTGTTTACGTGATCTGTCATGTCTAATTATACGGGGGAACAGAAGAGTGCAGTGCTTTTTAGGGTTTCGTCTAACTTTGGGAGCACGGATCCCTGATGTGAACATGTTAAAGTGGTCTGCGTTGCTTAAAATGAAGTGAACCATTGATAGTGCAGAGACGCGTCCGTCCAGTAGTCCTCGTCGTGAACCCGCAACGTGTTGCCTGTGCGCATCGACACCCTTCCCTTCCCTCCTCCAGCCTCGTCTCCTTTTCCTTGTGCACTTTTTTTTTTTTTTCTAAAATATTGCGTATTGGTGGGAGAAAAGATCCGATGATTTCCCTCCTTGTGCCGGCTCTGTAACTAGACCCGGGAGGGCAGGAGTCTGTCGTGCGTCATAGTGAATGTATGACGCGCTGTAAAGTGAACCGCACAGCCCCTGATACGTGACTGACTTCCATACATCCATGGACTGTCAGGCGGAACTGTGCATGGCTGTTGTATTCTGGGTCTGCATACGCAACAGGGCAGCAGGAGGTCTGCTTCTCTATTTATTTGGCCACAAACGCTGTTTTTTTGTTTGTTTGTTTGTTTGTTTGTTTACGGATTAATGTTGTTTTGTAAAAACAAAGCTGATGATGAAATTAGGTTTTAAAGAAATGGTCATTTTGTCAATCATTTTTAGATTAATTATTTTTTTCATAGTTTTTGTTTTATTAAGTTTATGGTACTTGTTAAAGAAAAATACATGAAAACTAATCGAAATTAGTTCTTCCCCTCTTAAATACTACAACCCCCCCCCCCCCCCCCCCTCCACTGGGGAATACAGGAAAAAGAAGGCGATGCACTTGTTTCACCATTGTTTAGCTGTATTTATGCGAGATAAAACAAAAGCCTTTATTTTAAAAATGTTTAATCTTACTCGAATCCAAACACCTCATTACAAGTCAGAAAGAAAAGGCCCCGTTCCACCGGTTCAATATATCCATGTTCAGCAGAAACAAGAACCTCATTTTCAAAGGAGCTGTACACCCACAAGTGCCACACAATCTGAGACTGAACCTTTGAAACTAAATCGAGAGGTTTAGTTAGAGTGCATTAAAAAAAAACGTAAAAAGTTACAGCATCTTGGATTAAGTAACGTACATGTACAGTATTTCTTGATTGTCAACAACAGTACCTACAAGACTACCTGATCGATTATTTCACAAACAGGATACGTAACAAAAAACTGCACTTATTGTATACCTTAAAGGTTGGCGGGGGTCTCTGTTGTATCTCGAGTTTGTTTGTTTTACTGTCCCGTTTGGGTAAATTTACCCAAACTAAACGTGCCCTATCACTGTGCAACCATTCCTTTAAGGCTACAAGTACTTCGAAATACTCAGGAACTAACACCTGCGGTGGCATGCGCCTGCTCCCTTTAAAGCACAGGGTGGCATAAAGTTGCATAGATCCAAATAATAATCCAGCCTCTGCCATTGAAAAAAATAGCTTTGCATCGTATGAAAGTGCGAGAAACAATAACAGCATGGCAGATTTGAAGGATTCATCAGCAGGAGAACAGCGATCTGTGCGGAGAGATTGTCAGTTAACAGCAGCTCTTTGGACAAAAGATAAATTCAAACTTATGATAGCATAAATGCAGTCAAGTCTCAAGACGGATAATGCCCACTTTGTACAATGAAGATTAAAGGAGCAGTGTGTAGGATTTAGTGGCATCCAGTTGTGAGGTTGCAGATTACAACCACCCTGTTCTCTCAGGAGTGAAGGAGAATCTAAAGTGGCCACAAAAAAAAAAACAGAAAACATCCTCTTTGGAGGCGGTGTTTTGTTTGTCTTTTCTGGGCTACTGCAGAAAGATGGTGGTGCAACATGGTGTGCTCTGTGGAAAACGACCCGCTCCCTGTGTAGATATGAGGGTCTCTTTTAGAGCTAATGAAAACAGAGTAGCTGTGTCTCAAATCCCTGGTACACTCACATATAGTACTCTTACATATCAGCACTCTTACTTGTGTAGTACTTGAATTTCGACAGGGTAGTGCTGTCTGAAATCACACACGGCTGTTCTGCATCTATTGGAAACCGTAGCATTTGAATGCATCGCCTGCCAACATATCTGCCAGTTTTTATTATTTTACCCTGAATTGAATGTGTTTTTGGGCCCTCCGTTTCACACAAACAACAAACCCGCTGATGCCTACTGTCCAACGGCAGTACGGTGGTACTTCGTGAAAAATAAACACTTTTGTGTGGTGTTCTGCAACAACTGCAGCTTCCTCAGATGCAGCAGTTTGAAAGTACTTGAGGTCAGTGGTCCCTCCCTTTCTGCTATGTAGAACATAACGGTGAACTGTCGAGTGTGAAAAGTGTCCGTCATTTTCATTTGTGGACCGCATAAGTGCATCATCCGGGGACCTATAGTGCAGCGCATGTTTATATACTTGACAGTCTGATCACACGTATGCACTCAAAATAGTGAGTGTTAGTATCCAAGTACATAATTTGAGACACAGCAAATGATTCTTAGTTTCAGGTGATCATCATATATCTATCTATCATATTCTATTTCTGCCAATAGATCTCCCTAAATCCTCCACACTAAACCTTTTATGGAAGAACTCAAAGAAACCTCAACCCAGTCAACCCAAAAGTCCTTGAAAAACATAAAGGAATTTCTTTGGTTGTCAGCAGTTGGGAAAGTCTTATCTACAGTACATACTTTGGTTTTGAAAGTCAACAAACAGCGGTGCCAGCGTGGTTTTTGACTCTGAGGAGTTGGTCCGCTTCAGTCTTTGCTGAAGCGGAGTCGGTTGAAGGCCTCTTTGATGTCCTCGTTGGTCTCTGAACCGCCGTCGCCGACACGGAGCACTTTGCTGTAAGGGACGTACTGCTTCAGCTTCTGCTTGCTGAGGACCACAGTGCCTTCAGCTCCCGCCGTCACAGGACCTGTCAGCATGATGTAGGCGGCATGGCGTCCAAGCTCCATCAGAGTGGCTGAGATAAAAAAAAAATTAAAAAAAGTCACCAAAAAAACTGACCCCCGAGTTTTCTCATCCCAAAACAAGTCAGTCACATGTTGTTGTCGTTAAACATACTGGTAAAATAGTTTTCTTTGAACAAAGTAAATGCAAGATCAAATTGCACCTTTAAATGTTATGATGTGGTCCATGCCGCTGGTGGACTCCAGGAGAACTTTCGGATAGAGAGGAAGCATCATGTAAGAACGTCGGTCGTTAACTAACGGTGCCTGGAAGAAAACATTTGAGCGGTTACATTTTTGAGTTTTAACCTTTGAGAAATTTAAAATGCGTGTTTTCATAAAGGCCGTGTACTTACAGAAGAGTTGGACTCCGAGGGCATCACGCCCCAAAACATGAACACCGAGAAGGTGTTGGTGGTGTGAATTGAGGTGGGTCTCTGTGAATTAGCGCTGGCCAAAAGGTTGACTTCCCACAGCACGCCACCAGACACCCCATCCAGAATTACGATCTGCAGACACGACGGAGCGCGAGACATTTAACGTGCGATTCTGACCCATCACTGCGTGACAGAAGTGGGGTCTAGAAAATACCTGCCTGCTTTGTGTTGTTGCCAATGTCCTCCTCAACCACAACTTCGAGGAAACCGTCTTTGTTGAAGTGACCGAAGGAGGGCTCGCTGAAGGATAGAGGAAACGATTTATTTGACCCAATTTAATGTGCTCTATCAAAACAAATGTGATCCAATATTATCTTTAGAGCTTTTACAGGGTTGTCGATCAATACAAACCGTGAAAAATACCTTGAGTGATTAATTGCTGATATTTTTTCCTGTTAGTTATTTTGTCTATAAAATCTCAGATAATTGTGGAGAATATCGTATACAGAAGCCCCAGGTGACATATTCAGATGTTTTTTTTCCAAACAAAAACCCAAAACTAAACAATATTCAGACGACTGCCGTAGAAGACCAGCAAATATTCACATTTAAGGAGCCAGAACTGGTACATTTTGGTCATTTTTGCTGAAAATATAAGCAGCTTAAGTGATCAATTATTCAAATATTTGCCAATTTATTTTCTATTGATCAATTAACTAACTTATCATTTGAACTCTAGGTCATTTGTAGCACTGAGCTGTATAACCAGCAGAGAGGCAGAAATGCGAGAATGCATTTTTTTTTTTTTATATCTAAAACTTAACACATGGGTTTACCTGAGGACCGAGCTGGTGTTGAATCTCCACAGCAGCTGCATTTTTTTCCCATCGACTAACGCCACCTGCGTCTCAGTCACAACCAGCAGGTTGGCGGATTCATCTGCTTCCTGTGTTCGGAGCACTTGCCTCACCGCTTTGGACCTGCAATGTAGAAACAGATATTAGCCGCAGGCTAAAATCACAATGACAACAAGCTGTTTGGTTGAAGTGAAGTTGATGTCGGCTGCTTACTCGTAGATCGGTACAAGTCCAGATGTGGCGCTGGCATTTTTCTCCCAGTATTCGTCCTTCGCGAGGCCCTTCTCCAGCCCCGCTTTAGCCTTGGCAGCAATCCTCCACAGTGCCAGTCCATACACGCCAGTGTCTGTGAGCGAATACACACTTAACTCACTGCTACCATCAGGTGCGGCGCATCCAAGTGTACGCGTGTACAGCAGTTGTACCCGCACGCGTAACTGGTTTACTTTTCGTTCTGCCGGTATCAGCGCCGGGAAACCGCAACCGAAGCAGCCACAGCATCAGTGCTTCTTAAAGCTGACAGGATGGAAGAACTGACCTTTCCAAAAAGTTCTAAGATTTAAATTAGGTGATGAAACATGATGTGTCTTTGTAAAAGTAATTTATTAAACTATGCCGTAACAACATTAAGATCACAAGACAATTCTAGATCCTGACACTTGTTCCTACTTTGACAAGAGTGACGGACTCGTCAATAAAGACAACTGGCAAGACTTTACTGCAGATATGTAGTGTCCTGCTGTCGTGGTCTTAGCTGAGATACTCGGATACCAACCTTTTTGAAGTAGTACGTAGCACGATTTTTCAAGAGTACAGTGGAGAAGATGATTGGCTGTCTCTGTGGAATCAAGAACCACCGTAGAACCAATCTGGACACCTGTTTTCCCTGAGAGCAATACGAGCTGAGTCTGCAGAAAGGGACATTGAAATTCTGTGAATTCTATTTTCCGGCAGTATTAACACATGATTTCACTGCTTGCTCTTATCATTTGTATATTCAAGTCCTGTTACAGCAGATTATTATCAAGGGGAAGGAAAAAAAAATACACAAATTCCAAACACTGAGAGTCACAATATAACTTCATAGCTGGACTGAAAGATTAAAACGTAAGGAGATAAATGTCATTCAAGTAAATTTCTACAAGATAAATAAGGTCACAGGGGTGTACCTGTGTGTTGTCAGATGCCACCAGAGCCACATCGTTGACCGTGTCCCCATCCAGATCTGGGACACTAAGAACAGGCAATGTGCTGTGCGGACCAGTAGGCTGAGGCTGCTGCCAAATCACGTTACCTGACAACAAACACAGGAACACAGCATTCAGTCTGACGGAGCTTTTAAATTACAGCTTTCTCATTACTACAACTTGTCTTTAGTCTTCACAATGCTGAGACATTTTTATATTCATCGAAAGAATATCAAATCAAAATGGACAAATAGACTTAAGTGTTCTCTGTTTTAATGTGTTGAAATAGATTATTTATTTTCAATGTATAAACTTAAAGTTCTGATGCTAAGACTTAATAGACTTGTAGAAATGTGCATATCATATGTCATAAAATACATATTCAAATGTTATGTAGTGCATAGTACGTAATGCAGAGACGTGCATTGAGTCTCTAACCAGTGTGTTTGTCAACAGCTGTGAGTCTGTCAGCATGGGACAGCAGACAGTCCCAGGTTCTGCCGGTTTCTTTTTCCAGACCACACTGGGCCCAGTGGAAGTCGGGCTCCAGCGGACTCTCCCACAGGGTCTCTCCGTCTGTACCGTCCACGGCTGACACAAAGAGACACGGCGAGGGCAGACCTGGAAAACACACGGAGTTCATCTGAATCCCACGAAACAAACGTGAACAAACCGCCTCCTGTTTCCCCCCGAATTAAATGTGAAAAAGAAAAACACGTTACTACCTGCATCGGCACAGGATTTGTTCTGGGTGCCTTCGGCGCTTTTGAGGACAAACAGGACGTCCATCACCTTGTCGTTGTTTGCATGTTCAATAGCTAAAAACTCGTAGGTTGCTGTGGAGAATTTGGAGTGATTGACAATTAGCCTCACATTTAAGACATGAACAAGAGGTGAAAAGCGCACAGTTGTACACACCTGCTTCATAGAAAGTCCTGTTCCAGGTAACGAGATACTGCGGTCTCACAGGACAGGGGATGATGAAGGAGAAGGCAAACACGATGATGAGGCAGAGGAGCAAGGACAGGAAGAAGACTGCAGTTCGCCAGTGGGTCAGTTTGGTAAATCCCAACCCTTCCTTGCAGCTCTTCTTCCTCAGCTCTGTTGCAGATGGTGCAGTTCCCGCCTCTGCTCCATCTTCTCCCCTCTTCAGGGGGTCGCCCTCAGTGGGATGGTCCGCGGTCTCCATGGTTGCCTCAATGCATCACTGTGACGCAGATCTATGTGACAGGAGGAAGGAATTTACTGCAAATACTTGCCTTTTGATGCGTTGCACTTCGGAGTGGGCACTCCCCGTGGGGAGTGGATTACAAGTCTGCATGTGTCGAAGTAGCCGCAGACACACAGATATAACACATGAAAACAATACTGGGGGGAGGGAGGGGAGGGAGGGAGGGGGGCAGGAGCTATTTCTGCTGCATCAACCTTTGTTTCTATTCACACGCGCCAGCAATGACTCCAGAGATTTCTCAGCGCAAAAATAACAAACCCGTAATAAACAACCGGACAGCGCGCTCCCTGCTTATTTGTTCCAGAAGCGCATTACTGTGGAAACGTGAAGAAGTTACCTGGAAACAGCAAACGGATCCAAATCAACAACAAATCACGGCAACGCGCCGCGTCACGTTTGCTCTGTAAACCCGATTGAAAACGTTCAATCCGCCCGGTTTGATGTCGGGACAGCCCGCAATGTGAACACGATTGGGTCAGAAAAGTTTGAACATCTGCTGAGGTCAGTTCGCCAACTTCTTGAGCAAAGACCAACCACGCGAGAATAAGACTAAGCGTGACGTTGGCACCGAAAACAACAAAACAACAAAAGACCCAACAGTCGTGTTGAGGTGGATATTTTAATAAGCACCGGGAGAGGAAAAAAAAGAAGAAGAAGTTGTTCTTACTTTAAGTCTCGGCTGTCGTTTCTTCCGGTCGCTGGTGTGGCTAACAGCATGAAGCAGGCCTGACGCACACCGACATGAACTACCTGTCAGGCTTCGCTGCGTAAACAAATCACAGGCGAGCCCACCGCGGCCCTGGAGGGTTTTACCCTCAGTGATGTCTGTCAGGTATTGATAGACTCAAACCTAGACCTAAATACAGTAGCAGAATGTAAATAACTACATTCACTCAAGAACTGCACTCGAGCATAAATGCCAGGTACTTATACTTCACTTGAATATATATATATATATATATATTTTTTTTTTTTTTTATAGTCTACTCCTCTAAATTTTGGAGGCAAATCTTGTACTTTTTTTTACTCCACTTGTGACTTTTAAGATGACCCTTTTCATACCTTTGCTATCCAGTCTTTATATGTCATGAGTCTGATTTAAATATTTATAAACTGAAGAAGTAAATGTTCCTTTAAGGTGTAAGAAAACGCTCCTACATCTTAAAGCTAAGTAAACCTTTTTTTTTTTTTTTTTTTTAAATAAAAAAAAAAAAACCTGTTTGTATAAGCTGGAAAATGTGACAAAAGCTGAGAACGGGGCTGTTTTTCTGATCTCGTTTATTTTTCAGAGACTTGAGATTCTTCCAGGACAGCGAAGCAAGAAACATACAATGATTTTATATGTATGTGTTTATAAATATGATGTATTTCTGTAGATTACAACAACCAACCATGTATAAAGAAGTTAAAATTAGCTCAACATTCACTAATTACGGCAGTCAAATTTACATCATTACAGCAGTAATTTTAATCAAAAAAAAAAATCGTTTATTGTCCAACGAGCATTTTCTGCATAGCTTTTGTTACTTTAAGTAATTTTTTCTGATAATCTACGTTTACTTATTTTGAATGAAGGACTTTTATTTGTTTTAAAGTATTTTTACAGTGTAGTCCTTGTACTTTTACTTCAGTAAAAGACCTAAATACCTAGATACCAGTGCCGCTACTGGGGAACGATAGACCGCGTAACGCTGCTGCCTGTAAGACAAATATCAGGGCACAGACGTCACGATCACCGCCGTAAGGCTCAAGGTGCTCTGATTGGTTACTGTACTTTGCCCTCGAACGTTGTGATTGGTCGATTTCAGACACGCAGCCCCTCCCCTTTTTGCGAAACGGAACTTCCTCTTTCAACTCCGCTCTGACGTCACTTCCTCAATATCAAACGGAAACTGACGAGTTCACGAAATAGAGAAAAAAGCTGCGAGGGGTGATGCTCGGATGAATACATACATATTCAAGACATCCCGACAAGTAAACCCAAGGAACTGCTTTTAGTTGCTTGATTTTTTTCTACACAGTGCCGTCGACGGAAAGGCCCGCGGTAATGTCTGCCCAAGCTCAAATGAGAGCTTTGCTCGACCAGCTGATGGGAACAGCGAGGGACGGTGAGTCGCCGTAGCATGCTAGCCGAGCTAGCTGGCTAGCCAAGATGGAGCCACTGCTGAGGCTGGCTGGTGTTGGCGTGTGATGGACAGAGCTGCATGAATGGATGTACTGCTCAGGGCTGTGTCAAAACACTCTCTAACGTTTACATTCAAGCAGCCTGCAAGGGACCAATGTCGGGGGAGTTAATGTTTGTATCCGCTGTTGGGGGCGACTTTTAATCCCGAGGTCGTTTTCAAGTGTCCCGTTTTAACACTGAACGTGTTGACCGAGCTAACAGCGGCTAAACGCGGCTAAACGCGGAGCGGCGTGTTCGTCACGAAAGATCCGGACTCGATGATCCAGAAGTTATCACGTCCTGGCTTTAACCCAGTCCTAGTTACTTTACTCGTGGCTGACACGCCTTCATTGAAGGAGCGGCGGGCTGGGACTTCGCTTCAGGCCCGACCAGCCGTCACCTCTTCACACATTAACATCTCATACAAGCTCCTTTCACGTCAAATACTCCACATCAAGTCCTGCGTTTATTCCGTCGCTCAAATAAAACCCCAAACACGATCAGTCAAATGTATTTAATTTGTTAGAAGTGATATATTTGATGTATAATCCCCCTTCTAGTGTTTTTATAAACTAATACTTGTTGTTGGAGTATTATTTTAACGTTGTAGATTATTTAAGGGGGTTTATCTACTATATATATATATATATATATCAGTTTTTGTATTGTGATATGAGACGAGATATCTTGGAAGTTGGATATCATAAATCTCTGATACGTCACAAAAGGCTGTATTACATTAAAGTAATGTCATCCTCTGACTTCTCTAACTGATCTATTGTTAACTTTAACCCACTTAGTCATGATATCCACATTACTGATGATTATTTATCAAGAGTCTTACTGTGTAAATATTCAATGATCATCCCTACAATATCACTATTGAGGTATTTGGTCAAAAAACATTGTGATATTTGATTTTCTCACCCAATCCTATCATAGTTGTTGTTTTTTCCCCTGAACACTGAATCATACTTTAGATTCATTGAATGTTTTTTTTTTGGTTTTTTTTATCTTGTAACTGTGGGATAATGTACATAAGTTTAAAAATACAACATGTAGCCCAGAAATTAGAAATAATGTATATGTACTATATAGTATAAGATGGAAATACTCAGGAAAAGTAAAATTACACTTTACGGAAAAAAAAAAAAAAAATCGTACTTAAATATAAATAGTAATTTTGTCTTATTTGGTAGTTTGTCAGTCTGTATTATTTAGACCAAACTATCCCTTCAGTTGCTTGAAGATAATGTAACTTTTGTGGCTAGGATCCAGTTATTGTAGCTTCCAACCATTTGGATACAAACATTAATTGGTAAATCAGTGTGATTGTCGCGGGCAGATAATGGCAGGTTACTGCTGCCCTGCCGTTTTCTAAGTGAGAGTTTAATTGTGAGAGTTGCTTGAATAAAACTGCAGCCCTGCGGATCATCTTGAAGTTGATAATTCGATCTGTCCAGTAAGAGTGACTTTGTGTTGTGAGTTTGTGGGTGTATGTGTGATGAGATTGATATCAAATTCTTCCCATACATTTGTTGCATACAAACTGAACAATTGTGGCCCCTTTATTTTATTCATTAAGGTTCAGTGTATCTTTGCCAGCCTACATCAATCTGCAAAGGAGTTGCAGAAAAGCCTCATGTTCATCGAGCCGTGAGTCACACATAATTTTTAAAGCTGTTATAATGAATATCCAAACAATTTGTTTGCCTTCCGGAAGTTATTGTAGCCCTTTTTTTTAATCTCACAAATGGGTAATTCTTCAGTGGCACTAGAATTACAATTTGGAGTAGTATTACACAGCTTGAGCTAAGACGTCTGGTCGCGTTGAGTCCAAAGGAGCAGTTCTCAGTTTTCCATTACACGTCTATTTTTCAGAAGGCAGTTTTTTAGCAATCAGTCCACACAAAACCTTTGCACACATCATTTACAATCTGACTTGTGTATGACTCCCAACTTCTTACTACAGGTATGGGCAAGAAAACTGTTCCCATTTAAACTTTTCTACAGCGGGTTTAAAATTCTGCAGCTGAGGTGTTGAAGATGCAGAAGGGTACAGTATGTGGTGCTGATCGCAGTGTGTATAAACTAAACTTTTTTCCTTGGATTTTTTTTTTTTTTTTTTTTTTTTTTGAATTTTTGTTTTTAATTTCTTTTCGATGTTTGATATTTGTAAAAGGCTTGTCTGGAACATTTGTATGAAATGTTTACTTTTCTATTCATAGTCTTAATTGCCATCTTTTCTGCATAGTCAATTGAAATGTAATGAAAACATTTCAAAATTAAGGTAGACTTTTTGACTCCAATTTTGTAGTTGTTCTACCATTGTATTGTGCCCCTTGTAGCCCTTTGCTTTGATGCTCCACATTTACAGAGTGGACATTGAGCTTTATAACAATTCGAACCGAGTTGAGGCTCTAACAACATTTTTATTGAGACTTGGGTAAGGTAAGCACCAAGAATAACAGGAAGTACCTCATTCATGCAGAGCACCATTTGATTTTCACGTCAATGTTGATTGACAAATATATAATAAGCATAGAGGCGCAGCTACTTCATTGACGTTAACTATAATGCCATACTAATAAAAACCCAGTAAATGCTATATGGAATACTTTGACAATCAGCAATATATGAATTGATTTTCAGTCATTTATTTGAGCACAAAATCCTTGACTGCAATTATAGTGACACTTATTTGCCAAATTAGCGTACTGTATTTACAGTAATGCATATTAAAGCACTGGATACGTCGCCCCTGCTATCAAGTATGTGAGGTCTTTCTCACTGGTTACTTTTTTGGACTGTTTCAGGGGATGAGACGCGGCAGAGGGTCAAGTTCACTGACGAGCGAGTCTGCAAAAGTCACCTTCTCAACTGCTGTCCACACGACATCCTGTCTGGAACTGTAAGTTAACTACAGTTTATGTCTGACTGCCTGAAAATGTTTGCAGTGTCTCTTGTAAGGTGCGGAAATCTGTTGCAAGTTTTAAAAACCCATTTGATTTGAGACAGAAGACCGCCACTGTTGTCATCGAAATACTGAAAAGAAGAAGGAACAACTAAATATGACAAATAAATTGCCTTAAATTTTGCAATATCTTGTCTTTATATTTGAGTTTATGCAGTTTGAGTCATGTCTGCCTTTGTTTTTGGTGACAGCGTATGGACCTGGGGGAGTGCACAAAGATCCATGACCTGGCACTTCGGGCCGATTACGAAATTGCCTCCAAGGACAGAGATCTTTTCTTTGAGCTTGATGTAAGTAATGTCCTGTAAATAATAAAGGTGTGCTGATGGCAGAATTGTTCATTTCTATATTAAAATGCAGGTTAAACTGTCAGTGTTGGGTGACGGGATTACTGGCTTTGATAGAGATGTACACCTAATGTTGCTTTTAGCGTTAAAGATGAGCAGTAAACCACCGAGTGGCAGCTATTTCAGCTCCAATCTTTAAGCGAATGCAAGTGTCAATTACAGCGTGCGTGTGTGTGTGTAAAGTTCAATGATAATATTCACAAGTAACTACTGAATTAGATATGCAAGTCTTGTTTTTGTGTTCACTAATATCCTCATTCCTAAAGGCGGTGGATCACCTGGAGTCGTTCATCGCCGACTGTGACCGCAGGACAGAACTGGCCAAGAAGCGCCTGGCTGAGACCCAAGAGGAGATCAGTGCTGAGGTGGCAGCAAAGGTGAATGACAAATTAATTACAGACACTGTGAAACCTGAATCTTTCTTTTTCATGCCACGTCTAATTTCCGCTATTATTGTGTTTTGGGTTTGACATAACCAGATGTGAACCGTGATTGTTTTTTTTAGGCTGAGAAGGTGCATGAGCTGAATGAAGAAATAGGAAAGCTCCTGGCGAAGGCAGAGCAGCTCGGAGCTGAGGGCAACGTGGACGAGGCTCAGAAGGTCCTGCAGGAAGTGGAGAAGGTCCGCACCAGGAAGAAGGATGCAGAGGTGAGGAAGGAGTGTTTGGGGATGTACCTGAAGCTTTGGGTTTCCTTGTATTAATACTTCCTCTCTCTGATCCTAAATCCTTCTTTTTTTTTGCCTCTTGTGCCTCCACAGGAAGAATACAGAAACTCAATGCCAGCCTCCAGCTTCCAGCAACAGAAGCTGCGGGTGTGTGAGGTGTGCTCTGCTTACTTGGGCCTCCACGACAATGACCGTCGTTTGGCCGACCATTTTGGTGGGAAGCTTCATCTGGGCTTCATCCAGATCCGAGAGAAACTGGACCAACTAAAGGTCAGTATAATCTGTACGCCCCAAACAGACTGTATCAGAAAGCAAACCAAAAAGAAAACAAGATGGGTGATGAATTATTTCGAAGGTTGTATAAAGTTGCATATTAAGTGGTGTGTTTTTATTTTGATCAGAAAACTGTGGTTGACAAGCAAGAGAAGAGGAACCAGGAACGCCTAAAGAGACGAGAAGAGAGGGAGAAAGAGGAACGGCTGAAGAAGAGGTGAGTGCAGACGTTCAAAATCCTGCCGAGGTTAATGGAAGTTCAGTTGTCGTACCAAGTGTGTAATTTACCCGACCTCATGGTTGTCTTCCTCTTATTTTATAGGACCAGATCACGCAGCAGAGAACATAGAAGGTGAGGACGTTACTTCATCTATCCGTCTGTTTTAGACTGTATTTTTCACAGTATTTGAAACCAGTCAGGGTTGTTTGGCTCCAATGATTTGCGAGTTTAATTATAAGCTGTTATTTCTGTCAGGTCCCGTTCTCGTGACCGCAGAAGGAGACGCTCGCGCTCCACATCAAGAGACAGGCGCCGCTCTCACTCCCGCTCCAGGGAGAGAAGGAGGCGGCATCGCAGCCGATCCCGCTCACGCAGCCGAGGACACCGTCACAGCCACGAGCAGAGCTCCAGACACAAGTAATTAACCTGACAAAGCTTCCAGAGTTCACACCAAAGCGCAGAAACAGCAGCAAAGCATTTGTCAGGAAGTGTTTGTTTTTTTTATAACAAAAAAAAAAAATCAGAGAAAACACTCCTGCTGCCCTATTGAAGCTTGTTTCTGTTTGTTCAGACAGTTCAAAAACTAAAAGTTGTCAGGCAAGTCGTGACAAGATTGACTGTGGATAAAACACACCAAGATTTATGTGTGTGATGTTGATAAATTATTGCTTCACTTGGAAAACTGCTGCATGATATTTTACGACACCACTCACCAGTCATTATATTTAAATTGTAATTACTTGTATACAGCTTAGTCTGGGTTTTTTTTTGGCAGCAGGTAGAAGTGCATTCATCTTTTGGTCCTTAGGATATTGCACACACACACACACACTCACACACACACACACACACTCACACACACACACACACACACACTTTTGGATCATGTGGTGTACATGATCCAAAATTATACCCTTGAGGCTGTTGACGTTCTTCATCCAGTTGGTGCTTGTTTTGGGCTGTTGAAGATACATGGCTCTTTTTTTTTTCTCTACCTTTCTCTTCCGTCAGCATGATTTTGTGTTACTTCCCTGAATATCTCGCGTGGTTTCGTCCTGCAGGTCGTCCAGGGACCGAGAGCGCTCGTCCAAAGACCGGTCACGGGAGCGGGACAGGAGGGACGGCATGAACGGCAGGTCGGACTCCCGCCGGGCAGAAGACAGGGACATGGGGGACCTCTGAAGGCCAAACTCCATCCACCACGACTCCCCCACCTCCTCCCGACTCTCTCACCCGTCTGTCCATTTATAATAACCTAATGTTATTCCCAGTCCTTTGCCTTGACCCCTCTGTTCTCCCGCCTGCCTCCTGTCTTTGCTTTTTAACCGTTGATGCAGCCGACCCAGAGTGTACACAAATCTTGTAGGAGTCACTTTTCTAGCCTCCCGATAAATCAAGACTGCTTTTGGATTCTGGGGGTTGGTTATTGATCAGTAGTGGAGCGTACTGTAATACCCACATCTGTTTGTTTTTTTGCTGGCTCTCTGTATCCGGTCCTTCCCATGTCTTGTTATAAACTCCCCCACAATCACAAAAAGCGAACACCAACTGGTCGGCTGGATTGGAGCATAAAATGTAACATCCATATTCTTTTATTAATAACTGAAGGTCTTTTGATAAAGAATCTGTCTGTAAATATGTTTTGGCCCGACTGATTGTCTTGGTCTGGAAAGCCTACTTGATAGGACAATATCAAGTAGTTTTGTTTTGTTTATTTTTTCTCGCGCTGAAGGTTTCTTTTCACTGTCTCTTTTGTAAAACGCAGTTCTTGAATGTCCACAGAATCGTCTTCAGTACTTAAAGCCCACTTAAAGTTTCAAATTCAAAACATGCAGATTTTAAGTTGCTCGTATTAGTATGTAATTTTTTTGGGGAAATTAAACAGGTTTTTATTTCAAACTTCGATTAATGAAGGAAATTTATTTGTTTGGAAATTCGGCAAGGATGAGTAAATCCTAAATTTTGGGTTGTTTTAGTACCAAGTCTGTAGTTTCTTTCTTCTGTTTTATTTAGCACGATAAGGATAAAGGATATCTTCAGACATATTGTTGGCATGTAGAGAAGGATACATTGGAAACTACTGCTAAAACTCTACACACCTTTTAAATTGGCCCAACTTGGACAGATTACTTTTGACTAGAATTAAAAATGAAATGCAAATGGATTTTAATGGATGCACTGCTTTACCTAATGTGTGAAGTCATATCTGTTTATGTTCTGCTGGAAATCTTTCTTTAAAGTCTCAATTAATAAATAAAAAAAATCCCACCATTTGAATATTTTTTTGACTGCTGGACTTTCTTGCCAAAGTTGAGTCTCTCTTAAGGCATGCAAGTATGTTACAAAGATAAACACATTTCATTTCATTTAGTCTGTAACTTGGCGGCAGTAATGAAGCTGAAGAAAATATTCACATTAAGATGAACATACATTACAAATAGGGAACTGCAATGTTAAAATAGTTCATTTGAACAGTGTGCTTAAATTTCTTTGCCAAATGCTTTGGTTTTAACATGAAGTGATTTTGTCACTGACCCTGAAAACACGTTGCTCTTCTGAAACATGGTGTGTGGTCAAGGTCACTGTCACGTGCTTGTTCTCTAAATATATTTAATAACTCAAGAGTTCACTCTTTACTGACGGCTGTACAGGAAGAACACAGTCTTCCATCTGATACCCTTCATGATGACGATGCTGCCGCTCACAATGTGCTGCTCTCCAGTTTCAGATCAACCTTCATTTTCTGTTTCTCCATGACTGCCTCCAGCTCTGTGGCCCTTCTGGCATCCTTGAGAAAGTAGAAGCAGATAAATACAGATGAAGGTAAGACTGAGCAGCTTCTATTAATAAGAAGGCTGTGATGAGCATGTGCTGTTTGCACGGATTTAAAATGTCTTCGTGCCGCTAAACCAGATATACACATTTTAACAGAAAGGTAATTCACAAAAATAGTCATGACAGGATAAATGAACCTCAGTAACATGGCACATCATTTGTAACATTTATCCTTCCTGAATTAATTGATATTAAACAATTATTTAAATTTTTCTCACAATTGATCTTGGGTGATTTATTAATGTTGTAATGGATGGTGATTGTTGATTCATCTCAGTTGTTTCTTTGCATGAGGTCAAAAGTTGTCCTGAACCCTCTCTGCACTCTCAAATATTGTCCTCCTTGATTAACTGATTAACAGTCAAATATGTTTTGTGTGTATGCAATAGTTTTATCATTGATGACTTTGATTTAAAAACAATTGCGCGTAAATAATGACCAGCTTTAAAGTAGCTGTGATTCTCGTTTGATTTACCTCTAGCAGTGCTTTCTGCACAGTGAGCTGGCTGTACACTCTGGCACCCTCGTCTGGAATCACAGCTCGTAGCTCCTCCTTGTTGAGGGAGAAGAGCTGAGCGCCCGTCAGCACACCCAAACATGACACCGTCCTGAGGGACACAAAACATAAAGCACTCTAAAAGACGGATTTCAGACAAGAACTAAGCAGCTGGCGCTGCTACGCTCTTCATGAATATACTTCATCAAGAGTGCAGACAGCTCTCCCAGCATGCAAACAAAATGTGGTTTAGACTGTGTGTGCAGTCAGGAGTTTGCGACGTCACTCACGGTTCGCTGAAGCCCTTCCCTTGCAGCCACTCGGCCACCTCCTCTGGAGAAGAGTGGTAGTCCAGCGGGACGGAGGTCTCTGAGGAGCGAGGGATGACCAGCGGTTTGTTCAGACTGGCCTTCCCATTGGTCAGCCTCTGGAGCAGCTCGTCGTTTACCAGCATGACTGAAAAGATTGGAGGTGAAACGTAAGACTTTCTTGCCCAAACGTTAATGTCACTGCATGACTCAGAAGGGAATACAGTGTTGCTCTTAAAAACACTGAAGACAATCAGTCCCAAAACTACTGCATGATTAGGCTTTTTTGGTGTACTTGTATTTTTTTAGTGAGACATTTTATATTTTCTAATCTGACTTTTAGCTTGAATGTTATGCCACTTCACCAGAGTATGAAATCCTCAGTAAAATTCAAATTTGTTGAAGTCAATGATTAAAAGATTATTAAAGACTGTGATATGTTTAAAAATCCAGAACAGCTCTCCAGATGAAACAGATAAGAATCTATTTTTTGCTCTATGTGCTGTTTTAGAGTTGCATTGGAGAGGGAGTTGTTTTTTTTTTAAACTTAGAAATATTAAACCTGTGGACAATTTACATTTGGCATTTTTTACTTTTAAACCTGCAGTGTGGGAATTTTGCTTCCCCCTTCTGCCAGTACGAGTAATTCCAAAAACACTATTGACATGTTTATGTCATAGACTCTATTAGCCTACTCTGTAGCTCATGTTCTTGCTGTAAAATGGTGGGTAAGTCATGGGTAAATGGCATTGCAACTCCTGCAAAATGACTCGTTTTACTGTCATAATTTGATCCGTTCTGTCTGACAAATTTTGTAAAGTCTAGAAGAGCCACGTGATTGAATTATTTTATCCCCATTTAAGTAAGCGAAGGGCTAAACCAGAAGTTAGCCGGCTCAGTAGGTGGAAGTCTCTGGTACGCATACATGCTGTGCCCGCGGAGCATGCCCAATTTGCGTTCATCTGTCCAGTTCGGGAATGTCTCACCAGACACCGGATGTTAGAACTCTGTCCACTGTGGACAGCAGAGATTTGGTCTGCTGGTGGTTAAACCAGCGTTGTGTGCCCTCGTTTTGCAAGGGCTTGAAGGTGACAGACCTTTATTTATATGTAGTCCTGCACTATAGCTTTTAGAAAACACAAGCAAATGAACATAAAGTAAGTAAAGTAAAAGCTCACACAAAAGCATGTAGTTGTGTACCTTTATCTGTGTCCTCTGCAGCTCCCATGTGTTGGTTGTATGCTGGTAAGGTGCGCGGGCGCTGAGGGGACTGCGAGGCGGCGGGATGCAGAGCAGGAGGGCTGGGGGGGACTGCTGAGAAAGTCTTGTTGATAGGAGGTGCAGCTGGAGCCTGCAGGAATGTGGAGAGAAAATAACAATGGTATTCAATCTGGAATGCACATGTGAGTGCATACCTGTGCGCCTGCATGAGTCATGTGTGTGTGTGTGTGTGTGTGTGTGTGTCTTACACTGGGGGGTTTGTTGGTGACGGGGCTGTCTACGTGAGCCATAGGTTCCAGGATGTTGAAGGGGACAAAGCCGATCTGGTTGAACCGATTACGACACTTCCACCAGCGCTTGGAGGATTCAATCACCTGTCAGACGGAGGAGTGGCTGTCAGTGAGCACCAACAACTGCAAATAGCATTTCTACAGTGTCAACATCAGTGACGTGATGTCACAGCCACTGCTCTCCTTACATTATGTGAGTTCTTTAAGGAATGTACAAGACACAATACAATCATTGTGTAACTCCTGGGATAATAAAACTGATCACAAATTCATAAAGAAGCTTCATAACAGGTCCCTGAATGCACCACCGTTTTTACCTCAAGTGTCTCCCCTTGCTGCACTGAAAGCTCACTGCTGTTCCTGGCTATGAAGTCGTAGCTGCAGCTGTAGACTCTCTCAGACTCTGGTGCATCTCTGAGATGAAATGAAATGGACAATGTTTTCATGCAGTCGAGATCAATAAGAGCAGCTGAGTGATTTGCTTCTGAAAGATGACCTACGTCTCATCGTGGGTGTCTACAGGACTAAGAGCCTGAGGAGACTGCTGCTGCTGCTGCTGCTGCTGCTGCTGCTGCTGAGTGTGAAAACAAAAAATGAAGATTAACAAATGTAGAAACACACAAAAAGGAATACACAGTAGCAGATAAATGGGTAAAGTGTCAACAAACATCGGGTAGGAGGTGACAATACAAAACTATCATAAGTACATGCACAGGTTTTTTGATAGTTTCCTCTATTATGAGTACGCTTTCAAACGAACAATTAGTCAACTGGCCAAGGGAAAGAAAATGAACATCCTCCTCATCTGATGCAAGTACATTCATCAGCCAAAACAACTCTCAAAATTTGACACTAATATTCACTTAGAGAGACTTTTAAACCAGAAACAACAGCCTTAGAAATCAATAGTTTGTTGCCAAGGCCAAAATGCTGATTGGGATAGAAAAAAAGCCCGTAGCCCTAAACACGAGAAAAAGTTAGACAGTGGCTGGATCAGGTTATTTTCCATCAGGGTTCATCATAGTTGCATTTGGACAGCAAACATATTCACAAAGTGCAAAATTTCTGTTACTAAATGTCGCTGAATTTGTTGTGCAGCTATCTTATTCGAGCCAAATTGCCTGCATGGGTTGTAAATAACAAATGAACACAAGGCCATTTTAGTGGACTGGCAGCATACCACTACATGTCTTATTACCTTGTTTAACACACTCATACATGTTCATATTGTTTAGTGCTCTTCTCATTGACACACAATGGGGCGAGTTCTAACCCATATCCTTCGGAGGTATTCCATACCTCTTGTTTTACTCTGAAGGCTTCATGTTTATGCTGTGACTCGACCGGATCCTCCCAAACCTGCCCGTCTGCCCTCGAGGCTTCCGGCTTCCAGCCGTCCAAGAACACTGGTGTGTATGGAGGATCTCTGAGCCCTCTGAGCTGAGAGCTGAGAGAGCAGAAAGAGTCACTGCCTCGCTGTGTTGCACTTAGATTCTATGTAGCAGTGAGAGCAAAACTAGGACTACTGTTCAACAAGGTGCCATCCAGTTTATGGTAGTTAAAACCAATGTTTACATGTGTTATTGAAGCTGGAAAAAGACAAAATAAGGCACCAATACTAATGATCTTAACACTGGACCATTTCAGAAATATGAGAAAAATAATAATCATACTGAAATTCTCCATTTAGGTTCTACGCTGCCATATGCATGCATGGTCAGTTAAGTATCTCCATAATATAATCGTATAAAGTTTGACACATATATTTCATAATCTATCTGCTTAACTTAAATAAATCCCACAAAATAAGAAAACATGCCTCAATTACACCATCAAATATAAGCTTTTTTCACAATAGGTGTGTTATAAATGTATCAGGAGAATCCAGGCAAAATAAGGTAAAACCAGATTCATTGTCCTATAAAGTGTAGACTACCACTGTTACACGAGGTGACTTTGACTGACAAGGCCTCAGATGTTGGTACTGACCGAGGGAGCGTCCAGTTGGGACCCAGAGACGTCCACAGCTGCCTCTCCTCCTCGTTCAGGTTGTCTTGCAGCAGGGAAACAGCAGAGCTGGTCAGGGCGGGGCTGGACACCGAGGCCCCGAGAGCCGGTCCCCCCGTCGTTTTCACCATCTGAGCACACACAGAAAATCAATGTTAATGCTCCTGAATCGGCAAAGACAGGTCTGACTTTACAAGTAGGACTGGATGGTATGGACAAGATCAAATAACACAACATTTCTGACCAATATCTCAACATTGCAACAACACTATTGGTGCTTTCACAATGTATTTACATATGGTCTGTTTACAAATATTATTTATTAATAAACTTATATTATTATTATGTGATGTGGATATTATGACTAAGTGGTATAAAGGCAGATATTAGAAAATCTGGAACAGCCTGATAAGTTCAGAAAATGACATCACTTTACTGTAAAGCATCCCTTAAAACCAAGAAAAGGAAACTCTAATGTCATGTTACATCATTACAACATCCAAAATATCTCGTCTCATATCATGATAGAGACATAATATCAGTGCCCAGCCCTAATTCAAATTCTAACAGTCCCTGGTGGGTTAGACTAAGTCAAGTTGAAAACGTTGCTCATTCTTCAGTTAAAGCTCTGACACAGATAAAAGCCGAATGGACACACACACACACACACACACACACACACACACACACACACACACACACACACACACACACACAAAGAAGTTACATGCACTGCGCCACAGATATGAGGCTGTGCGTTGTCACATAGGCGTGCCAGCATACACAAATTAAACACACCCATTCCACCCTTTAATGGTCTTATTAATAGCTGAAACAGGTGAAGACCTTAAAGGTTATATCAGACATGAACTGAGACACACCTAAAATTCCACATCTGATGCTTCACATTTTATTTAAATTAAATTCTGCTCATATTAGAAACCGATTCCTTCAGTATCTGCTGACCACCATTCTTGAACCATGAAATAAACATAAATAAACGTTACGAGAACTAACACTTTGCCATATCATTTTCTAAATTGATCGTGTTTGTTTTTCTTGCATCCGAAACACGCCAGAGCTCTAATCTAAAGCAGCAGTCGGGGCACGGCAACGTGGCCTTTTTCGAGCGGTTAAGACTCAAATCTGAACCAAATGTTACAGAAGTATGCACCGTGGTCTCCCGACAGCATACAAATAAGGTCGCTCAAAGCAGATCAAACACATGCTGCATTTATCGAGCGTTTGGAGTTTCAATTAGGCTGTCACACAGAGACCTGCCCTGTGTAAACACTCTGACTTTCCATTATTTTGACCTGTATATGACTTCATCGCCACAACAGTCTCCAAATATTATGTAGATGTTCATCCTCTGTTTATCTGCCTACATATAAATGATGTGACATCACCGACACTAGATGTTCGTCAAGCCCTAGGTTGACTCTTCAAGTGCACTGCCATAAAGGACAAGGGCGCAGCAATGGCAACAGCAAGTGCTGACTCACCATATCCAGAGGTTTGAACACATGGTGAACGAGCTCCTCTGATGAAGGATTGGCGATGGTTGATTTCAGATGGGCCTAGGACATAAGTGGAGGAGTTTAAGATGGAGCACAGTAGGTAGTTGACCTAAACAATGAAATGTGACTTGATTTAAAACACACCAGTAGGCTGAAGCAGTATTTGAATTTCTGGAAGATGTCGATGAATTCCTCCTCTGGCGGTGGACAGGCCTTTGCAGTGAGTAAATCCTCTGTGGTTCGTCATTGACACACAAAATACACGAGTTATCATGAGCTACTGCAGCTGTATCAAGTGATATCCATCTCTTTTATTTTTTTACCTTCAGCACTTTGCTTCTTACTCTTCTTCTTCTTCTTCTTCCTCTGGCCCAGCACCGTGGCAGCCTCCGCAGTCTGCTGCAGCTTGGCCATGAAGTTCTCGATGTCGTCGAAACAGTGATTGAGGATCCCCTGAGGAAAGAAAAAACACGGTTCCTGTTCAGGTATGAAACATAACCAGAGGTGACCGAAAAGAGGCAAAGGTGAGGAGGACCAGGAGGAGGAAGAGAAGGAGGAGTCCTACCACTTCTCTCTCTGCTCGCAGGAAGGAGATATCAGGCCCGCCGTTCACACCGTTCGCTGTGGTGAAAGGGAGCACAGGATTCAGGTCATCCATTTTCATTCATGGTCCAGCTCTTTTTCCCTGCGTTTGGAATTCCTGCCCCCCTTTTTACCCCTGAAACCCACCCCTTACAAACCCAAACACACAAAGCCATCTCTGTGCTCCTGAGAGCTTTTTAAATCACTGAGCGAGTCTCACTTCTCTCCTTTCCCTCTTCGTACCTTCCCAACATGTCAAATGCTTCCAAATGCTTCCTACAGCATTCACACACAGGCATTCATGTAAAACAAAAGAAGCATTTTTTTTCTTCTCACCTCTGAGTCCAGGGTAAGGTGGAGGGTTGGATGTTGGGGGATTCGGAGCAAGTGAGAAGGGTGGGCTCGGTATTTCATAGGGGTCAAGCATCTCTCCGCCACTCTGAGGCAGCCTGGAGGACGAGTGAGGAGAGTTTCAACACCTACATTATGCCGCAGGTTAAAAGGTGAGAGCTGCCTTCTTGTTGATGATGGCGTGGCCGCTCACCCAGCACCATCACAGGAAACGCCCTTCAGTGAGAGCTTAAAAAGTCAAACACATTTAATGCCCAACAGCCTCATTCTCATTCTGAGAGGCTCAACTGGATGCAGCTCTGGAGACACATGTTCAGTGTGTCAAAGCAGTCAATGCAGGCCCCTGTCAATGATGCGGTGCCTCTGAAATTCAATCCCACAGCCCTTATTCCACCATGAAAGTAGAGTAAACAGCCTGATTGTGCTTACTCATGGCTATACCATATAATACACAATTGACAACTCAGCAAACAACAAAATAGTTTTAAATGCAAAATAACAAGGTCAACATTGAATCGAGCTCAAAACGTTTGTCTTGAGCACACAGATATCTTAGAGAGAACACTGACTGACTGTTCAATAATCCCAACACAAAACCTCCACCATCTGTGTGTCTTACCACATGTGTCTGTCTGACCCTCACACGTCCTGCAAACAGAACTTTTTCAAAACCAGTAATCCGTCTCGGCCGTGAGCCTGCACACCGTCATACCTCCTCTGCTCTCCCTCTCTGCTTTTCTGTCACAATGGCCTTGTTATCTCTGTCACACCTTCTTAAGTTATGTCGAAACCGGTAAAACCAGTCTCTCTCTCGCTCTGTCAGCTGTTTACACTGTCCTTCCTGTGTCTCTCCCTCCCGGCTTACCTCCCAGGCAGGTGGACGGTCACGCAGTATCGCTTTGACTCAATGGAAAATGAGGCACAATGGCAGTAAAAGAGGAGAAAAATCAAACAATTCATTGTTTGTCTTTCGTTCGGCTGTTTTGTTGTTACAATGTTAACCTCCTCCCACACAAAACAATACAAAGAGAGAGAGAGAAAGACACACGGTCCACTAAAACATGGAAACTGGACCCTTAAAAGCTTGGAAACATCAACACGTGTTTTTTTTGTGACCGTGACATTCACTCTACCTGAGGGCATCGGCGAGCTTCTGACTCCTGCTGGTGGAGGAACCTGAAACCGCACGGCTGACGTCATCACAGATCTGCTCCGCCTGTGAGAATAAGAATTTGGAGGTGGCATCACCCGTAGAACCTGAACCGGGGACGACTGTTTAAATGGGCAGGACCCTCTGGGAAGCCGCTCAGGTGCCGCTGTATTAATTACCTTCACGGTTTCACAGTTGAAGAAGTGAATGTCCGGCTTCTTCTGATCTGCGTCTTGGCAGACTAACTGAAGGAGGGATGGGAAGTGTTTGTCTGTGATGGCGTTGCAGTGGTAGATATGTTTGAACGCGTAGTTCTCCAGCTCGTCCTGAGGAAGTAGAGGAAACTGAGGGTCAATATGAATACGAATATGAATTTCTCAGCTGACCACAGTGATGGAAAACATATTCAGACCTTTTACTGAAGTAAAAGTGCTGATACAGTAGGAAACAAATACTCCGCTACAAGTAAAAGTCCAGCATGACAAAAGTACTAAAGTATTAGCAACAATATAGTTAAAGTATTAAAGCAAATACACTGGTTTGGTCCCTCTGACTGATATATTATTATGTATGACATCGTTAGGTTATTAATACTGAAGCATCAGTGTGTTTAAACAGCATGTTACTGTTGTAGCTGCTGCAGGTGGAGCTAGTTTGAACTACTTTATATCTAGTTTTATATACTGGGACAGCAGATAAATCTGAGGGGTCGTCAGATGATACTGAGAGAGGAAACAAGTAAAAACAAAGTTCCGATCCACAAGTCTGTTTTCAGGTTTTTTTTAGACTTCTTCTCTAATGTTTGATTTTTGCTGAGATGTTGGATCATTTGAACATTTACTGAAATGGAACCATGTAAGAAGATTACAGGAAAAAAAAAAAAAAAAAAATCCCAATTTTGTTGGAGCTGTTAACAAATGTGACTCCGATTACACACTGATTTTTGTAAGATATCAAAGGACAAAAAGGTTGGAAACCACAGGTTTAATCTTTAACAACGTGTTGTACTGTAAAAGCTCAGTATATTATCCATTCATCTCCTAAAGCTGTCAAATAAATCTAGTGGAGCTGAAGGTACAATATTTCCCTCTAAAGTGTAGTAGAGTGAAAGTATATAGTAAGTAGTAGTATACTTAAGTACTCTACTTGATGTTTTTAGTTTTCTTTTTCCACCGCTGACTGAACCCTTATAAATCTCTTCATCTGTTGAATCCCCCATAACCCACAGTCCTGTTGACCATCATGCTCCTGTCCTCACCTGGCTCTGTATATCCCGCAGGTGAATGGCCTCCGTTCCAACATCCAGGTACATCTGCTGACTCCATAGCTTCTTATTCTGAGCCAGGAAGGACAGACGTCCCTGGGCCTCCTCAATACTCTGGATGTCTCTGTCCTGAAGCGAGAACGTCAGAAGGTGCTGCAGACAGTGATGGAAAAGTAAGTATGAGGAAGTGAGGGAAAATTAAATATTGAAATATTTGTTTTTGGAAAATGGGTTATGACTCACGGTAACTAGGTGTCGTGTGACATTTGTCATCCTTCACTGTGTCAGCTGCTCTGTGAGAGCTTAAAAGAGAGACCAGACCATTACTAACATTCATCAAATATTTTAGGTGGAATTATAAAGGCTGTTGTTAGAAGACCTTTGATCCGTTCACAGCTGTAGATGTTTCATCTGGAGCTGATGGTTTAGTTTTAATGCCAGAAACAGTTCAGTCTTTTTCTCTAACAGGTCATAACTAGTACCTTTCTGAAGCAACATCCTCATTCAAGTTTGCCCTTCCCCTACTTCAGTGTGCGTCAGCTTATCCTGTCCCTGCTTCATTCACACGGGGTTATACTGTGTGAGTTATTGAGCTGCCCAACCAGTCTGACTACAGTAGTGTAACTGTTTCAATCTATCTGCTCCTCAGCAACCATCAGCACAGTGATCACTGGTGTCAAAGAGAGCAAACACCTCCAGCAGTATCACACTTCCTCCAAACTGGTTTCATCAGTGAAATCATACTTTACCATACCAGACATGGTGTCATACATATACATGTATGACGTAACATTCAAAAAATTAAAGACTGCAACAGGGCAGTGATGAAAATAAGCATCACGGTTTGAGCACGATTAATAAAAATACTGTTTGAAATATTGGCTTAATTCCTACATCAGCATGACTGAGAATCAGAGCAGGGATATAAAAAAACAACCTCAGCACATCACATTCGCAGCCCATAATGTCCTATATAAACACAATTCAACTTGATTGGGGAGAAAATTTGTGATCTGGAGATACTTTGCCAAACAATACAAATTAATGCTAAGGACATTAGTAAGTGTGCACAATGTTTTTGATTTTAGTGAAACCAGGTTAACAAACCTTGGGATTCTGAAATTCCATCAAATGGACAAAAATACTTGATTAGTGGTGATTACATGTTTTTAGCTCTAAATCCCAACACATAATCCATAAATAATGACATTAAAGGTAAGTGACAAATAGTAAAGTTTTTGATCCATAGCTACTGTACTTCTCCAAATTCATTTGAGAATTGATTTTAAAGTAGATTTCCAACAACTACAGATGATTGGAACCTGGAGGTTGAATCGACTTACCAAGGTTGACGGGCTTCCTGTGCTTTATTCCTGATATTAACAGCTGTGTGTACTGACAGTGAAACCTGTCCTGAGTCTCGGTATAACTGCAGGTGTCTCACACTGTGGTCTTTAAACTGTGACAAAGCAGAGGTGTGTCATCTCGTGCTGTCCCGCCCAGTCTACTACCCCACCTTAGAGATGAAAATATTTATTGACTCCCTCTCCTGTGCACATACATACTTGACAAGTGCATGCATTTCATGGGAGGACAGCTAAGGAGTGGTAGAAGAGGTATTCAGGTCCTTTAGTAAAAGTACCAAGACCACATTGTAAACATACTCCACTACAAGTAAAAATACCGCATTCAAAGTCTTACTTAAGTAAAAGCATGTAAGTATAATTAGAAAAATGTATTAAACATACACTGAAAAAAAAAAGAATTTTGGCCCTGTAATTATTACCTCGATTGTTTGTTAAAATTCTATAACAAATTATTATTTAAGTGCTTTTTACTTCATAATGTCACCTTTTACTCAATCTATATGTTGGTGTTTGTTTGTATTTATGTATCCGCATTAAAAATTAAAAATGTAAAAATTACAAAGGATTTCTGTGTGAAAATTGTTACCAAGCTTTTTCTAAGTAAAAGTCTCTCCAAAATGTTTTCAGTGTATCAAAGTAAAAACACTAATTTTGCGGCAGATGTCCCTGTGAGTGTTTTACTGTTATTAACAATGTATTTAGATTCATATTACTGTTGCATTAATGTGCATTTTAAAACTGCAGTTATTTAAGGTTATTCTAATTTGAACAACATATACTCTTAGTTAGTTTACTATAAAATAATGTTTGTAGCATCGCTGTCCTCAGAATCCAAGAGGGTTATTAAATAGTTTATTTCAAGAAGTACAAGAATTTTCTCAACACATAAAGGAATATTTAATCATTCAGTTTATCACAAAAACATTCAAATCCTAAATATAGAGAGAAGCATGTTTTTTTTTACTGGACAGGAAGGGAACATTATTATATTTGCTTTTGAGGTGTAGAGGAGTAGAAGTATAAAGGTACATACAATGGAAATAGCCTACTCAAGTCACGATTAAGTACCTCAAATTTGTATTTGAGCAAGTAACAATACTTATATAAAAGTAAATGTATTTAGTTACTTTCCACTACTACGTCTAAAAAAAACCCCGTTTTTGTTAACCTCTTAAAATTTCAGGGAGTTTACAAGCCAAATTTACACACAATGTGTCTAATTCTAATGTTTTAAAAATGTAAATATATTCAAAATGGTTAATTGAAATGAATAGAAAATAGGCTTTTATAGAGGTGCTGGGAAATAAAACATCATAAACTATAACAGTTCCCTTGCGATTTCAGCAACGTAGGTGCAATAAGCACTTTGGAAATGAACTAAATATCAGTCTATAGTCTATGGTTGCCTACACACACACACACATTTAGTTGGTGGGTGAGGTGGGTCATCCACAGGGATGAAGTGCGGTGTCCCGTTTCATAACAGTTGTACGAGTCTCCGTTTTCCAGAGGAGGGAGATGTATGGGCGGAGTCAGGTGAAGTGGCAAGCGGGGTGACCACTTGACTTTGCTTTCAGGACATTTGGAAAACTTTTTCAGGAATATTCCACCCTTTGATACCTCAAGGTATTTATCTTTTTTTTTTAAATAAATACACGAATTTCCAGCCGCCTAGATTATATAGCTAGTTGTTCCTGAGTTGGGAATGCAGAGGAGAGTGATTTATTTACCTCCAGAACAGGCATACGTGGCAGACAAGTACGCGTGTATGTGTTTGTCTCTGACCAGACACTGACTGTCAGATCAGTGTGACTTTATAACCAATATGTCTGTGTATAATCTGAACATTGATGCTATTGCAAACTCTTAAGGACACGAATTTATTATTTCATTCGTTTGGGAAAACCATACTTGATCATCTTAGATTTCTTTATTGTTCCTTAAAGTTAAACGTCACTTCATCAACTTTATTTAAAGTTTTGTTTAGTTTGCATACGACCCTTGCTATGGATACAGATAGTGTGTGAGGATCCCACTTTCACTGTGGGAGTACATCCTGCACTCACACGTGTCGGAAAATTTAATCTTAAAATGGTGTTCCGTTTATGCTGCGTTCAGGGCTCGTTCATGTGCAAATGAGAGCCACAAGGACTCAATCTGGTATGGAGGACCGAAACTGCCAATATTCAAATAAATAAATAACTCAAAAATCAATCATGTCATTAAATGCATTGAAAATAAAATAAATATAGGCATGAATTAATTGATCAAATCGATTTATTAATTAGGATTGGGAGGTGAAGTGTTTGGTTTGCTGTTGGCATGTACACATTAAAAAGTTAATCTGCATCATTCTGACGTCATTCTTTGGATAAATTAGTTGAGTACCTCAGTTCTCTAACAATCTTCTGCCTGGAAGTAACAATTTCAGGAGTGAGCTTGGCCTCTGGTGTGGGAGCAAAACACGTACAGTAGATTTATCCAATCTGATGTCGATCCACCAATAGATGTAAAGATGACTCCACTACACATTTTGATTGGCAGCCCTCTCATCTGCTCAAAGAAGCAGAAATTTATGAGGAGAGGTAAAAGAAAGAAAGAAAGAAATACATAAATAAATGAGTTTCTGGAAATAAAAAGTAGGAAAATGCAAAGGGGAAATAATACACAAATAATTAGTCTACATGAACTAAAAGATTAAATTTTTAAAAAAATGAAGAAATTAATAATAAAAATGAGAAAGTACATAAATACACGGGGAAATAAAAACAGATGTTAGAAATCTATTTATGTTGCCTTCTATCAATTATGAATGCCTAAATTTAATATTAGTTTTGAGGCATTCGATTGCATGTATAATTTTTATTGAGTCATTCATTTCCTTAACATTGATTTTGGACGTTTTGATCGTCTGTAATCTTGCAGCTCATTTACTTCTGAGATATAAAAAAAAGAAAAAAAAAAATTGCAAAATCTGGTTGTCAAGCTTTGCCTTAATCCAAATGATCAACAGTGTCTGAAACTCCTTAATTACAACATTTAAGCAGCAAAGTATCTAAGTACATTTACTTGAGTGTGTGTGTGTGTGTGTGTGCGTGTGTGTGTGCGCGCTAAACACGTAGATAAAGTTTTCGTGCAGTCCTTGAACGCAACAGCATAGTATGCAGTGTTTCTCCTGCTGACGCAACAAAGGGAGAAACAAACCCACGTCTACGTCACAACAATAAACCGCGAAAATACCCGCGTACATAGATAATTACCGCAATTAACACTTATGTGTCTTATTTTAGAGTTAAATAACGCCATATAAATATCTATTATGTTATATTTCAAAGAAGAAATCGGCTCGCGACGTGATTCACGGCACAGTGACAGTTGAAACCGCACGTGCTCAAATGGGCACGCGGACTGCCGGATAAAAGATGATCTCCGGTATTATCCTGTTTTCTGCCTTCTTCCTCTCCGTTCACGACGTTTGCTGGTCGCAAAGTCAGTTTGATCGCAGCACCCAGAAACAACAACTGTTTAATAGCAGGAAAAAAACAAAAACAACTCGTCTTAAATCCGAGTAGACAGGATGCCGGGAATGTTTAATCACTTCCGATACTCTTCCCCGGTGTTTCTTCATCCGTGCCCTGTCGCATGCCCTCCCTGCCCCATTTGAGCAGCTTCTTTTGTTTACTGTCGTCCCCTCGATCTCAGATGGAGAAACAGCCCCTGCCAACTGATGGTGATGATGATGGGAAGGCAGGAGCCGCGGGGTCGGAGGTTGAGGCGAGCCAGCAGGGCTCGTCGGAGCCCGCTGCTCGAGCCGGGTGGAACAGTAAAGTCGAGTATTTTTTGGCCCAGGTGGGATTCAGCGTCGGGCTCGGAAACGTCTGGAGGTTTCCGTATCTGTGCCACCAGAATGGAGGAGGTGAGCACCCGTTACTTTCATCCGTATTAGATGGCCAAATTCAGTTGTTGTTGTTGTTGGTGCAGCGTGTGCAGCATTTATTTTTGCAGGGTGGGAGGTCGGAGGTAGGCGTCGCCATCGCAGGACAAGCACGTGGTCAAAGAAACACTGATAATATTGTGCACGCAAATGCATTAACTGAACTGTAATCGCTGCTTGCGTTACTGTGTTTGCATTTTGAAGTTTAAAAGCCTCATCTTATTTACCCTGGAGACGCCTTCAGTGTTGCAGGCAGCGGAAATAAGACTGCTTAAAATGCTGATTGTGCAGTTTTCCCCCACAGGTTGAGAATTTACTTGGGCCTAGGGGGGGGGGGGGGGGGTACTGATACCTGATGATACGTTTATTGATACTGCTCTCCATAATTTAGAACAAAAAAAAAATAAAGACATATAGAGATGATACAAGATTAAATCTTTTTTTTTTTTTTTTTTTTAAATCAATTTCTTGGCTGAAATAATACCGGCCCGCTCGTGTTATGGGAGACGCTGAGTGTACGTTTAAAATAAAACCGTCTGGCATCTGCTGCTCCTTTAACCCAGAGTTTTGAGCATCGGATTGTGATGCTCTTTTGCTAACTGAGTGTTGGTCACCTCTTCTCAGGAGCTTTTCTCCTGCTGTATGTGCTGCTAATGGTGGTTATTGGCATTCCCCTGTTCTTCCTGGAGCTGGCCGCCGGTCAGGCCATCCGGCAGGGCAGCATCGGAGTGTGGAAGTACATCTCCCCTCGGCTGGCAGGCATCGGTTACTCCAGCTGCGTGGTAAGATATGAAGTGTTATCTACTTTCTACTAATATTAAGTGGAAGTGAATGGTGTCACGTGCTTTGCAGGTGTCATTTTGCGTCGGAAGCTTCAGTTTGCAATTTCCTGTTTGCACATTCACAGTGCTGCATGAAAATGTTTTAACATGGCAACAATGTGATGAGGTTTATCAGTTTGTTACTGAAGCTGATGATGAATTAACAGCAAAGCAGGCTGCAGCTTTCTTTCGATGACTGACTGTTTAAAAAAATAAATAATTTGGTCTTTCTTTTTTATCTCTTAAATATTATAACGTAGCTTTAGACAAAAGCACTTTCTCTGTATTTCTGTGCAGCTGACACCGCAAGCTCATATTTCACCTGTAACAAACGCTAAATAGTGTTCGCACTTTTACTCTTTAAAGGATAATGTAATTTTTTTTTCATGAATCTGATAATCTTGCTCTCAAATGTCCTTTAGGTTTGTTCCTTCGTGGCTCTCTACTACAATGTGATCCTTGCATGGAGTCTTTTCTATCTCGGGAACTCTTTCCAGTACCCTTTACCGTGGGAACAGTGCCCAGAACACGGGAACGTAACCGGTAAACACGCAGCATTAAGGTTCACACGACACAAATAGCAATGAATTTGTAAATGTGGCAGCTGTGTGTCACATGTCGGAGGAGTGATTGATCTTTTTTTTTTTTCTTCTTTTCTTTTTCATACCAGTAAAAGAATGTGAAAAGAGCTCTCCCACATCGTACTTCTGGTACCGCAAAGCTTTGGATATCACAGACTCCATCGATGAGACGGGCTCTTTCAACCCTTACATCGTCTGCTGCCTGCTGGCAGCCTGGACCATCGTGTGCCTCGGGATGTCCAAGGGTATCAAGACGTCGGTCAAGGTACCTGCTGTCTGACCTGTTGTGGCACCTGGCTTTCAGAATGCAGAGCTTCACTGTTAAGGAAGCAGTGCCATTTCCGAAAGATTATTATTACTATTATTATTATGATTATGATGATGATTATTTAACGTATGTTTAGAACCACCTAGATGTTTCTGTAGAGCCGGTATAATTGAATACTACTAATATTGACTCGACTCGAGCATTTACCAGGTTGCTACTAGAGGAGTTGCTGCTTCAAACTTCACAAGTTTAAATGACTGATAAGTCTGTTTATAATATATAATATGCTTGCTGGTGTTGGATGATTCATATTTGCAGGAGAAATGGGCATATGCATTTGAAATGGTGCTAAAAATGTCTGTTTTGTTTACTTAAGAAAATATTTGTAATGCAATTTAAACAGCACCCTGGCAATAAGTTATTTTTGAATAACATGTTTACTTTGGAAAGAGCTGAATGAAAGACTGAACTTTAAATGACTAAAACATGAAAACGAGCCATTACTTAGTTTGCCTGATAAAAAAAAAAAAAAAAAGATTGATGAAATTGCATCCTGTCATACTTTGTGTGTATTCCCAGTTGGGTGAAATGCCCTTCATGTGTTGGGCTTAAATTTCAGGTTCACTGTGGGTGAAGGAATGTGTGGAATGTGTGGCTTACCTGTCGATCCACTTCAAATCCAAAACCGCTTCATGTGTTAATAATAATAATAGGCAGTGCATTCTCAATAGAACAGCAAAACATACGGGGCAAACATGTATTTAGATGAAATAACTATAACCTGTAGTTAACATAGAATGGGAAGTCTGTTGTACTGTATAAACACCAAAGAGGAAGTTAAAATCGAGTCAGGCTGATAAGAGGTGTTTCCCACAATCACTCACTTCTGCATCTGACAGCTTGATTGCAAAGGTCATGTTCAGTTTGTAAAAATGGACTTTTGGATTATCTGTCGAGGCCGTTGTTTGTTAAAATGTGTCTTTCTAAGTTACCTTTTGAATATCAGAGTGCAGCTGTAGATATGAGCTCTTGTTCTGTAATTCTGTGACTAACATCACAACCTTATTCTCTTTTTTGTTCCCTTGTTTTGTTATAAATTAAATTGTGTTTGCACTGTTACCCAGGCATAATGTTATTTGCTATTGATACTGATAATCCTGTTTTGAAACTTTAGTCCTCTTTGTGGGGAAACAGGGTTGTTGTAGGAACATAATTTGTGGAATTCAGCAGTCTAAAAGGCAATTTACATAAACATACAGAAGGAATACGAATAAGAAATTTGAAAGTAGGAGTTTGTTGGAACACAACGTGCTAACAAGAGAAATATACATTTGTAAAAATAAGTTCATTTACTCCTTCAAATAATAAAAGCAGTAGGGAGCCACTTGAAAAAAAAGTGCCTGTACTCACAAGTAAATATTTGTTCTCCTTGTTTCCTAGGTGATGTATTTCTCCTCCATCTTCCCATACGTGGTGCTGTTCTGCTTCCTCATCCGTGGACTCATGCTGGACGGAGCCTTAGAGGGAATCACCTACATGTTCTACCCCAAGGTATCCGCAGATAAAACGTCTGGTTGAGAGCTGAGAAGGGAGGCAGATGTGAATATTATCCCCGACACACCTTTTGTTCCCGTCATGCGTCCACAGTTAGAAATCTGGGCCGACGTGCAGGTGTGGCGGCAGGCGGCCACGCAGGTGTTCTTCGCCTTGGGCCTCGGCTTTGGGTCCATCATTGCCTACTCCTCCTACAATCCCAAGAACAACAACTGCCACCGAGATGCCTTCACGGTCTCCTTTATAAACTTCCTCACGTCCCTGCTGGCCACCCTGGTGGTGTTTGCTGTGCTCGGCTTTCGGGCCAAAAACAAGGTCATGGGATGTGTATCCAGGTATGTTTAATCTGTCCTTTCGACATGTGCCGCATCTTAAAAACTGTTGACATAAATAGGTGAAGCTGTTCTTGTACCATGCATGGGCAGCATTAAAGGGCATTTCTTCTGAACTGGATGATTGATTGTATATATGTTTATGTTTGTATATTCTGTTGTTTCTTTTTTAGTAACTTATTGAAGCTGTCAGAGCAGTTTCACAGCGAGTATGTGGACAAAAACATGACGCCAGCCTTCAACTACTCTAATCCCAGCTCTGTGGCTCTAGAGGACTACAGAGCCTGGTTCAAACAGAATGGAAATGCAGTCCCTGGCAATTTAACAGACTGCAACCTGGAACAAGAGATGCAGAAGGTAAAGACCGAGTTACTTCGACTGATTTCCGTTTGCTTTAGTGGACGGTTCTGTGTTTTGAGTGCTCTACATGGAAACTAAAGCCGGCCCTGGTTGTGTTCAGGGTGTCGAGGGCACAGGTCTGGCTTTCATTGCCTTCACAGAGGCCATATCTCTCCTGCCCGGCAGCCCGTTCTGGTCCGCCCTCTTCTTCCTCATGCTGCTTAACTTGGGACTCAGCACCATGTTTGGCACTATGGAGGGCATCCTCGCCCCCCTCACCGACCGCTTCAAAACTCTGGCCAACAACAAGACCAAACTCACAAGTAAGCATCTGCTTTACCCCCATTGTTGTTTTTTTTTTTTTCCCTTCAAGAAGGGGAGTAGTTGGTGAGCTGCATTACCAGGGCACAGCTGTTGATAGATAGCACATCTGTTGATGCTGTAAAATTCTGCAATATACTAGACACATACGCCAAAATCGGTATCACTGTCTTCACAAAATGTTTATTTCACCCTGCCAACCCTGTTAGAAGTTCAGTCTTACATCCAGTGTCTCGCCTCGTGTCATGGAGCTGAGACAAAGGAAGACACCTCAAATCTGAGAGGGAGCAAAATTGTGGAAATGTGCCTTTTTAAAGTTATTCAAAACAAACTACATGATTTTTTTCCCCCCACAGTGTATGATTGTGTATGTTTTCTTTGGAGTAGCTGTGTTTCGTCCTAACATGTCTGCCCTGTTGCAGTTGTCAGCTGCATCACTGGCTTTGTGATTGGCCTGTTCTTTACGCAGCGCTGTGGCAACTACTTTGTGATGATGTTAGACGATTACTCCGCCACGCTGCCCCTCATCATTGTGGTGGTGTTTGAGACCTTCAGTGTGTCCTGGCTGTACGGAGCTGATAGGTGGGGCTCCTTTTCACACTGCGGTTAACTGAAATCTTAAATTCAGTGCATATTTCAACTAATCAACCTCTCTGATTCTGAATCACAAACAATTTCTGAAAGTCGGACTTTCTCATTTTCTTTTTCTTTTTAAAGGTTCCTTGACGACATTGAGGCAATGCTTGGCTGGCGCCCCACTGTTGTTTACAAGTACCTGTGGAAATACATTTGTCTATTTGCCATGCTGGGGCTGCTCGGAGCCACAACGATCCACATGATCATCTCGCGCCCCACTTATATGACCTGGAACCAGGAGCAGGTATGTTTGATTTTAATGAAGTGCACCAGCTACATGAGATTGGATATTGCAGTGGTGCGGTCATGTTTTTGCGTGTGCAGTTTGTTCAGTTCAGTGGACACCGTATTCCTCTCAATCTAAAACATCAACAATTTTCGGCAGTTCAGCCACAAAACAAGTTGCATCTTGTTCAAGGCAAACGGTTGTTGTTTTTTGGCACGTTGGCACAAAAACTATTAAATAAACAAAGCTCTTTCCACACCTGCTCCTTCGCATGAAAGAAATAACTCAGTTATTGTATCATGCTCTGCCACTTGTTCCCGTTCTTGAGGTTTTAATTTGATTTCAACCTTTTCAGGCCACTAACGTCAGACTGGAATACCCCGATTGGGCTCTGGCTGTTCTGGCTTCATTGATCATATTTGCCACGCTGCCCGTCCCACTGGGCTTTATCCACGCTGTTCTGCAGGACAGGAACAAGCCACCATCCAGAGATACGGAGATCGGTCAGTACAGCATTGTTAGCACAGTGGAAACTCCTATGACTGACATGTCAGAACTGGACCTATAGAATGGGGTTGCTGCTCCCGTTTCGTGAACACTGGACTCGTTACACATTCAAATGACCCGAAGTATGCACTAAAAATTTCAAAGGGCCATTTGTAAGGACAAGTCAAGGGTCTCACAACTTTTAGCGCATTTGTTCAAAATAGTTTGATATTTAAAAACTTTTTCCACTATTTTTTTTTTTTATTTTTTTTTTTTTACTTAAATTAAGTGAAATCATATCTAGAGGATAATCAATTACCTACAGACCGGTAATGTTCCAGCAAGTACAACTTTTAAAAAGTGTAATTTAGGAAACATTGCTGTGTGATTTCAAAAAATCCACGACAAGGAGGAATTTCTAACAGCTGTTTATTTTACAGGGTTGTTGTCCAAATGAGCAAAGTCAGTGTTGATAAGAGCCATAAACATCCTGCCATCATCCAGATTTTTTTTCATAAAAATTTATATTTATCTAAAACATCTGACATTTTTATTAGTGTTTTTTTTCACTAGCTTGAGATTGATATCATTTTAACTGTCCATGCATGTTACTGTCAGAGTAATTATCCTCACAATTGTCAGTTTTTCAGCCTTTGACTCCTCATTTTGTTGAGTACAGTGTTGCTGCTCATCATGGCCAAAAATCTCTTCTGCATATATAGCTGTTGATTTTTTTTTTTTTTTTAAACATTTTCCTGAAAAACCAACTCAATTCAATTAACTTTTACAGCACAGTAAGAGATTATTAAGACTGGTACACCAGGAAAGAGACAAATCAGCTGTGTACGTTGACTTTAAGTACAGCTACAAGGTATAGTGTTAATGCTATTCCGCCATGTTTACAGCTCCAAAAACACAAGTCTGGACAGAGTTACTGTTTTAAGTACTGTACACCAAGTAACCAGGTGTGGCCGCATGGTTAATACTAAACACACTTGTTAACATTCTCTGTTCAAACCACAGCTGATAAACGGTATCCGAGTTCTTTTGACTCATCAGCAACGAAAACAGTGCATTGTGCGGAATAAAAATCAGTACTTGAGTGTTGCAGAGCACACATGCATAAGGACGCTGAAGCAGTTTGTCTTGTGATATCATGGTAAAAACAATAAGGTAAACTCCTATTTGTAAATATGTATAAAAAAAATTTTTTTCTTTAATAACAAATTGATTGATCGTTTGTGAGATGTTCAAATCATTTTGATACTTTTTAGATGTAAATTGGAAATTTGCATGAAGAATTTTTTTGTGCGCATGTTTTTTGTAATGCCCAAGTGGAAAGGAAACTACTTTTGTGATTGTTTAAATAAGCTAGTCAAAGCTACCGTCAATACAAAGCACTCCTTTACTCCACATGTAAATACAGTATATGATGTAATTATGGTGTTTCTAAAAGTATTTTTTTAGACATACTTGCTTGGTGACGAATGTTTTCTGATGTCAAAGGTGTAGTTTTGTTTGTGATTTAGCTGTTTTTATTTTCATTTTTAATGGGTTACTATCACAATGAATGGACCTTCTGAACTTGAATGCTGTTAAATTCTGGGTGCCTTCAACTTTATCAGGGCTGATGAACAAAATGTTAAAAGCATTCCTGCATATGTATAATTTTAAAAACATTTAATTTCACCATTGTATGTTGTCTACGATTAAGTATAGTATGAATTTTGAAGAAAATGTAATATGTCATGTGTTCCCATTCTTCTATTAAAAAACACAAAACTTTCATCATGAATCCTGAAACTGTGCTCATACTTTGGCTACTTTGCAAGATTTTTTTACATACTTGGGAATGAACTGCTATAGGGACTTTGGGACTTCAGTTACCCAGACTTTGGAGAAATTGTTTTTTCTTTAGTTTAAAAAAAAAAAGTTTGATTTCAATTCTCATCCTATTAAGAATGACTTAGTTTAAGGTAGACTTGACCACGTGCCACTTCCACTGCTGTGTGCTGGCACTGGAGGTGTACCACTACCTGCCTGGGAGAGTTGAAGCACATCAAGATTTATGACGAGGTGAATATCTGAACAGCTGTATGAGAACAACATGTTGAGCTAACAAGAAGGTTTGCTTTTCTTCTGTACTGTACAGTCACAGGTACCAGAGTCTGCCCGGCTAGGAAATGTTCCTCAAATGTAACAGACACAAGGCAGATTTTAGTGTTTCTTATTGTGTCTGTAAAAGGCTGCATACTTTTATTTGCAGAACAAGTGCAGGTGGCCTGAAATGTGAACTATAACTGGACTTGTGCTAAGAGAGATGTCCTTTTGTTACAGTGAAGAGTCGGTGTATTTCTTTGTTTATCTTTCCTATCAGCCCTTGAACAGATTAAGAGTCCCTGCAGACTGTGGGAATGAAAGATACACCGCTGCTACTCAAATGTTTCAAACCAGGCCGCTCAGATTATTACAGACTAAACACTGTAGATCTCTTATCTCCTCACTGTCTATTAATACTAGGGAGTGGAGAGTAGAGTCAAATATGATGAAGTAGCATCTATGCATTTAGAAAGACTTGACATCTGCCTGACTAATTATTAGTAGATGAGTGACTCGATGAATTCCACAATACAATCATGTTTTCATGTTTTTGTTTCGTAGCTGTCTGAACTTCATATCAAATGGATTCAAACACTGAATGTGATTAAAGCAGTGCAGTTATGTGTCAGCAGGGATCTCTGTTGGACTCTTGAAACTTTTATTGTCTTTAATAAGACCTCCACAGTATACAGGAGAATTTTCTCTCACAAATCAAATTCAAGATGTCTTTGTCGAGCTAAACGTGCTCGTAAACAATTTCCAACGTGTGTGCGCTTGTGTGGAGGAGGTGTCCCCCTGGGAGTATATGAGGTGCCAGGGGAGTTCAGTTGTCTTGGATGCAGTCTCACTTCAGTCAGCCAGAGCAGCAGAGAGGACAGGACCAACACCCAACAGTGAGAAGAACGACATCCTCGCTCCGACATCAGGTAAACTACACCGATCAATTATAAATGCTACAAACTTTGCTTTGTGTGTCTGAGTGTGTTTGGTGGTGGGGGTGTATGATAGGGGTGTTGTTTAATGGTTTCAGGGGCTCGTTTTGGAGCAGGAGCAGGGAGGGTTTGCTAATTACAACTAAGAAATCATTTATGGTGTGAAAACAGACTACAATACTTTTTTTTTTTATTATTATTTTTTGTAATTGAGTCACGAAGAGACACATGTTCCTTACAAGCATGCATGGCTATTTTCAAAATAAGGTAAGTACTGATTTGTTCAGATACGATTCATTTTTGTTTGTATTGATTGTATTTTTTCAAGAAATGTGATTTTGATTTGTAGGTGTAGCAGTGGATGACCCACATGGCGGGCTTGGCAGCTCTGTGCCTGCTGCTGGTGTTTCCACTGAGCAGCTCCCAGAGCACCCTGCAGTCTGAGGAGAAAATCAGTGATCAGGCCCCAGCAGCGCCTCCTCCTCCTCCTCCTCGTCCTCCACCACACATACGGGACCTTCTCAGAAAAGAAGAGAGCACTCATTTAAATGCTAAACGGACATGTGAGTCTACTTTAAAGAGCCAACAGAACTGCAAACACACATGTCCATCCTGCACAATGTTGATGTCAGACACACAGCCCAAGTGTAAATAAGAAAAGATGTCTCACTGATAAACTACAGCAAGGTTAAATCGGTTGAGGTAGGTAATGACTTTCACTCATTTTGAACAGGGTTGTTGTCTTTTTGTGTGTGTTTGTCCCTCTGCAGACGCCCATGCAGACAAGGATAACGGCAAAGTGAGCCTGTTCATCGCTGCGGCCGTGGGGACCTTCGCTCTGATGGCTGCAATGTACTGCATCTACAACAACTTCTACAACAAACACCAGTACCTGCACACCCAGCTCAATGACGACTCGGGTAGCTTCATTTTTTTATTGAACTTTTTCAGACTTGCACATGGGAGGAAACCGTGCGGTGTTCATTTGTATTGCCTGCAGAAATTGCCGGGAAAATCGCTAGTTAACCACATTTATTGGCATTAAAATTAATCCACAAAGTGAAACCAAAGATACCAGCTAAGTTATTAAACCTGAGTGATGTTGTGCAGCATGGCTTCTTGGTAGCGAAGCTGCCATGTGGAGGTGAACGATGTTGCCTGTCGTAGTTTAGTATGTAGAAATATAACGGCTAATGCGTACATACAGTAGATGCATAAACCGGACTCATTATGGGTAGTTTTCTGCTATTAAATGCAACTTTTTGTGCTCAATCCTGTCTATTCTTTGAGCTAATTCCACTTAACGTTCTCACATCTGTGTCTCCAGATTTAACCACGGACCCCATGGATCCTCCCGCCGTGTTCTTCCACTCCGCTGCCGGCTCCAGCGCGATGGATGTGCGGAAGGCAGGTTATGGATCGCTCTCGGACACTCCATCTGTCATTTCTGTCCCACCCAGTCTGTCCCCTCCTCCCTCGGCGATGCCCTTCCCTCCCCCCTTCCTCTCCTCTCACTCTCTGAGAACTATATCAGCTAAGGATCTAGAGAAGAGCTGTATCTGATACTGAGTGATTAGGTAGCAGTGTAAGGTTTTATGGTATCTATACATTGTCAGTACCTTTAATATTGATCTGAAAAATGTTTAGAACGGTAAGAAAATGCAGAAGAAAAGTTATAGAATATCCAGAACTATCTCATCCACCTGCTGCAAAAGTTAAACCTGTTGTTAACCATCACCTCACTGCTTCGAACCAACACATCTAACCTAAACTCTTGCCACACAATCATATGTATGAACTGCAGTCATTTGTCAGCTACAATAAACTAGAACTTTCTTGCACCTTATTAGATACCATCTGCCCTCTCAGTAGAAAATAAACTGTCCAATGATAAAAGAAATGTTGTCATGCTAATCTCTGCTTTTGCTATTAATAATAAAAGTTCCATAGCTTTAATACCAACAGGTGTAACTGATAATTTAAGCAAAAACATACAGTTAAAAGGTATATTTTCATCTCAGTTTTTTTTTATATAGCGCCAAATCATACTGTAAGTCTACTTAGGCACTTTACTTATTAAGCCCGAGAGTTTACAGTATTAAACTAAGAAATCCAACAATTCCCACATAAGCAGGCACGCCACTTACTGTTGCCACAACAGTGGGAACCTCTGACAGAACCAGACTCAAAGGTGGACCGCTGTCTGCCTCCAACGGATAAAGTGAGGGGGGAGAGCAGAAAGAGAAAAAAAACAGCATAGAGGGACAACAAACAGAAAGAGACAGAGAGAGAGGACAGCGAGGTAAAAGCACAAACTACAAGGGAGAGAGAGAGAGAGAGGAGACACAAAGATAATGAGAAGCAGACTGGAATGAATAGAGAGTGAAATAGAGAGGAGAGGAGCAAGGTGCATCATGGGAGGTCCCCCAGCAGCCTAGGTCTGTAGCAGCACAACTAAGGGATGGTTCAAGGTCACCTGAGTCACCCATAATTCAAAGCCTTATCAAGAGGAAAAGTTTTAATGCTGATCTTTAAAGTAGAGTGGGTTTCTGCCCTCCGAACTTCCTGAACCCAAACCTACGTCCAGTGATAAAGGACATACAGATTCTCAGATTGAGATCACTTTGTACCTCTTCAGATTCAGTTGATGCACTCGTTATTAAAACAAACAAAAAAACTGATGTTGAAGGGAGTTACTGTATATACACCCAGGTCACACACCTGCTTTGTTAAAGATTACAAAACAAAATGATGTGAATACCAAACTCTTTATGTGTTGGGCTTTCCCTTTTCCCTCACTGCTTTAATAACTTTAAGTTTAATTAACATTATTGACAAACTTTAATAATGGCTGTGTTCTGTTCCAGTGTCCCTGCAAGGCAGGACAGTAAACCAGCATGAACCTAGCATAGCTAGATGGAGTTCATCCATAATAAATTGTATTATTTACACAAAGGGTTTTCCTACTGTGACAAAATGTCTCCAGTGTTTTGTTTGCTAGGCTTTATTATAGATTAATAAAAACATACATGTGCACCACTACTCATGCAGGGAAGAAGTACTTTGAGCCAAGATTACAGTCAGTGGACAAATTGGTAAACACCTGACAGTATCATTAGGAGAGGAAGCCACACACACAATGACAATGGAATAGTTTTATGTCCTTTATAGATGGGACATTTATAATAAACACTTACAATGACCTTTTAATAAGTGTGCGTGCCCTTTTGGCCAGTTCCATAGAAAGTGTGCTTATTATCACTATATTGTTAACCTAACAATAAGTTCAGCAGAGGAAAAAAAAACAGCACCCCGTTTTTATTTAGCTCAATAAATTATACGTTTAACATGACTCTTATAACGTCAATATATTAAGCAGGTCTCACACCTACCAATTCTGTAACTTCTTACAGTAATAATACATTTTAACGTTCCTGCTGCTGTTGGTGTGACGCACAGGACGCACAAGATGTTGAGATCAACGCACAGTAAATTAGAACCACAAAACCTGCCTCATCCTTTCACAAATCTTTTTTTTTTTTAGTGTGTATTTATTAGGCGTTTTAAAGAAATCTGTGTTCATAAATGCGCAAATCCTGGACAGTGAAACCCACATTCATTCCAGCGTCCTGAGAGGATCCTGCCCAACCCGTCCTACAAATACCTGGGAACTCGAGTTAATATGCTTCGATCAGAAGGTGTTTACTCTAACTCTCTCCATTCAAGGCTTCTGCGATCCAAGAATAGCCGCTGCTTGAATAGTCGGTGCTTAAAACGCCGGGTTGCAAGAAAAGGAAGTGACATGCTACCTTCCACTCACTACACACACTTGGAGAGATTAGCGCGCAGGCAGCAGTAATCTGTTTTCAGGACCACGGCCAGAGACACCGTTTGGCCATGAATCCTGTCGAAAGTTGCCTTTACGGAGCGCCGTGAACCTTGTCGGACAACAAAGCGTGTGAAGAAGTTGGTTTGGGCGTTTACGGACTCTGGCAAAGTGGGACTGAAAATGTTTGTTCGATTGATTTTATACAAAGGCAGTTGAAGTGAATTAACTCTCTGGACAATCACTGTCGCTGACTGTAGATTCCGACGCACAGCAAACTGCGGGTTAAGGAGTCCGGTGTTTAAGTCTAATAATTTTTTTGTATGTGAGTGAGAAGCACGAAGCGGAGGGAGCAGATCAGAGGGGCTGTGCGCTCAGTCGGGAGCGCGCAAAACTGAACATTGGTCCGGTCCTGGAGTCGTGAGAATGGAGATCCGGCCGGACAGGTTTAAGGCCGTGGCAGCCAAGACTCTCGGGAAAATATACGGGTATGTAAAATCCCTGTGGGACCAACTGCAACCAGAAAACAGCTGCATGCTGCCCTTCAGGGTTAAAAGCGAAGTTATATTTTTAAAGTTAATCTAGGCAAATGGAAAGAAGTCATTACCTATTGTTGTAAAGCATTTTTCTTAAAAGATCGAAATGTCCAGGGGCCCGGATAACCTGGCACATCTGTCTCTTTAAGCTGATTGATCTACCATATAAAAACTGTCTATTACAATGACTTTATTTATTGCAGGCATATAGAAGCCTGATGACCAAAAGTTGAACGTTTTTTTTTTGTTTTTTTTTGCGCACAAACCATCTGACGCCTAAAATTAATCTCTATAGTCTCCTTCACACGCGATGCCAAGCAGGCACGATCCTCCTCTGCTTCTGAGGAACAAAAGGCAGCATTAAGTTTCATTTCAGGCCCAAACTGTTCTGTCAGGGTAAGATGAAGCGTCGGATCGATAAACTGGATCTGTTTCTTCCCATCTTTTTCTGCAGTGCTGTCACATTGTCAGATTACAGAGGCCTTGTCACATTCTTATCCTGAGTTTTATGACGGAGTAATCAAGCATTATGTTTCAGTTTTTTTGTTTTTTTTTTAACATAAATCAGATGATGTTTGATAACGTGGTGTATTTATTTTTCCAAAGAGTGAAGCAGGTCTGAGAGGCCTGTTACTCTTGTCACAGTGGACAGTAGGTCAGGTCATTAACTATCACTCAAGTGAAGACTAACTTTTATCTAATTGAAAAATTGCGTTTGCGTTGTTTTATATATAATAACAGCAGTGTAGAAAACTTGTGATGATGGATCAAGGTCAAATCTTGACATTTTTCACAAAGTGGCATTTAGTGACTTTTTGAAGATTTTCATAGCTCAACAGCCAGTCCTATATGGGCAGCAAGCAGAAAAAAAAATGCATAAAAACTGCTGATAAATAGTGTGAGGACAGTCAGGTACTGCAGACAGGAGCCTGGCTAGTGATCTGATAGAAAGAAAGGTATTGATGGACTCCCCTTTCTTTCTCTCGGGATTTGATGCTGCGTCTAAACACTTAAATCCTCTCCAGAAATAGCCTCTCCTCGTCCAAGCTGTCGGCCCACGTAAATCCCTGCAGACCGTACACCTTATCCACCTCTCTGTCTCTCTCTCTGTCTCTCTCTCGCGCCCTAAGTAGCCCGATTCATCGTGCCCCCCCCCCCTCCTTCCCCCCTCGAGGGCACCTAACAGCCAGGATTAGGCCACTCGACCTACGACCAGAGAGCGCGCATGCAGCGGCCTGTAAGCTTTCGTTTCTGTGGAGCGCACGTGCTCCCAGGTGCTCCCTCGGTACCTTGCCTCTGTGCGTAACGCGCGCCAGCCTGTTTCCCTGCTCCCGCACGCAACATCCTTAAAGAGCACTCAGAGAGAAAAGCGGACAGATGGCTGCGTTTTATTTACTGCTGTCTTTTATTTTGACGCTTGTCTGTCTCCTGTTTTTTTTTTTTTTTTTTTTCCCCACTGACCATTTTAAATCAGCAATCATGCAGCCTGCAGTGATTTCAGACTCTGATCACAGCAGCCAGTTGTCACCTGTTATCTTCATCATCCACAATCAGGATGAAGACTGTTTGACATGATTTCATGAAGATGATGTCAAACCACTGCCATTACATTTCAGATAGTCGATAGTTAATTATTGTTTATCAGGCATCCTGACTTAAGTGCTCACTAATATTTTAATACATTTTACCCACAATATCAGAGGTCGGAATTATGATTTCCATGTGAGCACAGTTAAATATCCGTCTTTTCTGAGGTCGGGCTTTACCATATTTAGTTCATAGGGGGTTTTAAACTACATAATTCCCACAGTTAGACTTTATTGTGCTCCTACAGTGTGTGCAACAGTCTACGATAGATATTCTAACATTTTGGTGTTACTCAGTCACTCAGTCAGTTACTCATCTTCTTGGTGTAATGAAGTTTTTTTTTTACCATTTCGAACAATCACTACCCTTATTTGACTCTTATCCAATCAATGATTCCAAGCTGCTAACTCTGGACCAAGCTGCTGAACTGGCCTGACAGTTGTCCTTGGTGTATGAATTAAGAGATTAACTTGGAGAGAGAGCCAGGTGTGTTCACAGAACAGAACAGGTGAAGTGAAGTCAGCTTTCTTACATATGATTGAGATTCAAAACTGTTCCCAGTTGAGTTAAATTGCTCTGCAGCGCTGCCTCACTCAGACCTTTTCCTTGTGGTGGGGTGAGAAAAACTGGGAGAAGGTCAGGTAGCTTCTAAGGATTACAACGGATTTTCCTTAATTCAGGGTCAGTCATGAAAAGTCACTGCAACAAATACAATGGATTATAGGAAAGAAATGTGAGAATCAGGAAGATGAAAGGAAGGTCCATATGGACATCGTCTGGACACCGGGAAATAAATTGGTGTTGAAGCAGGAAGAAATGTTGTGAATTGTGTGCGAGACGATGCGTGAGTCAGGGGAGCTGATGTAAGAGGTAAGAGGCACGGTTAAAGATGAAGAGGAGACAGGAGGAATGAAGAGAGAGGCCCGCCCAGACAAAAATAGTCCAAGAGAGCCAGAGCTATTAATAATTTACCAGTGAGAATCATTAATACTTGATCAGAGTCGAAGATTGTTGGAGCCCTGCTCACTGTAACTAACAGAGGATGTATGTTTTATGGTTGTGTAGCTGTTATTTCCCAGTCTCCTCACTGATCTGGTTTGTAGGCAGGAATATAAATTTCATTGCTGTTTGACTTGATATGTTCGTATACATGTCATTTTAAAGTCTTCACAGGAAATGTTAAACTGGACAGCTGCAAACAGGACTGTGTAAAGATGTTCTTTTGTACGCTTTTTTTGTGATTTGATGGGAGTAACGAAACAGCTGACCATATTCTGAATTATTTGGTGGGTTTACTCTTAGATGTGTGCTGGATATATAAAGACTTGTGTCATTAGTTAAACATACTCTCAAGGCTATTTATAGCCAAGCATGACACACATTTTTTGTGTCTAGATGAAAAGGAATCTGACCAAAATATTTAAAACATTTCTTACATGTCCTCCTCTCTTTTGTGATTTCGTGTCTCTCTCCACTTTTAATTACTTTTGACAAAAATACAGAGACAGTTCTGATGTGCTATTATTATAAAATCAGTTTAACCCACTGTCAAGAGCAGCTAAGTCATGATTGAAAATATTCTATCTTTTCTAAACTGTTAAGTTCAAAGTAAGCCTTTTCAGGAGTGATTGGTGTGTCGAAACATGAAATATTCACAGTGGTGGGTTGGTCAGGAGCAGGACGATGACACAGAGGAGAGTCACTGTGATCCCTGCAACCAACCTGTGCTGAGGCATTCAAACTTGTTGGCTGATCACTTCTATACCTGTCTCTGCATGGTCGACACACATTAATGACATGAATCCACAAATTTGCTCTTGTTGGCTCCTAAATATTTTGGCCTTAGGAGTTTAATTTGTGATTATTATTATTAATTATATAATTTCCTTTATATAATTATAAATTTAATAATTATATAATTTATATAATTACATAATATAATTATTATTAATTTTAGTGCATGAGACTGAGCAAACTTCATTATTCTATTTACAGCGATGTTGTTATTCCTATTTAGTTGTTGTGATGGAGGATTTCAGTGAGTCTTCCTTTCCACTGAGCTCTTTCCAACCATGATCAATATTCACAATCCCCACACAGTGGGGGACAGTTATTAATGGGGCACCCTGGAGGTTCAGTCAGCTAAGAATCATAATACACGTACATGTGGCTTATATCATCTCCTTCTGTACATCCAGCTGTCAATTAAAACAGCCAACAGTCAGCGCTTTAGTCGTGAGCTACACTGTTGTTGACTGATATGTTCTGCTTAAGTACAACCAACACTCATGTAGTGTGTGTTGTAATTTACCAGAAAAAGGCCATTAGGACATGTGTTTTAACTTCTACACATACAGCATGTGTGAAAGTCTGACGTGAGTATGATGCTGGACCGCAGTGCTCAGGTCTGATCTGAGAACTCAGCATTGCACATGTTTAATGAATGTCCATTGCGTCTATCCACTGCTTGTTGGACTGAAGGCTGGCAGAGGTCGGGGTTTCTCAGCGTTTCTCAGCAAGCTGTGAAAGAGAAGTATGTTTGTCTGGAAGGAGAAGAGGAGCACAAGTTCCTGTAAACACTGTTGTCTTTTACTCACACTCTTCATCCTGTCAGGAGATGAACATCTGCAGTAGAAAAATTCCTGGTATACAAACACCTTGAGAAAACACGGTAAAACTCAAAGCTTTTTCAGTAAGCTCCAGCAGCGGGAGGCAAACAGACAACTGTGCCAACTGCCTCTTGTTAGGGTGCTGGAGTTACCCATCAAACTGACAGCGATAAAGCTTGTCTAAACATCTCGATCCGTGTGCTTTTATCAAGCAGAGCTGTCGGTCGACAAGCCCTTCAGAGCAGGATCTGTTGTCACTGTGGCGGCAGGAGTTTGGAAAAGCTCCGGCTCACTTCCTGACTGATTCCTCAGTCCTAAAGTTTGAAACAACTCAGCCAACACTGCACCACTATTTGTTTTTTTTTCTGAAATGTCTAATACTACATTAATAGGTATTTTGGTGTGTATTGTCACGATTATTTCTGTCACAATTGTTGATTTAGACTAAATTAAAGTTGAACTATTAAATCATGTTAGGATGCCGGATTCTCTTGCACTTCTTTTACAGACAGTTCACTGCAAGTATATTTATGCCACAAGAGCAACCATGTGACCTGACTTGAGACTATACCACAACATTTTTAATTCACTGACTTCTGGCTTTTCCAATCTGTTCCTCACAGAGCTCTTGAGAAGAAGCAGGAAAATGGCGAGACCCTTGAGCTGTCGTCGGAGGGCCGGCCGGAGCTGGTGGAGGAGAAGGAGATGCCGGTGGTGGACTGCACGTGCTTCGGCCTGCCCAGGCGTTACATCATCGCCATCCTCTCCGGCGTCGGTTTCTGCATCTCCTTCGGCATCCGGTGTAACTTGGGCGTGGCAATCGTCAGCATGGTCAACAGCCACACCATCTTTAGAGACAACAAGGAGGTCATAGTGGTGAGTGACTCTGTGGGAAAAAAGGTCAATGGCAACAAGGCTAAATATCTGTTATTGTATCTCTACACTCCATTAATCTTTCAGTCTTGGGTTAACACATATGGCCATAAATATGTGGACACCTCAAACCACTTGTGTACTTTCTTTATTGTTTGAGTGAAGCAGATATTTTCCATCAAGCCATGACAGTGAACCAGACGGTATAGTACAGGTGGGACTCTGCTCAAGCTTGCTGGGCTTGTGTATGCTCAAAACACTGGTGTGAACCCTAACCTTTACCCTTGCACAAGGTAACAACCAGTCACTGGTGCTTAGCTGGGACGCAGGCCCAACACAGCCATTTAGTCTCTTCCCAATATGAACATCCTGTAACAAGCTCTTCCAAATCAAAAGTAGTTGTTTTGAATGTAAAGTCATAAAGGCTTGTTCCAGTTCAGAAAAATCATAATCCTAAAACATAGAGTGATATTCTAGCCAACAGTTAGCTTCCAACTTTGCACAAGTTTTAAAAGTGAAATCCATGAAGAAATGTTTTCCAAACTACTTTAATAACACTAAAAATATAGGTGGTGGGAACTGAAATTGTCATGTCGAACAAAGTGGGTCAGAGTTAATGATCACAGATACATGTTTGACATGTGGAGGAACAGTGGTGATCAGTAGGTGTCAGTGGTGGACCATATACCCTGTGTTTTGTTGGTTTGTCCTTCATGTTAGCTACTGACATGAAGGAGCCATCTTAATCTGATGGCTGTTAGATGCATGATTTGTGAAACAAAGGGATGATTTCAGTACATGTGCAGAATTTTCTCATCCCGCTGTCTCTCCCTGCAGAAGGCACAGTTTGACTGGGATCCAGAAACAGTGGGAATGATCCATGGTTCATTCTTCTGGGGGTACATAGTGACTCAAATCCCTGGAGGGTTCATCTGCCAAAAGTTTGCAGCAAACAGGTGTGTTAACCGACCGTTCTGTGTTTTGTACGTAAAGGATGATTTCAGATGTTAAATATTCTCTCTCTCTTTCAGAGTGTTTGGCTTTGCTATAGTGGCCACATCTTGCCTGAATATGCTCATCCCCACAGCAGCGCGGATGCACTTCGGCTTCGTTATCATTGTCAGGGTGTTTCAAGGACTTGTGGAGGTGCTCAACTTGCCTCCTCTGGAATACAAGAAATTGGCAATGAGCTAGATTTCTCTTTACATTCTGTGCTTTAGAATATTTAGTGTACATTTTTCCCTTTGCCTCCCTGTCCTCCACAGGGGGTTTCATATCCAGCCTGTCATGGTATTTGGGCAAAGTGGGCACCACCTCTTGAAAGAAGTCGTCTGGCCACAACAGCTTTTTGTGGTGAGTCTGCCATCATTGCACCTGTTTCCTTTCGTCTTTGTACAGTACATGTGTTTGTTACCATTGTTATTGCTTAGCATGACCACAAATAATCATTTTGTTAAATCACTTACTTTTAGAAAATAATTCAGCAGCTTTTTTGATAATCAATGAAATGTTTCAGTTGTTTTTTTTTTAACCTAAAACGCCAAAAACAAATGGTATTTCCAGACTAACACAGATGTGAGGAGTTGCTGCTTTTCTTTGTTGTAAATTAAAATTTAATGTGTAGATGTGTGTGTAAATATGTTTGTTTGGGACTGCTGGATTTTTGATTCTTAACCTTTGATTCTAGGAAACCGTGAAACATTTTACAATTTTTTGGGGAAATTTTATACGAAACAATTGAGTGACAATATTGGTGGAAGGTTAATATATGAAATATATATGACAGATATGAAAATAATGTATAGCTCAACGCCCCTCAACGCAAGGTTTTTCCTTTTCGAGGTTCTTACGCTGGTGCTGTGATTGCCATGCCGTTAGCTGGAGTCCTCGTCCAGTATTCAGGATGGTCATCAGTCTTCTACGTCTATGGTACGTGACCTTTGACCCTTAGTTATGCAGACTTTGTACAAGGCCTTCATTTAAAACGTATAGGATTTTCAGAACAAACTATAACATTTCACAATGTGTCTACAGGAACAGATTCCCACAGTAATGAGAACTAAATAAATTGAAGTGAGGACACTTCTGGGACACATGTGACTAACACCATAGAAGCTGACACATACTGAAACTGCAAAGACAGGAAAACCACAACAGACCAGAGCTATAAATATAATTAAATATGACACGTTACAGTTTGTTGTTTGACTTTCTACATTTAACATTGCTCTTTGTCCGATACCCCCCTCCCTGCTTCCTCCCCTTCCAGGAACTTTTGGTGTCATGTGGTACTGCTTCTGGATCCTGGTATCATATGAGAGTCCAGCAATCCACCCCACCATCACGGAGGAAGAGAGGAAATATATTGAGGAGAGCATCGGCGAGTCAGCCCAACATACAATAACGGTCCGTGAATGCAGCAGAGAACTGTATTGCACCACACTGGCTGAAGTTAACAGTGTTGTTGTGGCCTGCTTTGTCATTTCTAGGTTCTTTAAGTGCATGTGATCAGTTTGTAGGATCACCATACTTGTATTTTTTGTTTTTTTGTTTTATGCAACATGCTGAAATCAGGCTGAGATCGCATGCTGTGTAGATTATCACAACAAAAGCACCACAGACACATTTAGAACCCCCATATCAGTGTCTGCATTCAAGCAAAACTAACAAAGTACCACCCTAATCTCACTAGTTCTAGTTTCTAATGCCTGTTTGTTTTAAATCAAAACCTCAAATAATTGATTGCATGTGTGTGAACAGGTCAGAGTTTTTGAATTTCATTTTAAAATCACTAAATTCAGGAACACATTTTTCTCTTACAGAAGTTCAACACACCGTGGAGGGCCTTCTTCACATCAATGCCCGTCTACGCCATCATTGTGGCTAATTTCTGCAGGAGCTGGACTTTCTACTTGCTCCTCATCAGCCAGCCTGCGTACTTCGAGGAGGTGTTTGGGTTCGAGATTAGCAAGGTAACGGAAAGCAAACATGGGCAGAGTGTTGTGTGCATGTTGCTGCACCATGGACAGAAGTCTCCATAAACACAATAATATGATAGAGAGTCTGCGCTTTGTGTTTACCTTGGTGATCATGGTTCTTTGTTTGCATTGAAAGACTTTTCCCCCTCTTGATTGATTTAGGTGGGCCTCGTGTCTGCACTTCCTCATCTGGTTATGACCATCATCGTGCCCATTGGTGGCCAGCTTGCTGACTATCTGCGATGTAACCACATCATGACCACCACTAATGTCAGGAAACTTATGAACTGTGGAGGTAAGCAAAAACCAAACTGAATGGAAATAAAAAAATATATTTGGAGAAATGAAACTCATGTATGCAGTTTGCAAGAGAAGCGCAGCAGTTTTTTCACTGTGGCCACAAAATATGGTCCGGTACTGCCAGGAAGTCAAAACTGTGATCAAATTAGCATATTCTCTGAATGTTACATTGAAAAACATTTCGTGGAACTAATTACTTTGCAGTCAGAATGCTCAGTCACGCAAACCTGAAAAAAGCCAATTGACTTGCTGTCTAATAGCATTAACTGCAACTGTGTTGAGAAAACATTTTCTGCAAAAAGGAAATGATAACTCACTTGAATTACAGACAATAAACTGATATGAAAGGGAAATGTAGAAGCACACAGTGGACAGTACATACCACTGAGTAACTTGAGATAACTGCCCAGTAATCTGTATTTTTTTTTTTTTTATTTGATTTGATTTTATACACTTTATTAATCCCCGAGGGGAAATTTCTTCACTACAGCAGGGGGGCTCTCAGGGGGGAGATGCTGCAGCAAGCTGCCACTAGCGGGGTGCCAGGTAACCTGACCTAAGGTACATGTTTTTGGATGATGGGAGGAAGCCGGAGAACCTGGAGAGAACCCACGCAAGCACAGGGAGAACATGCAAACTCCGCACAGAAAGGCCCAGGACCGGGTTCGAACCTGGAACCTTTTTTGCTGTGAGGTGACAGTGCTAACCACTGCACCACCGTGCCGCCCGAATGAAAAGGATGAAAAGAAAGCATTGAAATTAAAGCACTGTACTCATAATGTTTAATTCTGTTTGTTTCGCTCTGATCTGCATCAGGCTTTGGGATGGAGGCTACTTTCCTGCTGGTGGTTGGCTTCTCGCATACAAAAGGTGTTGCCATCACATTTCTGGTGCTGGCTGTGGGATTCTCTGGTTTCGCCATTTCAGGTGAAATACAGTGTGTTCCTTATCATAACAATAGATTTCGGAGGTTTAGTGGATGTATTATTATTTTTCTTTTATCATTTATATGCCAATAATATGTATCATTCCTCATAAGGTTTTAATGTCAACCACCTGGACATTGCACCGCGATATGCTAGTATCCTCATGGGTATCTCCAACGGTGTGGGCACTTTGTCTGGGATGGTTTGCCCTCTTATAGTTGGTGCAATGACGAAGCACAAGGTGAGCACAGAATGTCTGTGATTCTCATACAAATGTGTACTTGTATGGGCAGTAAATATGTCAATAGACTCTGAAACATATATTTCTGTTCTTGTGTTGTTTGAAGATGTGTTTTAGTTTTGTAACTGGGTTTGGTCACAGAGAACATGATTTAGCTAAAATAATACAAGCTATTTAAGACAACAGCAGAGGTGTCACATCCTCAGACAGGCTTCTTTTTCATTTGAGCACTTCCCTCTGTCATACAAGCAGATTTCTATCTCTTAAGAGAATAATTAAACAATGAGAGTAGCTCCATGTGCAAACATGTAAATTAGTTTATTACTTTGGAAAATGTTGATTTTAAAGTCATAATGGAAATGAAAACATTCTTTTCTTACACTGTTTTTCCTCTCTTCCTTCTCTGATAGACGCGAGAGGAGTGGCAGGGTGTGTTTCTCATTGCCTCACTTGTTCATTATGGAGGTGTTATATTCTATGGTGTGTATATCTCCCTTTTTCCTACTCACTATGCAGCAGTCTGTGTGTGTTGTTCTTAATGAAATCAAGCTGAAAACCTATTCAGTAGATTCGTTCTCAGCTCTGTTATATGTCTGTAACCCTGTTTCTGTCCTGCAGGCCTCTTTGCATCTGGAGAGAAACAAGTTTGGGCCGAGCCGGAGCAGCTGAGTGACGAGAAATGTGGCATCCTGGACGAGGACGAGCTTGCAAATGAGACAGAGGAACTGTATCACACAAGTGGTGGAGCGGGCTACGGAGCCATGAACCAGGGATCGGATCCCAACGGAGGAGGAGGAGGAGGCTGGGTCTCAGACTGGGACAAAACTGAGGAGTACGTCCAACCAGCTGGAACCAATAATTATCTTTATGGAGGAGAGGGCGACCGAGACCTAACATAAAACCAGCACTTGCTCTGCACACAGCCTTCAGCGAGGCAGGAACAGTCAATCAACAGCGAGGAGTCCCACCCGATGCCATGAAAAACTTTGGACTTAAAATGGAGTGCAGGAGGGGACAATTTGTCTGACTGTATTATCATAACTGAACTGATTTCAAAGAGCCTGCGCATTGGAGATGAAGACACTAGTAGATGTAAAGTGTGTGTTTGTGTGTGATTGCAGTTGTGTACCTTGTATGACAGTAAGAGTGTTTTAGGAATCATCAGACTTCCTGCAATCTTTGTTGGAGGAAGGCTTCGCTTGAGGCCCGCTGTGGCTTTCTTTGATGTTTATCTACTGTAGAAATTTCTATGTTAGCTGACATGATTGGGATTTAATTTATTTGCCTCTCATTTACATTTGAATCATTCAAGATTGAAATTTGTCAGGCACACACTCACATTTATGTTGTTACTTGAATACCTAATGAGTATCTGCAGACCGCAGCAGCAACAAATCCACCAAAGTTAAAATGGGAAGATTTCCATGCATTCTAATGGAATAGTTTCATCCTAAACAAAAATTTTTGTCCTTAATCTGCACACTTTTGAGTAAAAAGCGTGTTCCTTGTGCCAATACAACAAACTATTTTGTTCTGTAGTATTGGTTTACTTATCCACTGAGAAAGTAATTCAATACCTACAAATATCTTGGTACACAGCTTTATGTAAAGTCGTCCCGACAGAAACAACACATGAATTTCACATGTGCAAAAATTCATGTGACCACATGATTGTGCACATGTGAAACATGTATTTTGCCCGAGGTAAATGTAGTTTTTCATGGTGTAATGTGTGAAGCATATGTAGATTCGCATGTGAAAACTTGCCACTTGGCAACATGTGGTAGACATGTGTCATACATGTGATCAAATGTGTGGAAAACATGGGAAACTCGTGTATTTTTCTCTAAGGGTGAAATCTAATTAGCCCACATTAAGATGTTAGATGCAATTTTAATTTCCTCATGCAAAAAAACAAAAAATGCTTGATGTACAAGGCCTCTAACCTCCCTGCCTGCTGACAAACTGGGGATTAAAAACGCCTCATATAGAACTAGGAGTGCTGTTATCCAGTAAAAAAATAGTTCTGTTTTTAATTCGTTTCTTAGTTTACAGCCTCTTATATTTCTATCAAGCCTCTTTGAGACGGTTTTCTTCAAAATTCAATATCTGAATTTTGTTCTATATGCATTACTTCTAATATATGCTTCATTAATGTTATTATCAAGCTACAGTTGTGTTCTGGGTTAGCATCAAGGAAATCCGTCTGCTGTCACCATATAACCTATGAAATCCAGCATTTTCAACATTCTTATTTACCCTTTGCTTCCTTATAAAGTGCTGCCAACTGAAGATGTTAAATCATCAGTTAACTATCTAGTTAAGACCGGTTCAAATAAATGGCTAATACTCAAAAGAACAATGACATCTCCCTGTACATAAGCAACTTGTTTTACTTTTATTAGAAGACGTTGTAATGTATTTAGCTAGTGTCAGAATGAAGGTTTAAAGTGAATAAAAACATCCCTGTGGTAGGTTATGGGATGGTAATGTTTCACCAGTGGAGTTCACAGATAGACTGAATAAGTCATGTTAGGGTTTTTACTGTTTTTGTCATTTTTCTTTAATTTATTGTTCAATGTTTTGTTCTGGATTATAAACTAAAACTGTATATGTAAAAAAAAAAATCATGTACATGTGGGAATATTGTATAATAAAATCTAGTGGTGGTAATTCTTGTACAATAATTATAAGATATTTTTGACAGTTTATGCTCATGCATTGCTGCCATTTCTTAGGTTTGTTTTGATGTCCTTTAGATGATTATAGTTCAGTGTAATAATGAGCTTTTCTTTTCTTAAAAAAAAAAGCCAATCTTCTTCAAGCCAATGTTCCTCTTCCGAATACATGATTCAGGCCTTAATAATGTAGGTTTTTATCCCCTCTGATGATGCTGTGGTTTCATGTTACCGCTAATGCCGTCGTCCTCTCCAGACAGCATATTGATCCCTGAGTTAAAGTACAAGGAGCATGGAAATGAAGGGGAAAAATAGATTTTGATGGCACCAGTGTACAAGATGCTCACCAGTTTATCTTGCAGGGTGTATCCCCTCACCGCTCTGCTCTCTAAAATTAGTGGAATTACCTTTGCATCAGAGAGGGAGGAGATTAGGAGAAACGTATTTATTGCTCATATCTTAATACAACAACACTACATTTGATTGTACATTGTATATTGTGCCAAAGCAAATGACAAAAAAAACCCAAAACGAGTAGGAAGAATAACAAAGCGATAATTGTTGCATATTCAGAAAATTTTGTGGTTTAATGTTTCTTAATTTAACCCCTTTAAATTTAACAGATAAAATATTGCAGTTTTAATGGTGTCCAGTATGAGACGCCTCCTGCGGTTGATCCTCGGCAAAGGTCAAAGGGCAAACAGGTAGTGAAGGAACCGGAAGTAAATCCACTACGCTAGCTGGCTGCACTAAGAAGTTGTTTTGGTTATGAAAAGTTGATGTTAAAGTTATTTTGGAAACAAGTATCCTGTTTCAGTTTTTTGTTGTTCACAAGAAGGTCACAGAGGACCAGAACTTGAAGTGTATTTTCTTTTGAAAAAACAGCACGTAATAGAAACCCAGTGTGGTATAACTTACTGTGTGTGTGTGTGAGAGATTGAAATGCAAAGTTTTATTGCTTCAGAAATGTTTGCCTTGTTGTGGACAAAAATTTGCCTTCTGGTTATGTGTATATTTAAATGCGAAAGGAGAGTGATAAAGGACTGAGTTAGTTGAAAGCCATGTGAATATTTGGGGATATTGGTCATTTTTTAAATTCAAACTTTATATAGTATATATATAATGTAGTGTTTTATATATATACAGTTAATTTCTGAGAGGAGTGAGGACTTTTAGTAGCAGGAGGCAGGATGAAAGCCACTGCTGCTGCATTTGGGAAAAAAATAGGAGCCGCACCGAGGATTTGGACTCGCTGGATTCTGCACTAAGTTTACAGATAAGTTTACACAGAAATATTAAGGGGCGTCTAACTGAACTGAAACCTCTTAGCTGACTGGAAAGCAAACAAACAAAACTTCTGTACTCGACTGAACTGAAAATTAAACTTGCATTCAAAAAGGAAAATAAACAAGGACTAAAGAAAACTCTGCATATAACTCTACCAGGATAATAACTCAAATTGGACGGTGGACAGTTAATGTCTATTCTGACTAGGTAGTATTTGTGTCGTACTTGTCATCCTTCTGTAGCATAAGGGAGTGTTTATCCCTCTCTGGGCTTTGGTGTCATCCCTTAATTACAAGGCCAGCACTATCACAGTGGGCTCCCCTTAGCTCCCCTCTCACTTCAAACGGGTGTCCCGCTTCCGGTCTGCCTGACTTCCACCGTTGTTGCAGGTATGCAAGAGTGCTGCTATATTGTTTTCGTCAGTCGTGCGTTTCTGGTGTTATATTGGCTGTCTGTGATTTTGCAGACGATCTCTCGGGCTCCTCTCATCCTGCACAGGTGACTCACCTGCGGATCAGTGTCTGTAGATCTCGATTACTCCTGATTTTTATTTTATTATAGTGTCACGTTTGTAACCGCGTCTTGTTTACATAGCTGCCGGTAGCAGCGCTACATGCCCTCCTCTCCCCTTCTGGAGCGGACAAACATCGCCTGATCGGCAGGTGATTTTATTGTGCAAGTTCATATACTTTGGTGATTATTATTAATTTGATGTTCATCCTGTATCGCAGGTGACTTTTGGTGGGTTGGCGTGGAACTTTGCCAGAAAGTGGCTACAGCTTACCTTGCTCACGTTTCGCCGACCGGCTGTTTTGCCTCCCGGGCTTCGCAGTACCCTGCGCTGCTTTAGTTCACAGTGCCTGACGCAGCTCAACGACCGGGCTTCGCGTGCTCTCGACAGCACTGCGCCCATGCTTCGTGCTGTTTCGTGTCAGCGTCACACTGTTGTTTTAATGGAGAAAACTCCTTTTAGCTTCAGCCATTTTACTGTGCGTGTATTTTGACAGGGGATGTTTAGGTCCACCGTGGTATTTTGTTTAAATAAATTGGGTATCTGATCATCCCTCGTGGATGATCCGCTAACCCGAGTTATTTTGTTTGTTTGGTTTTCTCGTTATTTTGCTTTCTGTGAAGTGGAGCCTTGTTAATTCTGCTCCCTGTCTCTGTAGGAGCTGCTGGGCCTAAGGTGGTGGGGTTGGGGCCTCCTGATGTTGGTGCCTCCCTTCATGTGGTTTGGTGCACCCCTGGTTCTGAAACCTCACGTGTGAGAGTGATTTTGTGCCCAGGTGTGATCGGGGTGCCTCCTCTTTTTTGGGATCCTCACCTTTTAATGGTCCACCTCTCCACTGGCAAGCTGCAGCCCTGAACACCTCTTTTAAATAATTGTATAGGGCTCTTTTATAAGTAGTGTGTGTTTTTTCAAAATATCTTTGATTGAACCACTGTTTTGAATCTTGAATGTCATAATAAAGAATAATTGTTTGTAATGGAACCACGTCTCCTGCTCATCAGTGTAACGAACCTGAGTGCCTTCTGAGTTTGTGATACTGTGTGGGCAAACCTTATTCTTTAGGTGAAATTCCTAAGGTGGGTTGTCGTGCTCTTACTAATACTATTGGTTAATGTCCTCATGAACTCTAACCACACCCTCCTCCCACCACACTTCTTAAAGAGCCTATAGACTAAAGATACTGGTGTAAACTAATAATTGGCTTTTAACCCATTTCACTATAACAAGGAGTTACACTTGTTTCAAAATGTTTAATTTGAACAAGCAATATAATTTTTTTACTGTATGAACCTGTTGGATAAAGAAAGCTATCCAGAGGCTCACCACTTCTCAACATGTTTTGTGATTCTATAAAAAAAAAATTAAAAAAAAGGGAAATGACAAAACAACCAACATTTTTTTTTTTTAAAGATTTATTTCAGCTCAGATATTTTATCATGCTGCAAATATACAGCGAATTCAGCAATATGTCTACAAGTGCGTATCACTGGAATACACACTGTATTGCCACACTGTAAAGCGCCTTTACATTTGAATGCAAAAAAAGTACAAAATATTGTTCCGTCTCTGGTATATACTGATGACAGAACATTACACATTATCTTCACAAGGTAACTACAGTTTAACACATGAAAAGCTAATCGTGGCAATATCTGCTATGCTATGACTTCAAAATGGAAATTGCATTGTTACTGCTGCTCATCCTCCAAAGTGTGATCAAGAACCCCAGTATACAATACATGTTAAACGCCTGCAGAGACAGTCAGTCGGAGCTCAATCTGATAAAGTTTGAGTGAGATAAATGTGTATCTCTTTTATGGGAAGTGTATTTGCGATGAGTATAATCAGTTGATGGCATCTAAGCAGAGTGACTACAAACAAACTAAGATTCAGTTGCATCTATTGACCTTGCAGCTTAAAATGAATGTAAAAGTGTGAAAAGGCTTTGATTAACATTGGATTTTTCTATTGCTGTTTATTGACTGCTGATGTCCCGAAATTAATATTTTTCTCTTTTGTAACCTGCGATGACATTTTGATGAATATTCTGTATGATATGATTAAGCTTCTTCTGTAAAATTTCTTCATGCTCTAGTTTTATTCTTTATCAGAGGACTCCTAAAGTTACTTGGTTTTCCCAAACAGATCGCTAAAGTGTGTGCGTGCTTTTGTCTAATCATAAAATTTGAACTAAGGCATCAGAACCAAGACATCACCGGGCTGCAGAAAATGTCTTCTTTTTTTCTTTATTTTTTATCTCAACCTTAATGGCTTGGTCTGCTCTGCCTGTGTCTCATTTTTCCACTATCTCCGATTCAATGTCTTTGTCCTTCTTCTCCTGCTTTGTTTCCTCCCTCCCTGCCTGCTGCCCCTGTATCTCCAGAGTGTGGTATAACCCCTCTTTCATTCCTTCCTTCTTCAGTGCTTCATACCCTCCTCCTCCTCCTGCTGCCCCCTCCGTTCCCAGAGTGTGGTATACCCCCTCTTTCATGCCCTCTTTCTTCAACGCTTCATACCCTCCTCCTCCTCCTGCTGCCCCCTCCGTTCCCAGAGTGTGGTATACCCCCTCTTTCATACCCTCTTTCTTCAACGCTTCATACCCTCCTCCTCCTCCTGCTGCCCCCTCCGTTCCCAGAGTGTGGTATACCCCCTCTTTCATACCCTCTTTCTTCAACGCTTCATACCCTCCTCCTCCTCCTGCGGCCCCCTCCGTTCCCAGAGTGTGGTATACCCCTGCTGTCATTTCCTCTTTCTTCAGTGCCTCATATTCATCACCTTTCCTCTCTTTGCTCGGTGCTTCTGGATGAAGAGTGTCGTATTCGGCCTCCTTCCCACGTACCTTCGGCAGTGTTTCGTATGGGGCATCGCCTCTCTCTCTCAGCGCCACATCCTCGTAAATTGGCCCTAAAAAAGAGCGATATGTGATGCATTATGTAAGCAGTGGCTTTCAGCATGCGCCCAGAAACTGTAAAACAAGTAGCAGTTACTCACCTGAAGAATTTCTCTTCTTATGCCTTATATACAATAGACCAGCTACTGAAATCATCCCCACTATGACCAGAGCAATTGCAATGGCTATGATCAGATTTGGAGATGAACCTTTGATAACTGAAAAAGATATGTAACATATCAGGAATGTGACCCTGTCATAATTCGCATTATGAGGGTCGGTCAAAATATTCTGAGACTGCTCGTAAAGCCTGAACATATTGCAGCACAGTGATATGTACGAAACAGTGGAAAGCTATAAACGTCATGAGTAAGTATTCCGAGTTATGTCACTTGATCAACATTCACACCCGAGTTATACAGAGCCAAGAAATCACACATCAAATTGTTGTTGGGAACAAAGAAGTGTCAGCGAACACAAATTCGCTGTGCTCTGTTCAAGTGCAACAGGAACTTTTTGATCACACCTCATATATCAGTTCCTATTAACATAATTTGTCAGTACAAAAACGGTCTGGCAGTCAGCACTTGAATTTTCTACGCAACATGCAACAACTACAGGATCCAAATGGCCAAATAATCTGCAGCCAAACAATATTGCAATAATAAAAAACAAACATACTTAAACAAGCACTTGAGGGATTAAATATTATACATCCATAAAGTTGAAGGGTTCCAGGGCATCCTGACTGTCAGTTCCTAGTACGTGTTATGATCCAAGGCCACATCATTTGATAGACCTGTCCTGCCCATTAAGTTCCCACATCTTTCTAACACTACATCCATAGTTGTGACTCAGTATGTGGAGGTTTCTGTTAAGCAACAGTCTCCAGACTGAAGGTGAGATACCCCTGACAACATTTTGACAGAATTTTTTTTAACACTCTGAAAGCTCCCTCCAGAGTCACAAAAGACATTACACAACTCTTCTCTGAGATTGAGCGGTACTCCTCATGATGAATAAACATTAATATGTACGTATGTGTAAGAAAACCATGTCAATGGTCAGAAGCAGGAACAAAAGCAGAGACTCACCAAGAACAGACTTGCTGAGCGATGTCCTCTTGTTGGTCCACACAGCTCCACATCGATAAGTACCACCTTTTACTAGCTCCTCGTCTGAGCTTAAAACTTGCCATGATTGGTCATTTTTCTGAAAGTACCGATAGGACATACCACTGGCACACGATGGACATGAGCACACGCCACCAGAGAGTACTGCTGTGATAGGTTGTTCTGAAATAGGAAAAATGAGAAGAAAATATAACAAGGAGAACAAATATAACATCAAATAGAGCATGGAAATGTCTTTCAGTAAATCAGCTATTAAAACCTTTCAGGGAATGACGGTTGAATATATATGCACACCTTGAACAAGCACAGCTTGCCCATCAGAATCCTCTTCGTACGGAAACCCACTTTTGCCATCAACGTATCTGAAGGTGGCACGACACTTATATGTTGTCTTTAATGAATCTGTCATCTTAGGGATTTCGAAGGTAGTTTTGTCAGCTGATTGAATGACTTCTCCACCTCTGTAGAAAAGAACGTTGCTAATTTGATTTGTGCCCCAGACTAAGCAGCTCAGAGTCAGACTCTCTCCGCTTACAGCTGGCCGATCTTTCATTTCCAGTAATACAGTCTTATCTGAAAGAAGATGCAAATTAGATTAGTTCTGCCGCTATATTTTAAATGAATACAAAAAACTAGAAGGGCACTCAAACTCTGATAAGGCCAACAGTCCATACTTCTGTCATGAAAATCTAAAACCGCAACAACTATACTGTATATGTCTGGAGATATTTACAACTGTGGCAGTGTTACAACTGTACTGGTTATGGCCGTCAAAAAATCCATAAAGTTTTTGCCGAACGTGACTGTCAGTCAGGGTGCTCATGAGAGCGTGCTGCTGGCAGTGCAGTCACAGCGAATACTGTAAATCCAGGACTGAATTTATTTTCCAGAACACCTCTGGTGCTGCTTAACGACAGCTTACTGTATTCAGTTTGAGCAGCTAAATCTGTATCCCAGAGGATTACTCGCAACTGTGAATGTGGATTGTAATATGGAGTCTTTGTATATCTAAAACGACCTATGTTTTGTCACTCATGAATGAAATAAAGGTGAAAAATGTTTTTACACACTTTAGGATCTTGAAGTGTAATTAGAGCATCGATGAATAGTTGGCTTACTTGAGGTCCTGATGGTGATTTGGTTACTTCTGCTGTCTCCGCCACTATTAGTACACCAGAAAATGGTCTTGGGGACAGCCAGTCTTCTGGGTTGAAAGACAAGACTCACACTGTCTTTCTCCAACCTCAAAACAATCCTCCCCTCCTTCTCTCCCACTCCCCTGTTGACCCAGCATCTCCATCCTTGCAGACCCTGATCATTTTCAATCTTCAGGGTTACTGCACTGCCCTTGGGCATCACTGGATGGCCGGTGGCGATGGTGAGTGAAGCCCTGGGAATGTATTCTGAATGGTAAATAGATAATTGTACACTATTATATACATATATATATATGAATAGGGAATTTTCCATTAGATATTTGAGAGTTTGAAATCAATGTTCATGATGCGGTGCATTTACCCAGGACATCAATGGTTAAACTCTCACTCTTTTGACCGTTGATCTCACATTGATAGGAGCCCGAGTCCTTGCGGCCAGCAACTGCTATCTCCAAGTTTCTGCTGTTCGTCTCTGTTTGCGACGTATTGTTTACGTACCATTTCACTGTGCTTCCACTCATACCGTTGTTACAACACAAATAAAATGAGTCCCCAATGAAGATCTGTTTTAATGTGGGTGACACAGAAACTAGAAAAGGTAGAGGGAGAGGAAAAGGAGACCTGCATTAAAGTGTTTATGCGGGCATTCAGACACCTGCTGCAGTTTTTGTCATTGCAACAAGAAACAACGAAGCGCTGTTGTACAGTTACGTGGTTATAATGGTAACCTTTTAATAGACTAAAAGCACCTTTTCAACATGTGTGAATACTGATTACCTTTCAGCACTGGCTGACATCTTACCAGGGCTGTGAACACTGTAACAAAATTACAAAAAAAAAAAAAAAAGGTTATTGTTTAAGTTAAAGTCTTCCAAGACCAAACAAAACATGTTTTACATTTAGAAGACACTTCCATTTAGCGAAAATTAAAAATGGTAATTCCCCAAATCCACTATTGTTGTAGTTTTTCAATTTCAGTGTGACCAAATTTGTTTTTTTTTTCGATTGTTATTTGTACAATTTAACAGTGTCATGTAAAATGTGATGAAAATATTTTAGGTGTGTTCCCTCACTACATAATCTAAATATCAAACATGCCACATTAATTCATTTTAACATTTTAAATTTGATCAAATATGAAAATGAAGTGAAGATAAAAATGAAAAAAAAAAAAAAAAAATACAACATTTGATAAATATCGGAGACTTTTAGCATCTATCAATAATTTTATTAAAATCAATTTTGTACCATTTTTAGCAGATGTATAAAATATATTTAATAATTATTTTAAAAAATAAATTTAAGTTAAAATGTATCAAAATGTTTAAAAATATCAATCTTATTAAATATCACCTTTTAAGGCATTTGTTAAATGTTTTGATTTATTCACAATTTTTTTTTATTATGGTTATTGTGATCTTAGGTCAGGCATGTCCAAAGTCTGGCCCGCGGGCCAATCACGGCCGCGCTGAAAAAGTGAAGCAACTCCAAGCTGCTCTGGCATCACAACAGAGATTCTTCACGGGCCTCTGAGTCAAAGGAAAACAGAACAAAAGCCAGCTACAAAGTGGCCATGTTAATTGCTAAACATGGCAAACCTTTTACTAAAGGTGCGTTCATCAAAGACTGTGTCATAAAAATGGTGGAGAACATTTGCCCCGAGAAGAAGCAAGAATTTATGAATGTGTGACATTAGTGTCAGCAAGTTATCTGTTCCTTGATCAATCTGAAATTGAGTGTTTTGAACGGTAACATCTGTCACTATTAACAGTGAAAAGCCTAAAGCACACTAATGCACTTGGACTTATGGCACTTATGTTATTAAACTCTTGAATAAGATATGTGTTATAACTGTTGATGATATGTACCTGTAGATGTGACACAAACTATTGCTTTCTGAAAGATCTTGTAAAAGACAAAGGCAAAATTCACTTGTTTTAAAGTTTAATGGTAACAGACCACTTTGCATTACTTATAACTCCTGTTTAAAATGTTCATGAGGCAAAGATATTTAACTCATGGAAATTGAAAGTATTCTATACAGTTTGTTCAATGTTATCTGACTGAATGAAAGGCAGAATTGTGTTTTTAGAGTTGTTCACATCTGCCTGAGTGGCTTATATTTGGTTACATTGTCATTTGAAAAATAAAGGTAATTGTGACAATGAAAATTGTTTTATAACAGTGTGTATTTTCATGTAACGTTTGTGGTTAAAAAAAAATGTCAGAAGGAACTATTGGCCCCCGGGCATCTTCACTTTATCAAATTTGGCCCTCTTTGCAAAAAGTTTGGACACCCCTGTCTTAGGTATTGAGTTTCAAAACTTTCAGCTCCGCCTAATAGTTTGCATTGTCTGTGTTTGTTATTTATGTATTTCAATACAATGAATCAAACATTTTCCTATTATAAAAAAAGGAAATCTTTATAGTTTAGATAATATATCCACATCACTTGTTATACTGTTGCCCTGCAGGACTTTCAATACAAATTGTTTAATTAAAGGCGATAAGTTAACTCTTAAGGTTTGTGTAAACATCCAGGGATTTGATGTAAATGTCAATATCTTCACATATACAGTAAAAGCCAGTTTAATGCATGTTAATGTCTACATATTCAACTGTTCAGCACCACAGTTAATTCTACTTTGTGCTTAATGCCATTAACTTGCATCTTCCAAAATAGGAAAATAACAGTTTAGACTGGAATGACAGAAGTCAGCTATAATATTTCCCCCTGACACATGACTGCAGAAAAATTGCCAAACATGCTTGAATGCTAATTTATATTATATATTATTTTGTATTTTTAGGAAATGTTGGAAATGGCACTTGCATAGTTGTAACTCTATAATTGTATATTTATATGCAGCTGTGGTCACATCACTCAAGGCATTACCTTAAAATTGCTGTGTTCCTTCATACACTACAATATGTGGAATCTGCAGTTACATTATAAACACATAAAGCCTCTGTAATAGTAACTGTAAAAATAGTAATGAAAAACCAACACTTGTAACCACCCAGCAGTCCTACTTCACATTTCACTGGATCTTTCTTACCTGCTAAGAGCAGCAGTAGTTTTCCACAGCTCATTGCCCCGAAGTAACACAGACAAGAGAAACAAATAAACGACTAAGACACTAAGTCTTAGTCACTGAGAATGAACCAGTTCTTTTAATTATTCAGTCATGTGGGGGGAGTTTAGGGGCAGGCACAACCACAAAACTAGTGCAAGGAAAAAAAAAAAAAAAAAAAAAAAAAAAATTCCACAAGTCTGACTATACTTCCCCTCTTCAACGTGAGTTCTCCTTATTGTCATTTTCAAAGAATTTAACTATACACCAGGAAATATTGCATGCCATATAAAGGAACTTGGGTAACATCTGAGACAAAGCATGCAAGCGCATTATAAAAGACAGAGCTGACATAAAGATAGGGTAAATTTCAAGTGAATGAATAAACCTTGACAGAAGGGACTCAAAAGGTTTCTTTGTAACAATTATTAATGACTACAGTTGTCTCAGCTTCACTGACAGACTGCAGTATAAAGTACTGAAAAAAAAGATCACTTGACATAACAGAGACACATGAGGCTCAAAAGCAAACTTATGATGATTACTAATGAACAAAGACTTAAATAGAAACAGGAAACAAAAGACTAATAGTGAACTAGTTTTGTATGGGACACAAGAGGTCAACTGCCTCACTCGAACAAGGCTGTAGGGAATCTCTAGAGTTAAAATGAAAAGCAAACAGAGTCCAAGCAAGTGTTTTCAGTGCCCACTATACTTTTTACTGTAAGCCAATTCAGGGCTTGAATCCTTTGAGCAATAATAATATGTTGTCCTAATTTGTTTCCTGAATATTTTCAGAAGTAAAGCTTTTGACAAATGACCATTTAGCCTTATAAATCATAATAAAACCGTGCAGTCAGGTGGCAGCCAGCAGAGTAATGGCCGACCTATTCAGGCCTCCAACAAACAAAGTGAGAATTATACCTGGCGTTTAAAATTTACATCCTGCAGCTGTGGACCACTGCTGAGGCTGAATTGTTGGCTCATTAAGACATACCGTACTTTTCACTCTTCTGATATTATTTAATATTTTTTGATATGTGCTTCTGAAAACATTGCTCTCTCTAAGAAAGTTCTTAAATTGGCCTTTTTCTGGTGTTTTGTCTTGGCGACGACAGTTCTAATGTTACAGCTGTTGTAAGAAGTGTTTGAAGCAGACCTAACACTTATCTTAGGTTTTTTTTAAATTTATTTAAACGGTTTCAGAGAAATTGAAAAGGAACTAATATTCTTACTGCAAAGCAGAAACCGGATGAGCTGTAATAACACCTCAGTGGCCGCTGTCACCACAGGGTGAAGGGTGTTCATCAAAGTATAGTTTTGTATGGCAACCTGTCAATACATACTGTAGATAAGGTAGGTAGGTGTTTACTTTGCTAAGGTGGGATGTAGTGAAGCAGTTCGTACTACAGCCTCCCAAATCAGGTTTAAAATTAATTGTAATATACTCAAAATATGAACAGCATGTCATGTTTAGGAAATGTTTTTTCTTCCCTCAAATAGTCATACTGCACTTTGTGATCAGTTGCACAAGTGAAGGTCATTTCCGGACAGTGTGGTTTGAGGTGTGATGAGATACTGAAGAAAGAGTGATAGCTGAAAGCAGCTTCTGCTTTATTGTAATGCTATGTGAAAGAAGAACTGTTAAACACTGTGGAGAGTTTGTCTCAAATCTGAATTTAAGAAAACAAATATATGTTTCTAAGAATTCAAGGAAGGACAGAGTTTCTCATTTTATACTGGTATGGTCAGAGTGATGATAAACCCACATCAGCTCACTCTATGAATGTCGAAACACATCTTGAGAAATTACTTTATAATAATGATAATATTTTAAAAGAATAAATAGAAAACAGTTGACACAATTCAGACATGACAACTTTGTTGGTTTTATTGCTCACATTTAAAAACTTGTTTCAGTTACTTGAAATGGCCACCAGAGTCCAGCACTGCATCAGTTTTACACATGAATTAGACCTAACAGCAGGTTGCAGCCTGTTTTTCACTGACTGTCCTTACAGTAAACAGATGTTTGATTGGACATTTTTAGATAAATAACAATTTCAATTTGAATACCTGTATTTTGAGCTGTGAATTATCAAAACAGTTTGTAAGAGCAGCACTTCTAAGTAGAAAACCTCAATGTGATTGTATTGTTTGAGTAAGATTGATGTAAATTGGTTTAGATTGACGGTTTTTCAAAGCACTCGCACTAAAAATGTGCAGACAGGTTTTTATATTTCAAACCAGTGATTTAAAGTGATTCTTTCTCTTTGCTTCTCAGCTTCAAATTCATAAATCAATACTTTTTATCTCTCCTTTTCTGCCCTCTACTCGTGTCTCTTCTTCTGCCTTCGTTATCTGTTTGATTCTGACTCTACTTCACTCAAAGCAAAGTAGCTGCACTCACTAAGACACATAAAAGAAAAATACATAACCTAGCTAGCACATTCTTACTACTGTATGCTCCCGTGACCCACTTTTCTCTCCTTTTTGGCATGAGAGGGGTTAATACAGAAAGCAGGAAGAAAGCTAGTTTCTCAGAAAAAAAAAAAGGACATTGGGCAGGGCAGCAGAGGCACCAAAGTAGGATGAAAGTGCAGTGAATATATGCACCGTGGAGTGGTGCACTGTTAAAGGAGAGCTCTTATCAAGGGATACAATGCAGGTGTCATGTCGTCCTTAAGAGCTTGGATATGGCAGGATTCAGCTACATTTCCCTCTTAGCAGTGTACTGTTGTGGGAATTAATGTATTTCAGCCAAGCTTTCCTTCCACTGTTCTTCTCTTTGATGGTCCTAAAAGCAACGCATAAGGACAGTTTTTTCACTCAAACACTCCAACTCTATAATTTCTATTCACTGAAACAGAGTTATATAAACTTACCTGGTGTCGTCACAGACATCCAACATTAGAGAACTGAATGTATCATTTCCATGTTGATTACTTCTATGTGACTATTAGCATCGAGCAACTTTTACTGTTGAGTTTTTATATATTTTGTGGCATTTTGTCTTTACTGTATAGGTTAGTGTAGATATGGACAGGGAATGTGGAAGCAGGTTTGAGGTAGGGGGGGAAGGTTCATCTAATTGGCTCTGTTTTTGAGTTTTTGGTTTGAGGGTTCATGTTTCCTCTACTCATAACCTGTCCTTGCAGCAGGTGTTAAACCTAGATAAACTACTACAGGAGAGCAACATGTGGGATGTATAGACTCCCGAAGCTGTATAGCGATGCAGTCAACCCTTAAGATTGAACAGGAATCACCTGGATTCATCAGGACTGGACTGGTAGGGTTTTGGGGCGTTTAAATACGTAAACACAGTGTTACCATCCGTCCAAACCAAGCGTAGACCAACAGTGACGACACCCATTACTTTGTAAACTGCTAAAGCCTACAGTTTGGCATTTCGGCTCTTGACATCTTGCTTTTTTGAGTATATAAGTGACCATATTTGGACTCTGATGGGGAGGAGCAAGCAATGAATCTGACTCCATCTGATTGGGAACCCGAGGACACTTACATGCCTCACCTATAGCGGAAACCTGACTGCACCACCGGCCTGTTAATCAAACACACATGCCCCAAAACATATCCCTTTTTGAGGGGTAATATCTAATAAATGACGGTTTTATTTTCAGATGGACGAACGGAAAAAGTAAGAAGAAAGAGTGACTTTAGCGATTGACACCATAATGACTTGAGGGAAAAAAAAAAAAAAACTTTTTATTTCTTGAGAGAAGTTGAAAGGGAGTTTATGGAGTCAAAGCCTGTTTGGAGCCAACCCCTCGCGGCCCTCAGTGGTATTGCATTGACTTCACTTTTCAAACTCGGAAGCTACGTCTACTTTTACATATCGTCTATGGACCATCTGTGTATTATTTTTTTTTTTTCAAATTAAAGGTATTCTCTCCCTAATTTAGTCCTCGCTTCAACCTGTGTGCTCATTCACAACATCTGAAATCCACTACCCTGCCACCTTTCTGACATCATGCAGGGTCCAGATGTCAGCAATTTTTGTAACTAATCAAAACCAATCACACCCTTTTTTCACACAGTAGTTGGCCAAGTCTGTGGGGATAACAATTTAGTTTTAAGCATCACTTTTAATTTTTTTTTATTTTTTTTTTTTATCTTTGCACAACTATTACCATCCCAACACTCTAGCCACTTCCAAAGAAAGTCTATTTGATAGTAGCAACCTTATCCACAATATCATGACAAATGATCACATCTTTAACCTCTCTAAAACAGCAGTTGAAATCAGCGGTGGCTATTGATGTAAATATCGAAGACATGTTGGAAGACCTTGTGTGTTTCAAGCATTCCCCAACCTTTAGGTAACCCAATGGAATTAAAATAGTTTTCTTTAGATTTTGGAACAAGAAAGTAATAAAAGGTTTGTTAATGTCTGAACTTAATGGTCACACAGATCATAGCTTGATAATTTGTATGACATAACTTCATCTTTTCATCATCAGCTAGGTGCATCTTCCGGTACTTGACATTGGTTGGTTTGTAGAAGGGTGCGTACATGACATCGGTGTTGTCAATTCAGCCTGAAGCATTTTCCATTTGAAAAATGAATGAACAAATTCATTTTGTTGCCACTTCACTGTTATTATTGTGGCACTCTTTTTCCTCTCAGAAAATAGGATTCGGCATTGCTAGGCATTTTTTTTAAGGTCACTTATTTTTCTTTGTTGCACCAAATTAAATTGAACACTTTGTTCCCCCCAACAACAATTTTTTTTTTGTTATATTCCGGTTGTCTTTCTTCTTCTGTTGTGTAATGTGTGACAATAACCTGCCTCTACTTCCTGTTATTGGCCCAAAAGTCAGAACCATCCAAACCGTCCAAGTATTTTCACACTGCACACTAACCGAACCATGGTTCAGTTTGATCCAGACTGAGACCAAATTTCGGTCTTTTGGTCCGAGGCTCCTTTCACACGTTACTTTGGTTCGGACCAAACTGAAAAGTCAGAAGGTCCAGATCAAACAAGGCAGGTGTGAAAGTACTCGAAGATCAGGTATACGGGTGGGAAAAATTAATATGATCAAAAACATCTATTTTAGTCTTTTCTCAGGTTTCAAGGCCAGTCAGTGTAATTCTGAATTAATGCCTGAAAATGAACGTGTATCAGTTAGACTTATAGCATTGCAACTACGTTGCCTTTTTTTTTTTTTTAGCTTGATTATAGTCCTCTTATCAGGTCAATCAGGTGAATGATTTTATTAGGTCTGTAGTAGGTCTGAACCGGTAAACAGTAACTGGGACCTTTTCTCTGTCGTTGGGTTTTTCAAATGTAATTTTTCAGTTTGACTTTAACACATTAAACAAAATGTTTCTCAGCTCACTGTACTCAGATTGGAGCAGAAGTCGCAGCATCTGAGCAAATAAGCGATGAGTGCACTGAAAAAGCTACGCAAAGATGCATCACTCCTCAAAGACTGTTCAACGACCTACCGGTGGTCATCACAGTACTTTGCACTTTATTTAAACTGCCCAAACATGTAGCTTCCTGTTATCTTTTATTCTTACTGCACAGCTAATACATGTATTAGTGCAAAGAGTCCAAACTGATTTTTGTTAGTTTTATGACGACCTCTCAGAATGAAGGAGAGCCATGAATTGGCCAAATCCATCCCCAGTGTGTGTGAGTCAGGGACAGATAAAGGGTGGGAATCATATCAGAGGATGAGTGTGAGTGCATCTGATTGATAGAGTGGCTAAAATAATGAGTGCGAGACATTGGAGAGGTTTAAATGTGGCGAAGGCAAAAAGACAGAATGAGAGAGAGTTAAGAAGAAAATTGGGGATAATTGAACAGAAGGACACTTGGGTGCAAATTTTTTTTTTTTAAAACAGCAGAGAGAGCAACTGACGGATAGATGGTGAGGAGTCAGTACACAGAGAGGAAGGAGAACGAAGGAGAGAAATCAATCCAGCAGCTGAAGTGAGAGAGAGAGGGAGAATATGCCATGCTGGAGAGGGAGTGCATAAATGTGTGCGCAGTAGAGAGAGAGAGAGAGAGAGAGAGAGAGAGAGAGAGAGAGAGAGAGAGAAGCTATACTAGGGCATAGAGTAGGTGAAAGTGTGTGCGTGAATGAAAAATAGAAAGAGTAGCTGCACAATGTAGTGGCTCGGGCTGGCTCGCACTGATTCTGCATATTTAAAGACTAGAAGGCATGAAAATGTGATTTCTGAAAGAGAGAAAAAAAGCAAATCACTTTTTCTTATTTTTTTCTTCATCTATATTTCATCAACTGGATCTTTCGCTCATTTTTTTTTTAAACTCAGTCCTTTTTTCTACTCTGTTTGTGGTTTATCAAGGAGGTCACTGCGGATACAACAAGGAGCAACACAGCCTGAACTGCAGACTAAAAGGTATTTACTTTTTTATGTTCATTGACTTCGGAAAAACTGCTGTGTATCTCACAATCTAAGTGTGTAATACAAAATAATAGTGGTACAAACCTTGTATGTGGGTGTGTGAACTCTGAAGTGAATTTAAAAGGTAGCAATATGAAGTCTTGGGCAAATGAAGAAGGAAAAAAAAAAATCATCTTTAGCAGGAGGGTGAAAGTCATAGCGCTTTACAAAGTGGGTGCTGCTGAAATTGTGGTAGAGAGTGTGTGTGGGAAGGGGGGTACATGTCCTCTGAGGTCTGGGTCACATGTTTTATGTAGGTGGGGAGGAAGAGCAAAGTGGGACAAAAAGAAGAAAAAAAATGACAAAGATCACAGAGCCTTCAAAGAAAACCCTGTAGTGATATTACTCCAGAACAGCTTTAATACCGGCTGGCTGCTCTGCTCTAATGCATATACGACTTATTAGATATGGTATGCAGCACACAGCTGGGCCTATTTAGATAAGTTTGCTTGTAGTTCATGTAAATCCTGGCAGTTCAATTTCAAAAAGACATACTTAGGTGATATTCTGACTAAAAGGATTGCTGCCCGACATTTTCTACTGTGATGCTGGAAAAGTTCATTTCTCTAAATGAGCCTTTCATGCTGAATCCAACTTTATAGCCATAATTGAATCCCTTGTGACTGGTTAAGACCCTGCTTCATGTAGACTACTCATTATTATGTTCATTATGAATCATAAGAGTACAATTTAGTATTTTACAACTGCTTCCCCGCAGTAACAAAGTAGGTTACGACCTGTTGTATGACACTGATGCACGCATAGGAGAAACGGGGGAATAACTGATGTCGATAGAGTTCGAACTAGAAAAAATATGAATACTTTTGCTTATATAAAACCTACATTTATGTAATGCCTATATTAATAACACCCAGACACTTACAGTATTTTATTGGATGAGTTCAAAGAGAAAAAGGTGTTGAAATGGAAAGGTGAGCGGAGTCAAACTGGAGCTCATCAACACCCACATTTCACACACTTCTTCAGCTGCAACTTGTCAAAATCGTTGCCTGCTTGCAGCATTTATGGTGTCAGCTGGTGGAAAGGTCGAAACCCTCTAAGCACCCCAGAGAACTGACTTTCGCGCGAACACACATACACACACACACACACACACACACACACACACACACACACACACACCTGAATGCCTAATTTATTCCAGGCCTGGTTGGAGAAGGGTGTAAACTAGTGCTGTGCACCAGTAGTGTGTTCCAGCTCTGTGCACCTTCATCCTATAGATGTAACACAATTGACTTTGCACAGCCTCCTAAGACCTGCCTCACACGATGTTCTGCACAACAAGCAATACTGGCTTTTAAAGCATATTTTTCTATTGGAGAATTGCACCTATGGGAATTCATTCAGAAAAGGGAGAAAATAAACAAACTGGGCATTTTAGAGCAGAGCGGGAGCAGTAAGATTAATGGCTTCCTCAAAACACAGAACAATTGATTATAATGCAACAAAGAAAGAAGGTGACGTTATCAATGCCAGAAAAGGACTGAGTGATTATACGTAATGTGTGGGTAATGCCAAAAGAGAATGTGATTATGGAACAATTGAGTGGAAGATGAAAGACGTGAAACACACTCAACTGGCCAGACAGCTTGTTGTGTCAGTGGCGACGTGTGTCTCTCTGATTCAGAAAATTTCCACCTACTTATTTCCACTAGATCCTGTCCTGTCTCATGCTGTTTTCTCCTGCCTGGTTCTGTTCTGTCCTCTGCAGGAAGAGCAGGAGTCGATAAACAGGCTGTTCAGTGTAGCCAATGTGACAGTGCTATATGGTCCGCTAATTCTCTGGGGTTTGGTATGGAGAGAGTGTAGGACAAAAGACAGACATGCTGAGGGAATATTTCCAGTGACAGCTCTCTGCTGAGGAGGGATACAGCTAGGTTGTTAGCTGCAAGCTACCACTCTATCTATGAAGCAGAAAATGCAAAACCCCAACACAAAAGGCTCCTTAAATCAGTCCCATGGGAGTCTTAAACTGGGATACAGCTGTATGAGATGTTCAAAGCCAGTATATAAACAAAATACACACATGTGCACATTCAAATGCACACACGTTCACACTCTCACACACTCATTAGCTTGTAATTCATGCATAAACATGGAAAAATCTATACAAAGAAATGACGGATCAAATAACCTTGAGAAGAAATTTCATGTTTAAATTAAAATGTTCATCTAATACGATTTTTAATGAACTTCTAATCGTTATTTGTGGAACTGATAGAGTCTCATTGTTGTGCTCATTAGGAGGGAACACGAGAGAAGAGCTGTTTCCCCTGACTCTGCAGGCTTTTCATTATTACATACAGGGAGATTTCCCCCAGGGGGAATGATCTGGAGGATTGCCGTAAGCCATAAAAATTTAAGCCAGCAAACTGTAACACATCCGCCATTATGAAGAAACCCCAGCACCTTCAGCGTCATAATTTCTAAACACAACTTCAAATTAATGACTGAAAAATTCAGCCACAGTCTTCTCGCACAGATGGCTCAGAGAGAAACAACGGGGTTTTAAAAGCACTGATTACAGGGAGTTTATAAGGAAACACAACTGTTTACTTGGCAGCTGTTAAAACAGAACACAGTTTAAATTATGTAAATCTACTTTATGACATAAAAACAGAAGTAATATATCAGAGTTATTGCACGCGTTGGTAATCACACACCTTTAGGTTGTAGGATCATCATTGTTTCCTGATGTAATCAAGTTTGTTTTTCATGCTCTTTAGCAGCTGATTTAAGGCTCACTTCTCAGAGTTATTTGATTACAGTCAAGACCAGGTGTAAAAAAACAAAACAAGCTTTCAACAAAATATCAAATAGAAAGTGCACATTGCTTTTCCAACTAATATCCAGCCTCAGTTTTGCTTCAGATGCCTCTCCAAAACAAGTAATTGTCCCATTTGAATCCAAATAGCAATAAATAAAAAACTATCACATGTATCTTAAACTTTTCTCACTTTTTTTCCCTTCTGTATAAAGTGAAAGTGAAGAATACTGGTTAATCCAGTCTGGAGAACCAATTACGGTCTATTACATGCAAGGTGGACAAACTGTAATGGGGCCTGACAGGCATTGACACGGTCCTCACTTTGTCAGCTGTGTCTAACAGCATTTATTAGTATCTTGTTGACTTTTGTCTCTCACTGTTACCTTTATATCACTGGACGTTCAAGGTAAGTGAAACTGTCAACAGTGTTCCGTCCATTTGTGGCTGTTGTTTTTACTTGCCATAAGATCCACCGTAAAGCCTTAAACCTGCGCTCATCTCCGTTTGTCTGACTAGTCTGTCTGTGGCCTGCTTTTATTGTATTTGAGGCCTGAGGTGTTTTGGCGGGAGCTCTGGGACGAGTATAAAAAGAAAAAGATGCCCTTGAAAAAGTAACTTGACACGGGGATTTCTAGAGATAGTCTGAGATAGTTGTTCTAAATGTTTTTGACTCTGCATCTGCTTTTTCCTCCTCCTTCTTTTGTTGTCATGAAGCAGAAGGCAACCTGCTGCAGAGTTGCCTTTGTAGTCTGTTTTCATGACATTTTAATGCATTTTTCTGTCATGTCATGTGTAGTGAGTGAAAGGCAAGTTTGTTTAATATGAAATTAACTAGTTTATATCTGAGAACGGGGGTCACAGTTTAGAAATTGGGTATCAACGTATCAGTCTTATTTACTTCAGATGATTCCTTGGTTATTACGACATTTAGCATAATACACCAACAGACAGCAGTTGTTGTGCACAAAGTTTGGATTCAGTGCTGCTACAGACACGTACACGTGGACTACAGACATGTGCAGCTCATTAACATCAATATTAACCTCAAGTAAGACGTGGAATATTAAAATCAAATTATATGTGTTTCCTTCATATAATATTCAAACTGAAAGTGCAGATTTATTCATGTTTGCAAGATTTTAAACTTTATTTTGGCCTCAGTCTTGGAGTGCAGGAGGTATCCCATATGGGGGCAATTGATTTGCTTGCAATGTTGTAAAGAAATATTCAATTGGGAAGTTTCAAAAATAGCACGGGGGATGTTCACTCCTAAATCTGTACTGCATTGAGGTCTCCCGGACCAAGTTTAGCCCAGGCGAGGCCCTCAGTGCACACTCCACCTGACCCAATTATATCTAGTCTGAGGGGAAAGATAGCCCACTTTGATCTACATGGGACCACCGGCCAAGCTCGGGCTGACTGGCCTGCCTGCTTTCTCTAGACATTTTTCCAGGACAGATGTGTTTGAGTGCTGCTTAAAAAGTCTGACCGTGGAGTGTGTGTAAAGTCAGAATCAGTTTGTGTGTATGCACACGTGCTTGGATCATCAGGCGAGTGACGCGTTACCTATTAAGCAAACTGTGGCCCCTTTTTCCTAAAAAAAAAAGATGGTCCTTGGTGATGTGGCGCTGGGAAGGATCGAGCTGGAACGCAGATCAAAGCAGAAGATTATTAATTGTGAAATGAAGCTGGGGGTAATCACTTTAATCACCCACTTAATTACTGCTTAGCAGGGTTATTGTTTTTTGTTTGATTAGCATCAGATATGCAATTGATGAAAAGGCTTCTGTTTGTGTCGGATAGGAGTGTTCCTCCCCCCGTTGAGAGAAACGGCACAATCTTTGGGTGCATAGAGGAGGAATCTATCGCTGGTATTGTTATCTGCCTGCAAAATTAATCAAGGATGCTATGATTGTCAATTAAGCCCTTGCATTTCATCAGATTTGATCAAGCATATATTTAATTACCGCCTGAAAATGCAATGCTTGTCACTGCAATATACAAATGATATAAATTTCCTCAATCAATGTATAAAGCTTCTCTTTATGTCTTAGAGAATAAATATTACAGGATTTGGGGATAATGAGTGATACGCAATAGGGTACCACTTACCTTCCCCCCCTCATAAACTCCTTTGTCAGAGCACCACCCCCAAACATGATGACTAGCACTGCACCATTCATATAAAACCAAGTGCCCTCTCCCCCCATGTTAGTGATTCATTCCATCCGTCCTATTTTGGAGTAGGTTTTGAGTGTTCTCCACAGTATCTCATCACTGGTGGTATGAAAGAGGCTGAAGGGTGGAGACCTAGTCAAAGAGAGGGATATAGAGGACAGAACTTGGCCGCTCCACTTTTGCAGGACGTAAAAGTGGGACAATCTGTTCCTTGGATGATCTCCAATTCTACTTTCCGGGGACCGATACACTGAAAATATATCTATACACATTCTCTGTCCTACATAGGGGGAGAGTGAGTGACTGAGAGAAAAAGAGAGATTGACAAAAAGAAACAATATGAATATGAGTTGAACTGACTGACCATTAGGTCTTTACAGTATATTGTGCTAGGACTGTAGTTGTGAATTTTCTTGGCCAAAAGAAGAAGCGAAACGTGCATCACAGAGGCAATACTGTCACACCAGTTATCACGGCACACATAGTACAGATGGTGTATGTAGTGAGAACACACTATTTTAAGGTAGGTGATATGTTATAATTTAATACAAGTAAAGTAGGGATGATGCATCCTGTGCAAATCCACCATTGTTTTGCATTGTTCACAATTTATGTTGCTGAAAACTGGAGTTTTGACTTATTAGCCTAAATGTGTGTAATGTTTTGTTTATAAGGACAACAGGGAACAAAAGCAAGCAAATCAGCCACAAAGATGTTGCAAAAAGCAAGATGACCAAAAATATCTCAGAAGAGGCAAAGATGGATAGAGACGAGAATTATCAGTGACCTCTCTCTCCACAAACCTCTCCATCCAATCATTTTTGCTTTCCAGGTGCTTAAGGAGGACATCCATCTCTGTCCTCGTTATCATGATTAATCAGTTCCTGATTCTTCATCTAAGTTTCACTCCATTTCATTACTGCCTGTAGATCCACGTCCGACCAGTTCTGTCGAAATGCTCTCTTCATGGCTTCTAATCATCAGAAGTCAAGCTTCCGGATTGACTTCCCAAGGGCAGCGCAGCTCACCAACTTCTGAAACCTTCAGATGTCCCTCTTTTCTACCCTTGCATGCCTGTTAAAATGTGTGAGCTCATAAGAGAAGGAAAAAAACAATGGTGTGACATTGTTGAATTGTAGTATCTTACACTGATAACATAGGTTTTATGGACAGCAACCTGCTGTTCTTTGCAAAATCATGTAATGCTAATATAGTGTGTTAGCATGTTAAAAGTCTTAAAGGATAATTCCAGTTTATTTCAACCTGCTGTATTTCCCTTTAGTGTGGCTACTGTGGCTCGTTGAGTCATGCTAACTATAGACTACATCAGAGCAAGTACTGAAAACTCCCCACAGTCTTCCAAAAAACTAGATTTTAACATGAATCCCATTGAACCCTTACTTTCAAGTCTAAAGAAAGATCCAAGCGGGCCTATCTTATTGCATGATCCCAATTTTCCTACAAACTTTTTAGCAAATAGGTGGCCAGCTTGGAGGTGTTTGTTGTTGTTTCACATTGCGACAAAGATTTTGAAAACAGTGATACGCAGCTCGTACGAAAGGAGGAGAATGTTGATTGAAATAGTCGGCCCAAGCCGGTTTATACCAATATTATACCAATAGTGAGTCAGACTATGTCAACTGGCATATTCACCCATGTACTCCAGTTTGTTTATGTGCTTTCTGCTTAGGGTGTTTTGTGCTAGAGAAATAGATATCACATACATAGAATGACTTATGACTCTAATAGCTTGTTTTAATAGCTGTTACTTACCGTACAGAGAGCTGATCGTTCCATCTGGCTGGTCTTTCTCTATTTCCTCCATTTGATTTTGGGGAGGAGAAACACCATCTCCAGAACTAAACAAATTTTATAAAAGCTGCACATTTCTTTGTTGTAGTTACATAGCTGTAATTACTTTCATACATAGACATATAGATATTTTCCATGTCTGGCATCATCACGTCCCTTTCTTTGCAGCAAAGTTTACCTCCTCAGACCGATGAAACACCACCAGTTTGCTGATACTGTCTTTCAGCACGGTCCAGTTGTCTTGCATTTCACTGTTCATTTTCCAGAAAGTGAGCCTCACACATGTAAACAAACCGGCAAGTGCAAGTGAAAATGCAGGATGATTAGGTTAGCCGGAGATTATCCCCAGCTGGGGATCCCTAATGTATTTAGAATTTGGCTGTTCCAGGCATCCAATTTCTGTGTTGTCTTTCAGTCAGACTCAAAAACAAATGCCTGCGATGACTCATGTAAAAATCAGGTGTTTTGCAAAGCTGCATGGAGCCCATGCTAGTCTCACAAATATACACTGTTCACACACTGTGTTATGCAAATCCTCATCTACAACAGGGGTGAAAAGTGCACAAGTTATTATCACCCATAGAGCCACAACAGCCACATGAATGAGTAAAGGGAATTGTCCTTTCAAACAATGATCAGGTATAAAACATATAAAATAAAATGTAGGCACTGCAACTATTCCTCCTGGTTGTACTCACCATTAAAAGATCCCTTCCTAATGCACTTTTGACAAAAGTGGTTGGGGACAAAATCCACAGTCTTAATTCTGTGTAAAGAATAAACTCATACATTTATCGGAACCTAAAATAAGGTTTAAGCAGTCAAGGGACTTTCCATTGCTAGTCCTAGGGGCAGCTGTGGCTCAGATGGTAGAGCGGGTTGCCCACTAATCGAAAAGTTGGCGGTTCCTCCTGTTCCTCCTGTCCACATGCCAAAGTGTCTTTGGGCAAGACACTGAACCCCAAGTTGCCCCCGATGGCAAGTGAGTACCTTGCATGGCAGCTGTCACCATTGGTGTGTGAATGTGTGTTTGATTGGGTGAATGGGAGGCAAATTGTAAAGGTAAAAAGATGGTAAATAAGTGCAGATCATTTGGTCTTTTAAGTACCTTCTTTGTGTTAAAATCCCTCCACAAGAAAACACTGTAAATGAAGTCTAAATTTCTTGCTGACAGGACAAGAAACCCATACTTGGAGGTGCAGGGTGTCCTAACCATAGCCCTCTGATATTAATATGTAAGATAGGGATTATTTGATAAATGTCCTGTATTTCTAAGGACAATGAAGACATATTGATGAATGATTTAAGCGAGTGGCTGAAAAAAGAAGAGACAGTAAAAACGAGCTGTCTACAGAAAGGCTGTTCTGTCAGGAGGTAGAAATTAATTTCCCTATTTCACCACTCTTCTCCCAAGAGGAAGAAAAGTCAAGATGATGGCCAGCATAGGGACAGCAGAGGCAAACAGCTGCCAAGAAGAACTGACTTGTCTAAGCTATTGTTGTTGCAGAGCGTAGGAGTTGAGTGACGTGATGGGGACGGCAAAGACGAGACAAGTTTGACATCCATGATGGCTGCGGAGAGTTTAGGGAGGTGTGATTGGAGTTGCCATAGTTAGAATATCAATTCATTTTACATAAAACTGTTTTTATCCTTTCATCGTGTTTTCATCCTTACATTACTGTTTTATTTGGCTTGCGCTCTCACCACCCTTCCAGCCCTTGTTGTCCTCCCACCTCCCTTTTTTTTTTTTTTTCAGAATCTGATTACGCTGCTTTATGCAAACTACAACTCTCTCTGTCTTTCTCTCTTGTGTATTCCCCTTTTTCCTTTTACATCCCAATTAGTTGGCTCCTGTCTACTCTCAGCCTGTCCTACGAGTTCCTTATCTTGCCTAGTGCAGACTCAATGTTGTTCAATATTTGATGAGACTTTGTTCATAAATCAGCCTCCTCTATTCCCCCCTGGTGTACTTGAATGATAGAGTTCATCTCCAAAGCTTTGTTTTTGTCAGATTTTGATTAGAGGAGCTTTTGGCCTAAAATGTGGTCAGTTTTTAACATGTAAATCATACTTACTGGACAACAATGACCAGAGGTGGGTCCCATTGTGTGCGATCTCCTACCCATTGAATGTATACTGAATATGGATTTCAGGCCCTTGAAGACAATTAAATAACTGAGGTCTCCTAATGGATATTGTAAAGGCATGAGACCCTTAAGTTTATTGCCAGGGGCGAAAAACTTTAATGAAAAAAGTTTTATAAATATTAGCCAGCCACACACTTTCTTTGAAACACTGGTGACTGTTGCTTTTAATGCTTATTCATTTATCAGATCACCTTCCCTTAATCTATCCTAAGTGGATACAATTTTTTCACTAAAATCGTCCCTCAGTTTTTTTCCTCTTCCAGTCTGTCATGGTTCATTTGCCTTGACAGACACTGTGTTTGCATTGAAGTGGCCAACCCTGTCACTCTCACAGAGTCTTGGGGAATCGACCACCATCACTCCTCTTCCCTCTGCGGTATACTTTTGTCCAGAAATGCTCAACTAGCAGACTTCCTTTTGGCCAGTGAGACATGAACAGAACAAGCTTAGATCGTTTTGCATACATCCAGTCAGCCATTCAAACACTGCTGACTTTGTAATGATAGCATTTAAAATATGGCTGCTCTGGAAGATGCAGTACATGTTTTTGTCTTTCCATTGTAGGAAACAAACAAACATTAATAGTGCAAAACTGTAGAAGGTAAAATCAGATCCCTAGGTCAATCTTTCTATACATTTATTTAAAACTTTACACATTTATTTTAGACATTTATCCCATTTCCCTATTTCTACACCCTGAATTGAACCTAATCTCAGCTCAATGGTTGCCAACCTGGGGATCAGCATCTCCACAAGGAGATGCCAGATAAACTGGAGGAATTCCAAGATCAACAGAACAGGGAAGCATGAGAAAAAATATTTCTGCTACCAAATATACATATATTCTTCCTGACTTTTCCCTAATTATTTTTTGTGAACAGGCAACCAGTAAACATATATAAACACTAACTGGGGTTCTCACTTTGATATCGTTTTGTTTCAAATCTAAAAAGTTGCCTTAACCCTTAACCAAAAGCTCAATTCTGATGATCAGCATAGACTGAAACTGTGAGCAGTAGTCGCGCTGAGCTAGGCTAACTTAATGCTAGAACAAACTCTAATCTTTTCCAACCAGCTGAACGTTCAACCCTCTTGGAGGTTTTCCTTAATCTACCTGTTATTGGTAGAATATTTGGTCCTCACAAAAATGTCCACAGCCAGGCAGACAGCATACATTTTCAACTTTGTAACAATAACAAAAAACATACTTTGTTTTCCAGCTACAACAGCTAACAAAGCAGTGTTCTCGTTACAATGTTTTGAATATGGGTATAATGTTCAACAAATGTTTCTGTTGGATGTCTAGCTATTGGCTAGCTTCTTCATCTCTACGTTATTATTTATGTCAATTGCAGGCCACTGTAAGCTGTGCCAAACACCTGTCGATGTCCTTGGTCCCCGATAGAGGTTGATACGTCAAAAGTCATAGATCACTTAATGTCCCTTTAACCCTCATCAGCACCATGTTTTCTACATATCTTATTAATAACCGACTGAAGTATCTGCATGTTGGTAATCTGTGATTGAATGAGTTTAGATCTGTGTCCTAATTCGAGTTGAGTTCCATCTGAGCATTCTGATACCCATCTATTTCAGACTCCCAACTCATGCGATATTCAGAGCACCAAACTGCCAATGAGACAGTGGGAGATTCCTTGCGTCATTCACCATCATTAAGGCAGCTGTTGGCAATGCTCTATATCTGCATGATGGCAAAGCCCGTGTAGCCAGAATTCACCACAGAAAAAACAGGACAAAACATATGGAGGTGCCAGAATGCCAAATCTGAAGGACAACAAAGCAATAAAACAATCTTCAAGCAAAAATCCACCCTAAGACACTTTTACTGTTTTAACGTAGATTTTGGTGATGCAAGTGGTGTATCTCTGGGTCCATTTTAGTGTTTGACAATATGTCAAACAAGTCATTTTTTACTAAATGTCAGTTGAGATAAAAATCTAAAAAGCTATCTAAAATATCAGTAGTAATCCTCCTTTGAGGAGAAGTCTGTCACAGTCAGAGAGAAAGACATTGTACCTACATTCAAAGATGAAGAAATCAATTGCATATAAAGTGATTTTTCTGCTCAAAGAGCCCTCAAAGCTCATATTTTCTCTCTCCACTGCGTCTGAGTCCTTTCTGAGGTTTCTTTCTGTTAAAAAGGAGTTTTTCTTCTCCACTGTCACCAAGTGCCTCCTCAAGGCAGATATATTTCCACAGTACCGTAAGATCTTGACCTTATTATGTAAAGTGCTCTGAGACGTGTTATGATTTGGGACTATATGAAAAAAACTGAATTGAAGTGAAAATTGACCAGGAAACCATGTAGCCTCCACACTTTTTCTGTTTTGATGAAGAGGGAAGACTGTGACTTTTCTCAGCAAGAAAAACTCTTGCACTTTCGCAGCATACGCCGAACTGAATTGACTTGACATACTCTTTAACAACAACTGCACGGACAGCAAATGCCAGTATGCTTAGATGTGACTTCCCAGAAGCTGAGTCACTGAGTTATCTGCATACCTTTAATACATAAAACCCAAAAGCCCCTCAAATCTGGAACATGGATTGATGTTAAGGTGTCTAAATAACACGCTTCCTTCAGCAAGCCCTCATGGCCTGTTCTTTTGATGATGTTCATGCTGATTGGTAAAGCTTTAAAGTTGGCCAAGGAGAAGATTTGGTTTTGAGTAGACTGCCAGCAATACTGTTTTGTAGGTGTCGTCGCTGCACTGAACTCTGTGCAACAAGTCGAGGCATGTTTCTTGGTTGTCACAAGGTATTGTTGGAACAATATCCCATCCCTGAACCACGTAGACATGATCAAGGCAGGTTGTGGGCCACTGAGTACATTTCAAGGTCAATCCCAACACTTGATTTAAAAATAACACCTGCATCACAATGAACATTAACAGTGTACAAGTGTCTGATGGTGGAATTTTCCTTTAAAATGCTCACATTTAGCTGTTAGCCCTGGGCTGCACCTCAAACATAAATCCACTCCTTTATCACGAAGTAGGAATGATCTTGACCTCATGTGATGCTAAATTGCACATCCAACTCACTCTCTTCTGCAAAGAACCTGTGATGCAAATTCACAGAGTTTATATTTAGCCTGTGTTTCATCAGTCTGCTATTCCCCGTTGCATTCCCAGTGGCTAAATGGAAAATGTGGACCAGCTCTGTGCTAATTCACACATGTGGACTTATTAGCATTGCCAGTAGCTAGTTTTTCTATTATTGCACGTGCCTCTTGCATACTTGAATTGCACACAAATTTTGCTAATTTCACTCTGTCAATGAAATAATAGTTAAATGACTTAAGTTTTACTCCCTTTTCTGCCTTTTTCCCACAGCATGTTTCTAAGGATGAAGCCAGTCTCATGGGATAGCCATGTTTTGTCTCCATGACAGCTATATCACTCAGCCCTCTCTGCAGTGACCCCTGCACAGCAAAGGATGCTGGGAAATAATGAGCACTTTTATCCCGGTCAGGATGACAAAGATGGGGAGGATGAGGAGGAGGAAGAGGAGCAGGGAAGAGAAAACAGAGGAGAGGAAGGTGGACGTGACACGGAGAATGGAGGATTAGAGGGTCTGGAGGAGAAGGAAATGACGGGAGGACGACAATCCTGGGAAGGGAAAGTTGGTGAGGTGGTGAAACCAGCAGCCATTGTGGTCGGTAGACAGAGAGTGGACCGGCCGCTGAGGCCGGGCAACCTGGGCAACCGGGGTATCACTCACATGCCCAATCTAGCCCCGCTACACCATCCCGCTGCCAACAAGCAGCAGCATCTCATAGCAGCAAAGAGACGAGCTCTCATGGAGCGCAGCATGACCACAGTGGCGCCGCTGGAGGACACTTTTCTGACCATGATGGTGTTTCGCATTGGAATTCCTGACATCAAACAAACAGTAGGTGCATCAGAAATACCGGCCATACAGTGTGTATAAAATTCATGACATGTCAACTCCTTCACAGCAATCCCAGGATCTTCTTGACCCATAATTCAAATCTACAGGACAGAACATTTGAAAGAATAAACTGACCGGTTCAATCAAAAATCCAACAATGTAAAAGTGCAGTTATCTAAAGTCTCCCTCACAAACAGGGCACTGACTGGACGTCTTTCCAAATGAAAAAGTAGTTCAAGCCAAGTCTCTCTGGTATTACTGCCTCAGAGAGAGACACTGAGAGATTTAACTCGACAAACAGAATTAAAAAAATAATATCTCGGGCCATGTATAGTGTTAGGGCAGTTTTACATGTGACTTATGTGACCTCTACTGATTCTATGTGCCAGTACAGACCAAATCAAACCTGTAAAAACCGCTAGTAAATTATTGCCCGAAAAGTTCTGTTCTTCCAGTACATGTGATAGTATGCACATTGTTTTTGTTACCCAAAGTTTAGTGAGAGCACAACCTTAAGCTCATGAGTCACAACTGTCCCTCTCGCTTATTGCTGTATTTCAATCTTCTTCTTTCTGTTTATGCCTAAACTTGCTCTGACTTTTCTGAGAAAAGCAGAAGAACTGCTTCCCCCATAAAACCAACTGTTTTGCATTCCGAAACTAAAACATTTGAAGTAATTTTCAGCAGTGTTGACTCTACATCTGTCTCAAATTAGTTGCTGAAGGGAACCCAGGGGTACTTGATGCATAGAATATTTCACATTAGCCAAATAGTGCACAAGCACATCTTTTATTTCAAAGTATTTTCATTACAGTTATCCCACAGGCCCAGGGATGTGTCCCAAAAGCAGGTAGGAAATAATACAGAGCTTAACTTGTGCTGAGCAACCCACAAGGGCAGACGTATTCAGTCAATAACACCATGTAAGCATCTGCCTTGGGTCAGGTCATAATTAGTTTCCAAAACTGAAGCTAGTATCATTTCACACTTTGGCAGCTCTCAGGTTTATGGTGAAGGCAGGTGAGAATTGGCCAGCCCACACACCATATCCAGGTGAGAACGGGTGCCCCACTGTAACCCCTCCCCCATCTTCCTTTCTCCATTTTCAACTCCCTGAACATGCCGACTGTTCTACATGTCAGCTAATCTGCCCTCAATATAACAGTAATTGCTAATTATCTAATAGGTTTTTAATGAGTTTGGGGAGAGCTGAGGAAGTGAGTGACTCTGGAAAAGAAGGAAGATGTGGAAGGCATCTGTGTTGCTCTTAGGTCTCCGTCAGCCACAGGCATCATATTCACCTCTGCACATCACTGACAAACACTCAGCATCCCAAACTCCTCAGCTGAAATGTTATTGAGCTGAATTAAAGAGGGATAAAGAGAGGGAGTGAATATTAGGAGCTAGTTAGAGACGGAGGGAGAAAATGAATGCAAATTAAATAAGCAAAGACTAAAATATGCAATCTGAAAAACTTTAATACTGCAAGTTGAACGTGGGAATGATTTTCCTGAGTCGGGACAAACATCGCCGGAAAGATGTCAGAAAATCCTTGATTTTATAAAACAGAACGGTGAGAGGTGTCACTGTAACATACGGTATACATTACATTAGACCACTCTCACAGGGATTAGCCACTCGATCTGTCTCTCTCTCTCACACACACACACACACACACTCATACACGTCATGTGGTTTACCTCCCAGGGACCACCAAGACATTGCTACGGCAACGGGTGCCTGCCTCTACTAATGAACTGGTTGCCATGCCAATGGAGTTGGCTACAGTATCAAATAGTGCAACCTAGGTGGGGTTTGAGGGGGGAGGGGGGTGGGGGGGTGGTGGCAGAAGGGACATGGAAGTGTGCTGAGCTGTGCAATTTTCCTTACAGTCCTCTGAAATGGAACAATAGCAATGATGTATACATTTCATTCAGACCTCTCAGCCCTGTAGTTAAAGCCCTGCTCCTGCTCTCAGTCATCTTTCTCCTCCAGCCCTAGACTTCAATTAAAAAAGCATAAAAAAATATGGTCTTTCTCTGGAAATGCAAGAAAATGGAATAATATGAGGAAATGGGCTGTGAAGAAATCACGGTGAAATCTAGTTACCCATACCGCACACACATAATGCATCCAAAGTACTTTTTCATTGTGGCCAGTGAGCCTTGGGTGTATCACACACAGACATGCATTAAGAGGGAAAGGAGATTTTCTCCCCAACTACTTTGTTCTTTCTCTTCTGTTGCATGGTGCACATTTTATATTTTCTGTACAGATATTCAATAACGAAGTAACAAAATATGAACATTTATCCCAGTGTGGAACTTTTTCTTCTTCGTTTGCAGAAAAGTGAAAAAAAAATATGGTGTGAAAATAAATGAGCTAGAGCCAATACACCTGATAGCACAGACTAAAAGGATAGCATATGTCATCTTATTTCCATGAATGTGGCAGATGATCAATTATTTAAAAGTAATGCATTCATATTCTACACACACCACATTCTCATATCCATCATTCACCATCTGATGTTAAAACCGTGTGCCAGATATTAAACCAGACTGACTAATTTATGACTAAATTATCCGATATCAAGGAAAAAGAACTACATGATAAAAAATAAAAAATAAAAAAGGCTGTGGAGGCAATATTGAAGTTTTCAGACCTTTTGCTTTCGTATAAATGGCAGTAAACTTTACAAGCAAAAATACTGCAGTCTTAGGATAAAGTACATTAGTATCAACAACATGTCATCGTTTTTAAACTCAATTTGAGGAATGGCCCCTATGGAGTGGTATTTCTATATCTGGGTTAATATTATTCATATATGAACATATAGAAAGCTATTTAATGAGCTTGTTCATGTGGATGTAAATACTTTATTCTATCCTACAACAATACACATGGATCATAGACAAAAAAAAGTGTAAACAGAAGAGTTCTGTTTTTGCTCCTGTTTTTCTTTTAGTTGATTTAAAAGATTTCTTGAATGCACACAAAAGTTTTATTTATTCTTTATCAAATTCTGATGACAACAAAATCCGTTAGTGAACACTTCACCTTTGACAATTTCATCCATTCACCTGACACCTGTGGGACATCAAGATGCTGATTATTGCACAGGTGTGACTTTGACTGGTCACAACAAAAGAACACTAAAATGTGTAGTTTTATCTTGAATTATTTTCTCTTTTTTTTGGTATTTGGTACATTTTCACAAATGGTGAGGTTCCTGCTGTAAGCATGTGAAAATTTGTGGCATTTATTGCATTGTGTTGCATGATAAAACTGCACATTTTGGAGAGGCCTGTCATTGTGATCCGTCCAAAGCACACCTGTACAATAATTATGCTGTTTCATCAGCATCTTGATTTGTCACACCTGTCAAGTGGATGGATTATCCAGTTTTTTTGAGAGATATAAACCTTTAGTGTGCAGAAATCTTAGATCTTATACTTCAACTCATAAAAAGTGAGAGCAAAAACAAAGTGTTGTGCATGTATTTTTGTTGAGTGTACTTTAATCAAAGTGTTTCTTTCTAAAATGTAAAAAACACCTTCCAATCTTAGCTACACATTTAGTGGAATATGAAGTCCAATATTTCCCCCTGCCTTGAAGTTAAAGTACAACAGAAATACTCAAGTAGATCTCAAAATTGTACTCGGGTACAGTTCTCACAATGCAATGTAGTCTTTATAGTAGATTAATTTAGCAAGCTAGCTAGTTAGCCAACAAATTCTGCTTGCTTTATTGGGATCCAACATGTGACATTTCCATTTTAAATTGAGTTTCAACCAGTCAATAATACTTTTTTTTTTTTCTTATTTACCTGTACTACTAACAATGCAGACATTTAGTAACGTTAGTCCCCATAATATCCTTTTCGAAACACTACAAATGTGGTCATTGGCAATTTGTTTGTGGTTGTCAAAGTACTGAAAATGTAATAAAGTCTTTCTAAAAGCAATGGCAGAGCTTGTCAACAACTGCCACTGGAGTATCCGTGAAGCAACTCTTTTAATGCTGTAATTTTTTTCAACCATTATTTGTGCCTCCAGAACAAGTTTTAATGAGGAAAAAAATAAGCACATCTCCACTGGGTCTCTGACCTTCATTCTGCCCTGTTCCTTCTGTCTGTCAGAGGTGCCTCCAGTTTGACCAGGACTGCATGGTGTGGAGCGCCAAGCAGCAGATTATCTGCTCCCTCAGCGAGTCACTGTGGGACGCCTACAACTATGGCCTCTTCCAGCCGGCTGGAGACGGGCGGGATGCCAAGTTCCTGGAGGAGGAGCGGCCCCTGCGAGACTACTCACAGTCCTTTGAGAAAGGGGTGCCTTACTTGGAGGTATATGGCGGGTGGGAACGTGATAGAGCACAAGGCCACATAACAAGAAGTTTAGTATTTTCTTAGCACAACACTCACAAGAAACTTTAACCACATGGTCAAGATGTGAGATCTGAATTTGAATACTTTATTTTTACTCTTATCTGATCAGTTGCTGCACTGTCAATAATTTAATTCCCTAAAATGAAAAGCCAAATTCTGTTTCATAGCCTCTCCCACACCGTCAGCAATAATAGTCGAATGAAACTGAGTCAAATTCAACTTTGCAGAGTCCCCAATTTACCAGAAAAGTTTCCAAAGTTATGACTTCAATTTCTTTGCAGATATACTGTACGTGAAACTGAGTGCTCTCTTTATGGCTGCTCTGTACTGTGGTATTGTACGTGTTACATTTTGAGCTTACGTACATACAGCTAACGTACATGTTTAAGCTTTTATAGCTTCAACTTTTACGCTGTATCATACTTTGAAAACTTTATTACTCATAACTGCAGACAAACAACTCATAGTTTAATTGTCTTTATGAGATTTTTCATGCTCACATAAAAAGAACATAGCAAATTAAGTCTTTACAAAATTGGATGGATTTAATTGCATTTTGTACATTATATAATAGCAAAAAGTGGGGAAATACAATATAATCTACCTAAGTGGGTTATTATGAAGTTTTCATGGTGTAATATAATTATGTCACAGTGCCCTCTGGTGGTTCAGCTACTGTAAGTGCTGCTGAGCTGGGTGTTGGCTGAAAGAGTATCCTCCACTCAGAGTTTGGCTTCAACCCAGAGTGTTTACATTCCTGACAAAGTTCCAGATGAGGAGATGTCTGTGGCCCGATGAGGCCTTGTAAATAAATATTGCTCCACAGCAGAATGTACTGTACAGTGAAATAGTTTGAGGCACTTCAAGTAAAGTGAAGACAGCTTTCAAAAGTAATACTTTGATCTTTTCTTTTATCAGTTAACTTAATTAAAAGTGCAGTAAAATTAAAATAAACTGAATGTATTACATATTTTATGTGGCCACCATTTGCCTTTAACTTTCCTGGGTACACTGTTGTTCCAAACATCTTGGAGAAGTTGCTCCAGCTCCTCTGTGGATCTAGGCTGTTTCAGTGTCTTCTGTCTCTCTCTGTAATCCCAAATTGATTCGATGGTTTTGAGACCAGGACTCTGTGTGGAACAGACCATCTGTTGCAGGACTACTTGTTCTTCTTGTCAGACTGAATTTGTGAACTATCAGAAACCTCCCTGATTCAATTTCAGAACAGATATACATTTTAAAATATAAAGTGCCCCAAACCTTTGCACAATACTGTTTTTCATGCAGGTATTTATAACATAAGCGCTGCCATCTGAATCACTTCTGTGCTTCTGTGAATGAGTATTTATTGATAAAGAGTGTTTCTGGACACTATTAGTTTTTACTTGATAAACACAGTGAAAATTAGTCTATTGTAAGTATAAGGCCTGATTGCTCCTTTATGCTGGCTGCCAAACCCATATCTGCTGCTGGAAAATCACGGCTGCTCTCTAGATAGCGAGGTGCGATGTGTGGTTGAACTCAGCTGTCAGCTGCTAGATAGGATCTTAGACTTCTCACCTCCAAGCTCCTCAGATGGAAATTGGTTTACCATCACAATATTGTACTGATGTGGAGACTACACATCCAGCCAGACGGTTTTCATTGATGGAATTTCCCATTCAAACAGAAAGTCAAAGGTAAACCCATCCAAACTCAGTGTACTCATCTTTCAAAGCGTGTTATGTTTTTGGATTCGTGGATTTTCAAAGACTGACTCTCACGAGTATATGTCAGGCCCATGTTTTTGATTTCCACACCTGATTTTTATTCCTGACTGAGAAGAGAAGGCTCTGAAACATTTGGAACAACACACACAAACCTTCTGGGACACACTGCTGCCAAAACATAATTAACATTTACAGAAAATAAAACAAAGTATTTGAACAAATGCACAGTTCACAGTGCTGTTCAGAAAAGAACCTCCATTAGACCCTGGTTTTCCATTGTAAACCAGTGTTACAATAACCTGACGGGATGTATTATCAGTGAGAAACTATATTTTGAAATGTAGGATGAGATCCCGTAACGTATGTCACCTTATATTGGGCATAAAATGTTTGCTGTGATTAAAAGAAAACGGCCCCAGATATGAATGTGTTTAATCACAGGTATTCTCGTTTGTCATCACCTCATCCAACCAGACAGAAAACAAAAACACTTCTCCAAAGCTGTGTGTGCGTTTTATTCTTATTCAAGTAGTGAGATGGGCAGAAGATTTAACCAATTCAGCTTCACACGTAATCAAGCCTCCCCCTCCAAAATAAAATCTAAACTTTTTAAGAAATATATCCTGGAACTTTAACTTTAAAAGTGAATTTCTAGAAACATTGGAAGAGTTTAGGCGCAGCAAACATGAATACTGGTGCTTTTTCTGAAGTACAGATTAACAGCAGTAACTGCATTTCCCCTATGTAGGCTGTCACTGATAAATTGAACTGTGTTGCAGTGAGATGATTCACATTTTTCACACAAATCTTTTTCTGGTCCTCAGTTTAGGTACAAAACCAGAGTTTATAAACAGACCAATCTGGATGAAAAGGCTCTCGCCAAACTCAGCACAAAGGTATTTATTTTCCTGTCTATTGAACGATGCAGTTCATCACTGATTGGTATTCAGTTCCATTCGCTGATATGCTCCACCATCTTTTTCTGCACTCAGGCCAGTCTAAAGAAGTTTATGGATTACATTCAGACAGGAGCAGGAGAGAAAATGGCAAAAGTCCTCGAGAAAGGTCTTGATCCGAATTTTCATGACCCTGACAACGGAGGTGAGTTTCTCTCAGGACTGTGTGCAACCTCTCACTGAGTAATTACATTCTTATCTTGGTACATAGATTCATTCTTTTCTTATAAATAAATGATTTTCCAAGTAATATTGAGTGATAATATCATAGCAGTAGAAGATTCTCTGAGGGTGGATCATCACTTTAACCTTGCTACCTGTCACCCTTCCTGTCTCGACCACCTCTCTGTGGGTCAGAGACCCCGCTCTCTGTGGCCATACAGTCCGGTCTGTCGGTGGAGGGCATCAGGTTGCTGGTTCAGGGCGGCGCCCACTTGGACTTCAGGGGCAGAGATGGCTTGACAGCAGTGCACAAAGCTGTTCGAGCTCAGAATCATGCTGGGCTGCTGGTAAGGACTTCAAGTTAAGGTCATGCATGCAGAATACAAACTCAAATAAGGTAAAATAAATAGAGGGATTATTGTAATTACACATTCAACTTTTTTTTTAACTTTGAAGTAAATAAATGACCACTTTAGCCCTGCAATAAAGGTGGGTCATATTTTACTTCAAAAGAAATTTTCTAATAGCCTATAAATTACATGTTTGTCACATTATTTTTGTTTAGTTTACACTGTTGACCACTGCTCCTTTTTTATTTTTATTTTTTTAAATAAACGACATGCTCCTGAGGATTTGGCCTGTTTTGATGGCGGATAGCTGCCTCCTGTTGCTTTGAAAAACGTACCTCTCCAGACCTGTTTTAAGTAACAAATTGTTTTGTAATGTTTGTAGTTTCTTTTCTTTTCTTTTCTCTTCTTTTGTTTTGTTTTGTTTTTTCTGCCCTTTAAATTATCCATTATCCGTTAGTATTATCCATGTTATCAACCCAAAAGCAATTGTGTAATCATCTAATAGTCAACCTATTGTATAGACAACTCCCCCACACATACACACATCCCACCTCCACTCCCACAATCATTTGCAGTATTACAGTGTGTTGTTACATGTGTGATTGCATATAGCAAAGCTAAGAGAACAGTATTATTCCATTTTTTTTTTAATTTGTTTTGATCTATTTAGTATTTGATTTTAAAATTTTGTTATGTAGGTGACAAAATAATTAGCACAACATGCCAGCATTATTTTGTTCAAGTTTAAATATCTTTAAGTCCTATCTTGTAATACCACTTTGTGCGTTAGGAGGTGATAGTGAGTCACTGCAGCGTCAAGGCAGTTTGCCTTCAGTCAACCTCTCAAAGAAGTGGATAGTTTATTGCACTAGCAATTAGTTAGATTGTCTCAAACAGTAGTGGATTGATTAAAAAAAAAAAAATGGTGATCGATTAAGCCTATAGTTTCCATTACAGCTTGTTTATCTGGCAAGAAAACAGCCACAGCAAAACAATATACCGCCACATTTAGAAATGTTTTTCAGTACGATTTGTGGTCTGTTAGAAGACCTACTTCTTCTTCTTCTCATGATGGACTGAGGGGGATGCTACAGTGACTTACTATTGCCCTTTGAGGCGTGGGGTGGTAGCTGGTTAGCAGGACATCTATTCAACACAATACATAGATGTCTTTGACATGTCTTGTCTTTGACACTTGTTATTTACTCACATTCTGTAAATTAATTTTAGTCAACTCTTGAATGTTTTAACCTTTTTTATTATTATTATTGCTGTACACGCAATAGAAACATAATAGTTTTCTTTTGTTTTTGCTCTCCACGTGCCCTCTTGCCAGACTCTCTTGTCCTTCGGAGGGTCTCCAGACTACAGAGACCCCTGTGGCCTGACCCCACTGTACCACACTCTGCTGATAGGGGGTGACACTTCTTGCTGTGAGACCTTGCTCTATTACAGGGCGAGGCTGGGGACGAGGGATGAGAATGGCTGGGATGAGTCCCATCAGGTAGTCCCATTTTAGAGTCATAATGACCTCATCAACTACAAATACACGTCAATCGATCTGTCTGTCCACGTGTTGATTTAATGGTTTCCGCTCATATTTTTACGTAAAAGTTCTCTGGTCTTTGTCTCTGTTCATGTAAACTAAGCAATGCACCAAGATTTCTTATCTATGTGGTTGATGTCGTGTATCATCACCCTCGGTCTCTCAGCATTTTCTCACACCTCCCTCCCCTCTGCCTTCCTCACTCATCTCCCCATCTCCCTCCTGCCTCCCCTCTTCTCTCTTTCCATAGCACAGGGATGAAGAGGAGTTTGGAATGGAAGAAATACATAAGGTACCCTCCATCCCTCCATCTTATCATCCCTATGAGCCTTTCAGAGCCAAAGGCACTGAGAATCATGACGTGATTTTTATAAAAATGCATAAAGGTGAATGACGTCACCACAATATTTCCCTAAACCAAATCTGAGCCATCTCAAGACGAGTCCAGTTCAGAAAGAGAATTGGACATTATCTCTTTCTTACTGTAGATACGGGTGCATTGCCTGCATTATGTCTCTGTGACTTCCTGGTAAATCTCTGTTTGTGCTGCGAGCTGGTTGTCATGGTATTTTATTTTGGTTTTGCCGTGCTGCTCCGTGTTTTCTTTCTTTACTTTGTATGTATCTTGTGATATTTTAGTCCCTGCAGAAAAATATGAGGAAACCTCTCAGGCTGCTGAAGGCTCATTACTGTTGTTTTAATGGTCTTTGTTTCCTTTCTTTTCCATCATGGTGCAATATAATCAGCTCTCACCTGTTTTTCTGTGAGAGTAATTTAGGATCTAAATGTTTATGTAAGACATATCATTTCCCTTTCGTTCTCTCTGTAGCTCTCTCCCATTGTGTTTCTTTTTCTCTATTTTTTTCTACCTGATTCTCTTTTGCCATCTTTGTCCTGTATGGAACTTTTCTTTTCAGCTCAACTCGTCTCCTTCTGTACTTTATAATACTTACAATTTGTGGATTTTTCTATTATACTCTTGACATTAAAAGGCTTGCCAGAATGGCTTTGCACAGCACTTGGAGCATCTGCTATTTTATGGGGCAGACACCGCTTCTCAAAATGCCTCAGGGAACACTGCACTTCACATTTGTGCCCTGTACAACAAGGCAAGTATGGAGATGATCCCTCCCATTAAACCATTATTACCATAATAATTACTGCTTTTTTTTGTAAAGGTGTTAACCAATCACTTTCCCTCTCTGAATGATCAGGAAAGCTGTGTCCGTGTTCTTCTGTATAGGGGAGCAAATAAGGAGGCAAAGAACAAGCATGGTCAGACCCCTTTTCAGGTACATGCTTTCACTGTTAAGTTTTGACATTTTTTTCATGTCTGCAATGTAAAAATGAAATTGTAGAGTTTAATAACAAATTGATAGAGGAAAAGGAGGCAACAAAATAAATAATTGCAAGAGATAATAATATTTTAATTTTTTTTTTTTTGTGTTTGCAGCTAGCTGTAATGTCTGGTCACTTTGAACTCGGGGAAATCATCAAAAACCACAAAGATTCTGACGTAGGTAAGCTTTCCTGCCAAGCTGTCTCTTCTGAAGAGGCCTTCAAGTGTTGCATTCAGTTCCCAACACCAGCCTGCTGTGTACTTTCCCACATTGATCATGTATTTGCCCTAACAATCTACCTAATGTCCCCCCCCCTCCTCATTCTGTCGCATCCAACCTCATCCTGTCACATCTAACCTCACCCTTCTTCCTCACTTCTCACTACTGACCTCGCCATAAACCTCACCGTCACATGTCACATCTTCAGTGCCGTTTTTGGAATCGCCAAAGTTTGTTCCTAAACGAAAAGAGAGTTCCCACACGTTGCCTCTCCCTTCGCTTCCTTCACACCCCCTACTGCGCGCTAATAGCGATAACACCATGACCCAGTCTGACCCTCTGGCCGTGCCCATCAAGGCTGCAACCAATCCCAACCCAGGACAGGTACTGAGTACCAATAGTTGCATGCTCATCTGCTGGTTGTTGTGATATTAGATATACTTTTCTGATATTGCTTTGCTTTCTCTGCCTTTTATGTCTAATACGTTACAGGATCAGCTTTGATGCTTTGTCTATGGTACTTGATGTTATTTTGCAGGGCCAGCGCCGGGCCTCCATTGGCATGAGAAGCTCCAGTAGCCCCAGAACTCGTACTCGCTCCCCCTCCAGAGGAAGAGGAGGCCAAAGTGACACAGAGGAGAGGCACCGGCAGCCACGAGGCAGACAGGGGTAGGGAGCCTGTAGGATGATATACTGTGTACATGAAGAGAGGGAGACTGCTGTGATTTTCTTCTGACTAGGGGCCTCATTTGTTAAAGTAGGAGTAGGAGTGTGTAGGATCAATACAAAAAGTGTTCGTGTGTCCAAAAGCCAAAAAATTAACAGATTTAGAAATCTGTGCACACATACACCCGCATGCAGTGTTCCCTTTATAAATCACTGTCCACCTAGAAATGTGCGCACAGAGAACAGTCTCATATGTACTCTACACGCCCACTTTTAACCATAAATGGTCAATGCAAAGTACCTCATGGATGTTGATGCAGTGGGGTGACAAATAAAAGGAAATGCAGTGAGTGGCAACATGTTGCTGCTGCAGTGAAGGCAGTGAGTTCATCTGACAGGACAGTACCTGAATTCCAAAAAGATTCAAAGTCAGATTCAAAGGTTGTTGCCAAAAAAGAAATGCTTCCCATCATCTGCAACTGGTGGTTTTAAGGACACATCCAAGCTCTCACTGCTGGAAACTAGAATGGCCTCTGAGTGTCGAGCCACCACGGTGTCTCCAGTGCGCTGTGCTCTGTGTGCCTGACAGCAGTTGTTGTCATTGGAGAGGAAAAACTATGTGAAAACTCTTACTTGGTGATATATATACACACAGTATAAGAAGATATTATTAAAAACATATTAATGCTTTGTTCTGCAATTCTTTTGTAATTGAAAGGAGTCTACAGACTCACAGCACAAGCACAGATTACACTGCTGGATTGAATAGTTTATGATAAAAATGGATCTATATAACATGTGATATGAAGTTAATTTAAACATGTGAGAGGCATCATTACACACATAATGATAACTCACATATAATATCTACACTCTGGCTTCAATTCACCACCTCACCATCTGCGTCACCAATTTCCACTGTCTCCAGAAAGTTCCTACTCATGGTTTGGAGTTTCCGTAAAGATGCACAGGTTCTCCCGTCAATTTAGTTTCTATAAATCCTGACTTTTACGTGTGGAGCCTTGTGCACCTTTTTTATGCCCCATGCTGTCCGTACACAACAGTTATAAATGAGGCCCCGGGTCCTTTAAGGCCATCCAGAGGGAGGGACTCGCTTATCTCCTGTTACCATCAGCTGTATACAAGTAATTTACTATTTCTGTCTCTGTTGCATATACTTTGTACTATTTTGAATTGCAAGAATGTCACATATTTAGTATGGTATTAATGGACATTGTTCTGTAAAACAACACAAATTTTCAAAATACTGTCTCTGATGCCTGAAAAAAAGTTATAAAAAAATGTCAGATGGTAGTACAATAGATCAGTGGCTATAACTTTGTATCATAATGATATACAAGACAGGAGTCTACAGCCACACTTTTGGCTCAGTGAAGCTTTATTTAAATATAGCAGGACTTTAAGCTAAATGCAGCTTTAGCATGCCAACAATCTTACACTGGCAACAGATGCCAGATGTCTACTATTTTCACTATTTTTGGTTAGTGTGCTACGATTGCTAATTAGCACTAAACACAAAGTGCGGCTGAATTCAGTTAGTTTTGTAGAAGTGGACAAATTAACTGTTAAAAAATTGACGTGATTATGGTCATAGATATGCTCCATCACAGGAATCATGAGAATTCATCATCTGTCGGAACTTTGAATGTACGAACAAAAGTTTTACCCGATCCATCCAGCAGTTGTTGAGAAATTTCACTCTGGACTAAAACCTTTTTAAAGCAATGGACCGATCAACAAACCAACATTAGAGTGGTTAAAAATATACTTATAAATCCTTGGTAATACAGAATGTATGATACTTACAACAAGTGATGTTTTTATTTCAAGATGTAGTGATAGCATTCTGACGTCCACCTCCACATGCTTTACATTATTACCCATTCAGAAATGTCTGATTTCTCTAATAATTCCGTTGTATACTAAAAGACATTAAGTTATACCTTATATTTAATTTATTGTTTAATAGCCGCCAGTATACTTAGATGTGGAATTATATCATAGAATTGTTAGGACTTGCTATCTACCTGACACACTGAATGCTGGACACTGTTAGTAAATACAAGATTGCAGCATTCATTCTCACTGTTGGCATGACTGAGTTGTATGACTCAGCTCCTGACTGCCTCTGACCTCCGTGTGCCTTCTCACTTGTTTTTCCACAGTGTAGGACACAGCCTTATCTCACGGTTTTGTAAAAGAGTCTTTCTCTCCTTCTACCTTTGTAGTGCACCCTCAGTGGGCAGCGGGGGAGGTCAGATGAAGCGTATGTACAGCGCTGTGCCAGGGCGAGTGTACGTGGCCACTCGTGCCCACTCTGCTACTGGAGACAGAGAGCTCTCACTTAACAAAGGAGACAAAGTTAAAGGTGAGAGGAGCCAAAAATGTTCCCATAAAATATAAGAATACAAAACAATTTAACAGTAGTGACATAGGAATCATGTGGTTGTTAAACTGTGCAAGGTTTGAGATAATTAGCTAAACATCCTAAACTGCAGATCATTTGGTGTAAAGTTGAGATATTTCTGGTGTAGTTTCAATACAGAAAAACATGAGGTACTGTCTCTAAAACACCAACAGCAAGGCAGAAATGTACATGAGGGAAGAGAGGATTGTAAACAAAAGAAATGAGAAGCATCAGCAGACATACATTCAGCTCACCACAAAGCAATACATGTTCCAGGATACTCTCAGTGGATTGAACGGTGCTATGATAAAAAGGTAGCCAAAGATAAACAAGAAAGACAGTGAGAGGGGATAAACTACCCAAGCTAAACTCTACCCATCTATGTCTGTCTGCCTGTTTATCTGTCAACCAATCTGTCCCAGTGTTAAGTGTAGGAGAGGGAGGATACTGGGAGGGAACGGCGAAAGGACGCACCGGCTGGTTTCCTTCAGACTGTGTTCAAGAGGTGGCAGCTCCCGGCAAAGACATTCGATCAGGTGAGAGAAAACTTGTGGGAATGTCACCACACTATTATATATTAATATATTTCTTTGTCCATGACATGTTTAGACTTTTCTTTAGAGCGCCTTTGAGTTTTGTGATGAGATAGTGAAAGACACACACAATAGCCCTGTTTTCCAAACACCCATCATCATCACTTTGGAAAGAAGACACTAAAACCAAAGTAGATCAGGATGTTATCGATCCCTAAAATGAGATTAGCATAATATCCCTTTATTGTAGTAATAATAATAATAGTAACACATTATATTTACATAGCGCCTTTCAAGATACTAAAAAACACTTTACAGGTTAAAATGATTAAAAATGACACAAACAACTAAATATAAATCTCGCAGCCTTTATCACACATCAAAAGCAGCTCTAAAAAGGTGAGTTTTCAGTATACTGTCAGAGATAGAAAGCAGAGATACATACTAAACAAGTACAGGTTCAGTGACTAGGAATTAGAAATTGAGAAAGGAAGACACAAAAAAATAATGATAACCAAAAGAAAACAAGAATATATGGTGCCTTTTAGGTGACGTTGAAACAGAGATGCGCTTATTCCTAAAACATTCAATAAAATAAGGAACGTTTACTTTAACAAGTTCAACTGTGTAAGAAATGTAATGACTTCTTCAAATTAAAAAAGCATTTCTGCCCAATATGTATTACCATGCTACGACCTCAGGGATTATTACTGCCATTGTGGCCAAATATTTGGACAAACTATAATTTGGTGCTCTGGCAACATTGCTTTTTTTAAAAATTTAATGCTAAACAAACCTTTTGAATTTAACTGAATTGAATTGACAGATATAGAAGTAAAAAAAAAAAAAAAAAAATTAAATTTAAAAAAAAATTGGAATCCTTTGCCTGATAAGAATCTTTTTTTCTTGTTTTTTTATTTCTTCATATATAAATGTCTTCAGTAAAGAAATACTGTTATAACATTCACAATGTCAAAAGGTGGGTTAACATGACATACTGTATTAGAGTAGCACATGACCGGAAAAGGGACATGCTGGAAAATGGGTTACACATTTCCTCGGGCTAGAATCATCCTTTAAATCACTGTAACACTCGGCACATGTCACACTCATGTTTACCAGCAGGCCGTTCTGCAGCACACAGTGGCACACATACTACACAGTTATTCACTTTTCACCCATTTTCACAGCTGCACTGTTCACGCTGTAAGAAGACCATATGCCATGTTGAAGACACAAATGCAGAGTGTAAATGTGTATTTCATTGATTTGTGTGTCGAGCTGAAGACACAACACGTCTACAAAAAGACAGAAAGGTGTCGTGACGGAAGATGCAGGTTTAAATCGGACGTGTGTTTTGCTTGCATGCACCCTGCAGAGACACGCAGCGAGAAAGCCAAGAGGAAGCTCTTCCGTAACGTGACAGTTGGAGCCTACGACGGCACTGATGGCCCGAGGTAAGAAAAGCTGCTGTGACTTTTACAGTTTGAGATCAGCCGCGAGAGTAGGAGTCAGTAACGAAGTTAGGGCAGAAATAATCATCTGTCTGTTTCAATCCTGCAGTAAATCAAGCTGCCTTGAAGTAAAACAGTGTTTTTTTTAAGGTCTAAGATGCTGGAAGTGTAAATGTGAAGTTGGCAGTGTTTGTTCTTGGCTGTCTCAGACTTCTCACCATGTGCATGCTGGGTTTAGAAAATAGATGGTTTAATAAAAGTTAACTAAACCTGATTGGCTGCAGCCTCTCATGTAGTATTAGTTGTGGATTGTCACATTAGCGTGGGCACAAACTTTGTTTATTGGTATAGAGGCCAGTCAAGGTGATTGAAACAGTCCACATGGTTGTTTTGTGAGTAACTGACAGGAGGTTGTTGTGTGTGTGTGTGTGTGTGTGTGTGTGTGTGTGTGTGTGTGTGTGTGTGTGTGTGTGTGTGTGTGTGTGTGCGTGTGCGTGCGTGCGTGTGTGAGTGTGTGTGTGTGTGTGTGTGTGTGTGTGTGTGTGTGTGTGTGTGTGTGTGTGTGTGTGTGTGAGTGCAATTGTGTGCACTTATTTCACCTCTTGTGCCTCCACGTCTTCCTGTCTGTTTTCTGTTGATCCTGAACACTGCTTGTCCTCCATTGTTGCGCTGTGCGAACACGTCAGCGCTCAGAAGAACAAAGAGCAGCCATGTCATTTTCAGCTCTGCCCCTTTTTGACTCCACCAGACAGATGCAGTTGTCTCTTTCATATTTCCATCCACATGCTTCTCTCGTCTCTCTGTAATGCCATAATGAAAGAGAGAGGGGTGGGTGGGGGGGAGGGAGGGGAGGGGTCTTCTTGCTGTTTCTTCATCTGCCTGAAGCTGCAGTCCAGCCCTGGGCAGCTGTGGTTGTGGGTTATGAAGCTCTGTGTGTTTGTTTAGAGTTAGTGTGCATGTGAATGTGAAGTAGCTTGTGTCTTTGTGTGTACATACATCATCCAGCTGATGAGTCATGAGGAGGCTGAAGCTCCGAGCGCTGTTTAGGTCCCTGGGCGAGTGAGAAGGACTTACCAGTCGAGGTTTTACACCCTCTTACACATTATAGTTGACATTGCCCTTGTGCTGAGCAGCCTTCACTGTCATTCAAAAAAAAAAAAGAAAAAGGCTCTCCCTTTGATGCGGGCTGTGCTTGTGTTTCAAATGGAAGCAGCAGCCATTGGGGTTATATTACCTGTGCTAAGCTGGTTAGGCGTAATTGCAGCACCGTGGTGAAGTGGTGCTCAATTAAGAGCACGGTGATCCAGAGCATATTTTGTCACTGCAGCTAGGCATTTGGGAGAATGTCAATTACTGTTTCACAGGGAGATGGAGAGAAGGAGAGTGTTTGTTAGCCTGTGTGGTGATGACAGCTCTGTTTCAGAGGAGAGGAGGGAGAGCGAAGTTGGAAAATATGTGTGTGTGTGTGTGTGTGTGTGTGTGTGTGTGTGTGTGTGTGTGTGTGTGTGTGTGTGTGTGTGTGTGTGTCTGTACACCCAGGGTGGGAATCAGCTGTTAGTGTATCTGTGATCTACCAGTCAGTGGATGTGCAAATGCAAGCGCTGTCTGTCCCTGTGTTGCCTTCCATGTAGAATCATCCCCCGCATCCCCACCCCGTAAATTCAGCTCTCCAACTCCCCTCTATTTTGCAACCAAACCCTCTTCCTGTCATCCACCAGCACACACACACACACACACACACACACACACACACACACACAGTCTCTCTCTCTCTCTCTCTCTCCCTGTTGTGATAATCGCTGGTGTTCTCTCCGTCTTTCCTTCGCATTGTCTTTGCCTTGTCTGAAGTGTGCGGGGTGCAGACCATCACACGCTCCCTCTCCCTCTCATTCGCCACCTCTCTCGCTCTTTCTCCTCCACTCTCGCGGCTCTCTCTGACTGAGCTCTCGCTGGAAGACCGGGAGGAGGAAGAGGAGGAGGAGGAGGGAGGCAGGAGGAGGGAGGAGGTGGTGGAGAGCGCGCGCGAGAGAGAGGAGGGGGGGACATGGCAATGGGGGGATGCGGAGAGAGAGATTTCTCTCTCTCCCTCTCTTCTTCGTGGCCGTCACTGGGCCCCAGAAACAGGAGCGTGTGGTTCATTTACAGGTAGCGGCTGTTTCCTCATTCATTGGCTGGCTATGGATGTGAGGAGAGGACAATGGAGAGAGGGGAGAGGTAGATGATGCTATTGAGAGGCCGTGCCTTTTCAAAGACAGACTAATAAGCTATGTATTCTGTCTGTGCGTGTATGTGTGTATGTGTGTGTGTCTGCGTGTGTGCATACAAGGATATGTCCGTGTGTGTTAGATTTTGTATTTTTCCTTTGCATGTGCATATCTGTGGAACGGAAGTAGCTATTGAATGGAGACTCTGCAGCATGTTTATTTCTGTGCTTTCTTTCCGTGTGCTTTTGAACACCGTTTGTGTGCGTTTGTATGTGTGTTCGTGCATGAAAGAGAGCACATATTGATGCATTTCAGTCAGACAGTGTGGGTGTATTTCATTCTCTTTGACTCATAAATTCTGTAAGCAGATTTTTTTTTTATTTACAAGGACTTCCCATATATTCCTGTTCCTTTAATTGTCACATTCTGTATTTTTTTTTATGTATCTCACTGTGTCATTAAAATGTGTGATATTTTGACTGTACTGAAGGATGAAAGTGAATAAGTCAGTAAGTGGCGAGAGTGCGGTTTTTCATTTTCTTTTGAGCTCGAATTTTGAGACACCAGTCTTTTCTGTGCACGTTTGTGTGTGCATGCATTTGTCTTGATGTGCGTGTGCATGAAACTATACACACTGAACCAAACATATGTGGTTTTCACATATAAGTGTGTATGTCGTAGAGCTTGCTGTGGGAGTGTCTCCTGTACATATATTTATGTGCTGTTCATCTGTCTACCACGTCTTCATCCACAGTGTGTCAGTAACATCTGTCAAAAGCTTCACTTGTGCTGTGTGGGTAATGTCCCTGCACAGCCGGTCTCTCTGCATCCACGTTCAGCAGGTGAATGGTTAAAAAGCTGCCTTTTTTTCTCAGTGATTGTGGATAGAAGAGAGGATGACTCAGGAGGGTACATAATAACTATCGTCTCAAAGTAGGTTTACAACCTCAATGCAGCCAGTTCAGAGACACCGTGTCCTACTAGCCAACAGCAATTAAGCAGGGACGTTTGCGCTTTTTATGGTCCCACTTGGCAGGGCAGTGGTGGTCACTGGAAGTGACAGACGAGTGGAATGGCTTACGTATGTAAAGGAGATAAGGTGTTTCACTGTAAGCTAACTGTGCAACTCAGAAGCACCCGGAGGACTAACACCGGCCATGTGTCCCCCTTGTACAAGAGGATGGATGAAGGGCCCGATGGATCTGTCCACCCACTCTGTGTTACTTTGATCCTCAGAGAGGGAAAGTGTGATGGAGGACAGGGTGAGAGAAAAAGGAATGAGGTGTGAGGAGCAGATGGCTGGAAGGCGGCTGTGCGTTGGCGAAACAGTAACATTGATGGAGAACACACAAGAGACGGACCTCAGTAGGGGAAACTAGCATTCGTCTGTTCAGTGCTAAAGTTACGGCTTGAAGTCTGGATCTTTCGGCCTGTAGGCCAACGCTCATGACTCCTCTGTACCTCTGCAGTAACTTTGTTATGCGCTCTGCCGGATTCGATTCACAAGAACTTGCTGGGTCTGTACTGTAAGAGACAGTGTGGAATATAATATTATTCTGTTATTGTTATTTTGATACCGGTGGGTGTTTCAGAAGTGGTTGAGGCAGAAATAAGTTTGAATGATGGAGTTCTTTGCCAGACATAAAAAAAGAAAGAAAAGAAAGCTGTCTGCTGCCTAAAACCTAAAAGTGAATTCAAACATTGTCATTTTTAAATGTTAATTTTTTTTTTTTTTTTTTTTTTTTTTTTTTTTTTTATGGCCTAGTTACCCCAATCAGTGCCTGGCTGCAGACGTCATTGCTTGGCAGCCAATTAAAATGAGTGTTTAGGTTGTAGCTTATGTTGGATTTCATGCCACTATTTGGGTTTTGGGTTTGCTGACTCAAGCAGTCCCTAACAGATTCAACTAAAAAAAATCCTACATATGTTCACGACTTCTCAAGAAGCTTCTTGTATGAATACACACTCAATTGATCCAATCCTATCATTTAAGAAGAGGGGCGCACAAACTAACACAGAAACGAGCTGCCTAGGAGAGAAATATCTGGAATTCTTCTTAAACCATACAGCTCTGCTCAAGCCCCAGGTTCTCTAATAGAGGCAGGGTGAATTGACATTGTCAGAAAGTCAAGTCCAGCAAATGAGTCATGAGATGTGTCTGTGTGTGGTTCCATGGAGTCCATTGAACTAGTCCTGTATTAGAAAAAAGGGTTGTAAAGCAGCCTGGCCAAAAGTCCCAGACATGGTAATAGAATAATGAAGGAGCTTGCTGAGCCACTACTCCGACGTCTGTGATCGCTGTTTCCGTCCTCTCAGGCTGTGGTTTTTGAGTAAGAGGAGCTGTTTGTAGTGGGAGATTAGAGGCCTGTCCGACTTATTCTTCTAATTTGAAGTGTCATGTATGACCGGTAGTGGTGCGCAGGAGTCGGTGAAGCAGTATCCTTGCAAAAGCTGCCAGAGGCGGTGAAAGCTAATGCAGCGATTTAGGTGCATTTGGAAGTTTCCATTATCAGTGGATGTGCACATTTTTCTAATGTGCTGTTCCCCCCTGGCTCAGTGTTTGTCAGCTTGGGCTGGATTAGTCCATAGTATGGAATGTCATCTCATATACAATTCCCCCCTTTGTGACACTAACTGTATCCCTGCCATCAATCCCTTTGTGCACCAGCGCTTTTTGTATGACATTCTCAAGCCAACCTATCTTTTGCTGCAGTGTGATTTCATAATGTGATGCAGCGTAGCTGTTTTCCACATTGAGAAAATGCATTATTTGCATGACAATAAGACTTTTTTTTGTGGCTATGGAAGTCATATAGCTTTCTTTCTTTCCTATTCTCTCTCTTTTTTACCCTGTCTCTGTTCATCCCCGTTTCCCCCTATCCTCTGCTCCCTCTTTACTCCTTCTAAGTGACTACATCATTAAGGAGAAGACAGTGCTCCTACAGAAGAAAGACAATGAGGGCTTTGGGTTTGTTCTTAGGGGAGCCAAAGGTGAGCCTCTTCTCCAAAATTCTGTACATATCCCTCAATCTCTCGGGATTTCTCAGTCTCATATGCTCTTTTTCTGCCATTCTAATCTCTCTATTACTGTGCCATTATCAAATCCACGTTCCTGTTATATGGGTCCACTTGTGGTCATCCCTCTTGTCTTATCCACTGCAGCCCAGACTCCCATAGAGGAGTTCACTCCAACGCCAGCCTTCCCCGCGCTACAGTACCTGGAGTCTGTTGATGAGGGCGGTGTGGCGTGGAGAGCAGGCCTGAGGATGGGAGATTTCCTCATCGAGGTTGAGTAGACTTAACACTAACACACAGGTTAAACCCGGTATTTAACCTAATCTGAGGTCCCGAGTTTACTAACAAAATTCATCCCAAATGTATGTTTGGATTTAGCATAATAGCCTCTTCACTACTGATGAACTTTGCATTTCTGGGTCCATTTAATGGTTTGGTGTTGTGTATTTCTAATTTCCATCGAAACAAATAACTGGCTTTCCAAGAACTAAACAGGAAGAACTCTCCAAACTGGGATACACATGTTGATGGATCATCATGCAACAAGGACAACAAGCTACAGGACACAGAACATTACATTACACTTTTTTAACACAATCTCATCACGAGAGCTTTCCTCACTGTTCATGCACTGAAAGCAACTGGTTTAAGCGTGTTCCTTTAAAGCAGCGATATGTATGTTTTGCCGAGCAACAGCAACAGTGACCTCTGTGGCCACAAGTGGCAATTACACAAAATCATAATTTAAATGCAAACCAGCAATTGTGCGGCACACTCATGTCAAGTCAGAATAAATGGGATGCTAACGGACAAAGAACAGCTCTTCAACTAAATTAAGCTCACAAAAATTGGATTCCACTGACAGTAAATGATGCAAACGTGGCAAGCTAGCCAACATAGCTAGACAGCCACTAACCCACCCCTGTCAATAAGGGCTAATTTATGATCAAAGACTTGCAAGTCGACAACTTTGCCAACAGCTAAAGACTATGCAATTGCAACAAACCAGACATAGCGATCAGCCAGTATTACGTACTAGTCCAACACCAAGGAGAGACACCAGCTCTCACCAGCCTCTGCCATCATGTCCATTGGAGAATACACAGAGTCGTGTAGATCTATAGAGCTTGGAGGATACTAAGCTAGCGTGTAATGTAGTGTGTTGTGCACTTTCCCAGGAGAATGTACCCACTCACCCAAGTTTTATAGTGCCAGTAGAGGCATTTGGGGTGTGAAGTGGCAATGAAAAAGGTGCGATCCTCCCTATTGCCGAAATTATTTTACATTATTTTACATTTTACTGTCACATTAGAAAGTTACATATTGTCAAATGTGACTGTAGAAAATTTTGGAAATGAAGAACAGACACTGTAGACATTGTGCATTACAAACTGTTTCAAAGTACATATTCTGTATGTAGTCCCGGCTGCCTTGAAAACTAAAATTGGTGATTGTCAAATCTCTATTAAAGCTGACACATACTGCTAATTAGTATTCAACCTAATATGAGTCACTTATGTAGCTGCCCAAGCTTTTGTGACTGTAATGTACTTTAGTCTCTGCCTGAATTGCTGCTGCATTTGTGCAAAACCCAGCAAGAATATGTATGTTTGGGCTAAGGCTTAATAAAATCACCAACCTACGCCAAACATTGGATGTCACAAGTAGACTCCCACGGGAGTCTGCACTGTGAAGTGTCTGTTTTTGCGTCCACCCCTTGAATGGATTTTTCACTTAAATGGAAATGAATGCAACGCATCCTCTCATTCTGCATCCTGTCCCCGTCTTCGTGTCTTTCAGGTGAACGGCCAGAACGTGGTGAAGGTTGGCCATCGGCAGGTGGTCAACATGATCCGGCAGGGCGGCAACAGTCTCATGGTGAAAGTTGTGATGGTCGCTCGAAACCCTGAACTGGAGGACACGGTTCGGAAGAGAGGTAAGAGTAACATTTTCCTCGTATGTCACTTCCCTCCTGGGTTTATGATGTGATGATAAAGCTGATTGCATGTTTATTTCGCCTTAAAAGCCTGTTGCAATGTGGTTGTCGTTAGCGACTGTGTGTTTATACAAGAATCCCAAACGTTAAGTCTGCATTTGGCTGGCTTCCCTTGGCAGCCCCGCAGCAGACTAAAAGACTGACTCCTCCTGCCATTGCCCTGCGCTCCAAGTCGATGACATCAGAGCTGGAAGACATGGGTAAGATGATAGAGAGGACGAAGGAATGAAACCAAAAAATAGATTAAATTTGAGTCCCACACAGTTTTCCTTCTGAGGGATCACATTGATACAGCTTCTTTTAGGTGGGCTAGCAGTTTTTCTGCAGGAGGATGGTTTAGTACCGTGGTACTATAAGGGAAACACAGCATTAAATATTAACCGAGTTGACGCAAAAGGCCAAGAAAATTATCACTTTTTTCACTAGCAATAGCTTGATGGGGAAGGAGTCTTTGGATTTTTTTTTTTTGCTTTTGATGAAAATAAAGCTGTTAATTAAACAGTGATGTTAAGAGGCATAAAAGCAATTGCATGATGTGAAATGATGTTTTCTAATGCCATCATTCGACAACAGCTGTTTTCCTTTTTTTTCCCCTATAATCCACATGTGCTGCATACAGTGGACAAAGGTGGGAGAATCAAGGATTTGTGTGCTCTCATGATCATTTTTGTCCCCATCACCATCCCTCTCATCACATCAGCATTCACACCATCACATGTGTCTGAGTATGTATTTCATCCTTTCATCTGCTTTATACACATGACTACATAGCTGTTCTAGTCACACCTAATTTCTGTTTCCCGAATTATTTATGCAACAGCGGCCTCTCCGTGGAAAAAGAAAGCAGGTGAATATCAACCTTTATCATTACCTCCATCAGCCCCTGAGCTTTAATTAAAAGTCAGCCTGTTTGATGCTCTTTTTTTCCCCTCCTTTTCCAGAATACGAGTCCTCTCAGGGTCCTGATAAGAAGAGGACAGTCTATCAGATGGCGCTAAGTAAGAAATCGCTCTCACCGCTCTTGTCATACTGTAAGAGGGTGTTTTTAAACCTTAAGGGCACAGGAGGAGGCTCACTGAAATCCTTTCATGTTCCTTTGTTGTGCTCCCTTCCACTACCTCTCTGGCTTTTTTCACGCCCGCTCCTGCTCTGTCCTTGTTTCAGACAAACTGGATGAAATCTTGGCTGCTGCCCAACACACTATTACATCAGACAACCAGGGCCAGAGAGGTCATGGAGGCAAGAGGGACCGGAGCAAGAGCATTGTTCCCAATGTCTCCAATGAGGTATTGTTGGGAATTTGGGGGAAATGGTCCCAGCTGTGGTCATCATTATAACTGGGGGTCCTGCTTGCTTTTTAGGAATAATTTCTGTTAACAAAATGTGAACAAATAATACAGCTATGAATCCCCCCCCTGTGCCGTAGTACCGATTTACATATACAAAAGAGCATTGGGAAGTAGCACATATTTAGTCATGGAAGTGACTAATGCTGGGTGTCTGTAAAGCAACTTGGTCTTTCGCGGGTTGTTGTTTTTTTTTTTTTTTTAGCTCTGTGTGGTTTCTCCTGCCCTCCTGCACTTAAGGGAAAATGATTGACAACAGACCACCCACACAAAAACATTTGTTTAAGTGTGAGTCAGGTTGTGTCCATTCATCTGTGCTCCGTTGCCTGATGCACAAATACGCAGACTGACTGGTTCCTCTGTATTTGCAATGTACTGTACTGTACTGTATATGTACTTAACATTAGCTCAACAGCCAGCATCAATTTGATTTGATAACAAATGAATAAACGTTTCCTTTCTTCCTCTTTTCTCTTTACTCCCTCCTTTAAATTCTCTTGCTCCCTTTTCCTCCGTTTAAAATGTGTTTGGACACCGGAAGCAACCGTACGAGCAGCAATCCTCCGTGAGTATGGTACAGCCCGGACCAGGTTTTGGCTACAACCAAGCTCATTTTCAACCCGGCCACGGTCCTCAGCATGCAGTCATGATGCGTCAAAAATCTATTGGTAACGCCTATTGTCATGGAAAGATTTCTGCCAGCTTAATATATGAGATTTTTTTTTCAACGTTTTTATAACTGCTCGTGTTTTTGTGCTCAGGTGTAACAGAGGAGGAAAGGCAGTATCTCCACCCACCAGCTATGAAGCTGGCTCGTAGCCTGTCAGTGCCGGGACCGGAGGAAATCCCCCCACCGCCTAACACGTCTGCCCCAGAGCCACCTTTATCTGCAGGCCCTCATCCTGTGAGAGGGCCCGCAATGCCGATACCCCCTGTATCGCAAGCCCACTACCAGCTCCACTCTCAGCCAGGGCATTCGACTCAAGCTGGCTGGGAGAGGGGGGGACCTGGTGGGATGAATCAGCAGGTCATGGTCAGCACCCTCCGCAGACAATCAGAAGGACTGTGCACCAGAGAGCCAGAGGTGTCCAGGAGGGGTGGTGGCAAGATGGGAGGGTTAAGGAGAGGCTACAGCAGTGCCACGCCACCAACAAGTGCTAAGCCTAAGGCTCAACAGGCACCGCAACATCACCCACATGTGTCCAATCGGGAGCAGGGTGGAGGGGTTGGCAGGGGGGTGGCAAGGAGGGGAGGTCGAGGAGCTTTGATGAAGCAGTCGAAAGTGGAGGATGGGCTGAGACAGCATCGGGGTAAAGGAGGTGCAGCCAAAGAGAAGAGCTCCATCCCTATTCCCACCATCATTGTCAAAGCGCCCTCCACCAGCAGCAGTGGTCGAAGCAGCCAGGGTAGCAGCATGGAGGCTGAGCACACCCAGGACGTGGAGGACCACACCTCCGAAGACGCAACCCCAGACATCCCCAATAGCAGCCTGCCTTCGCCACTCAGCCCATTGCCACCTCCAACCCCTACATCCACTTCCTTGCCCTCATCGACTGTCGCCACTTCTGTTTCCTCGCAACAAAACCTGGAAAACCTGGATTACACCTCAACATTTGGTGTGACATTTGGGGGAGGAGGAGGAGCGCGCAGGGAAAGAGAACGTTTTAGAGATATGAGAAGAAAGAGTGCGTCTTTCTTCCTCTCGTCTGAGGAGGACATCCAAGGGGAGGCAGGAGGTGGAGCAGGAGCAGGAGAGGGAGGAGCACCAGGGGTGCGAATTCAGCCTTTACAAATGGAGGTGCCCACCCCTCGACTTCGGCCTTCCAAGTCTATAGATGAAGGCATGTTCTCTGGAGACAACTATGTCAACTATTCCAGCAGCATGCCCCCAGCCTTTGGCCTGCCTGAGTATTCTTCCCCGGTCCTCAGTCAGGATGGTCAGCCCAAGTCTGCTCCCTCAGTGTATGGCATCCAAGCAACTACTACCTTCATCCACCCACTTACAGGGAAAGTTCTGGACCCCTCATCTCCACTTGGCCTGGCCCTGGCTGCAAGAGAGCGAGCCTTAAAGGACGACCGCAGGACACGCCGAGAGGAGAGACACTTTGGCCGGCAGTTGTCCACAGTGGGAGCCTTCCCCACCCCTGTTCAGACCCCGACACCTTCCCTTTTTGCAACCCCAACACAATCGGCCTACACTTCTCCAGTGTCCCTCCACCTGACCTCCCCCACCACCACCACCTCACCTGCATCTCTGAGTCGGCCACAGTCACCAAGGATATTGCGCTTGGGAGGAGGAGGTGGGGAGAGGATAGAGAGAGAAAAGGAGGGTGGACCCAGGGAGGGTCTTAGAGTTAGATTTTCTGAAGACAGAACCAGCCAGTTTTCAACCCCGTATTACCCACAGAGCCCCAGGGAGAGAGAAAAGGAGGTGTACGACAGCCGACCTGCTCCAAACATACAGCCTCCTCCCCCACCAAATCAACCCGCCCCCCGCAGACCTTCCTTTTTGCAGATGGAAAGCACTCCCAACACCAGCTACGTACCCCAGTACACTGTTCCAACAGCCCCAGCACAGACACATGACACTATGGGAGAGGCACGAGCTGGGGGGGGTGGAGGTCTGGGACTTATGGTTCTACCACCACCAGCTCCCTCAATAGACGTAGATGATGAGTTTGTGTTTGCAGATCCCTTGCCCCCTCCCTTACAGTTTGCTAATGGTAAGAACGAGAGAGTGCAGGAGTATTCTCAGCATCATCAGCACCAGAGGCAACACTCTGCTTCTGTTGCTCCACCTCCTCCACCCCCACTTCCATCTACCAAGTCCTCAAACGCTCCCCAGCAGTCTTCGCAGGGCGGCGACTCGGCTGCCTCCAGCCTGACTTCCTATGACAGCGAGGTGGCTAACCTCACACAGTCAGCTCTCTCGCCATCTTATCCGTCCCCACAGATATTTCCTCCGTCCTCCACCACCTCTGCCTCGGCTGCTGCTCTGCCCGCCTCGTCACTACACAGACCCCAACCCATGTCCCATTCTCACCCCTATTACAGCGGCTCGAACGACTTCTCAGTAGGCGTTCATACCACAGCCCAGGACCGAGGCACAGCCGCACTCACCACCACCATGACGTATGCGACCACCACCATGACGGCAACTGCCGCCGCTACCACCACCACAACCTCTCCAGCATCCTCAGACTACAGCATGACCATGGCCGGGCCCAAGGTCGGCCTCAGCACTGGGGGAAGAGTTGCTGACTACACTCATCACACCACTATTATACACAAGAGCGGAGATTGGCAGGATGCAGTGGTGGATTCTGGGATTGAGGAGCTGGACAGCCACAGCAGCAGTGACCACCATTTGGAAATGCTGGGACTGAGCGGGTTGAGAGGAGAGAGAGGAGGGGTTGGAGGAGATGGGAGAGGGGGAGAGGGAGAAAAAGGCGGTGAACATCAGGATCCTTGCACAACCTACTCAGGTGGGCAAACATTTGAGGTGCACAGCGCCAAACTGGCAAACCCTGTGTTTCCAAAGATGACTCATTACAAGGAGGGGGGAGGGAGGGGTCCGCCTGTAGCACTACGTAGGCAGAACAGCACCAACCCTGCTCCTTTGCAGCTACAGAGACAAAGCATCCCAGACGAGGCCGGTTTAGACGGAGCTCTCGTAGACGAAAGGAAGCACAAGCACAGTCGGTCCAAAATGGAGGATGGCTTTAGCTCCGCCCTGGCTGCCTGCTTAGAGAGGCCCATAGACACTCGATCAGTGGGCTGGGGTGACATCGAGGAACACGAGCAAGGTGGACTCCAGAGAGGTGGGATCGTTTTGGAAAGCCGCAGACTTCACTCACCGCTTTCTGGTGTGAAAGCCAGCATTATTAATGAACTGAGTTCCAAGCTGCAACACATGAGTGGCATGAAGAGCATGGATGACTATAGCCACATGCCAAAGTCACCCACCATGCACAGGTTTGTTTTTATCAACCAGTCCTTTCTGCTGCTTATTTCTTCTACAGTTTTATATTAATGTTGTAAATTTAACCTCTCTGGTTCATTTTGTGTCTTTCAGGTATTCAGCAGATTTCACCGATGCATTTCACAGCCCTCCTACTGGTCACTCCACCTCACCGCTACCCACCTCCTCCCCGCAGCATTGTCAGATCCTGACACCCAACCTCTCGGCCACCCCTTCCGTCTCACCTTCCTCTCAAGTCGCAGCGCAGCGCAACTGGACCCGATCTCCCTCTCCACAGATGCCTTCCTCCCCGGTTCACTCTCATCCTCCTCATTCTCCAACCTACTGCCCATACCCGACGTCGCCAAAGCATAGGTCCAAGTTGCGCAGGCAGACTTTTGATTTTCAGTGCAGCCCCACTAAGGAGATGCGGTCGTCAGTTTCCCGGCGCCGGGCTCCCAGTCCTCTTATCTATAACACTGAACAACCAAACCCGACTCCTCCCAGACCCTCCTCTCTCCCCATCCTTCCCAGTACACCTGTCTACAACAGCCCCTTTGAATTCCCAGGGCCCCTCACTCCTCCATCTCCGGGCCTTCCTCTAGGAGACACCTACAGGGCTTCAACTCCTCCCCTGTTCTCCCCATCAGGTGTGCCGAGTCCAAACCCGCTGCTCGTCTCTCGCTCTCTCTCCCCCACTCATTTTCTCTCTGGAGCCTCCTCCCCAATGCATTTGCCACCTAGCCCCTCTTGTGTGAATTACCCCCACCTCAATGCTCCTCCACCAGCCAAACCGTTTGCCATCAAACCCTTGCCCTACTGGACCAAGTACGACGTTGCCGACTGGCTGGCTTATCTAAACCTGGGTGAACACAGAGAGCGTTTTATAGACAATGAGATAGATGGATCGCATCTGCCTTCGCTCACCAAGGACGACTTCTTGGACCTGGGAGTGACACGTGTAGGACATCGAATGAACATCGAGAGGGCGCTGAAGAAACTCACTGACAGGTGAGGGAGGACGAATAGACTCTGAAACACGTAGAGGCACCGGGGTCAAAAGGTCAAAAAGGAAACACTGGATGGTGAAGGAAAGTCAAAGTGTCTCATTATTTCAATGCCATCCCTTTCTTCAGTAGAGTCATATCATTTGATAAGTTATCCCATCTTCTGTCCATCCCTTTCTCTTTATTAACCAGTGTTTTATCAACCCTGTTTAGTTTGATCCATCTTTCTTTCTTTTCCTCCCATTCTTATTCTTTGATTTGGCCTCCTTCTCTCCCCAGGCGGCTCTCCTCTCCTTTGCATGTCACTTCTTCTCCCCGAGACACAGACTGAGGGAGTGAAGGGGTGATTCAGAGGTGAAAGAAAGGGAGAGAAACAAATTGACAAAGATGAACAATAACAGAAGATTTGCAAGAGAAGATCAGTGGACACCAACAGGTTGAACTAAGACTAAGTGATGGATGTGTGTGGGGGAAGGTGTTGTCTTTCAAATTTGTTTTACATGTAGAGAACACTGTTTTGAAATTTGTGGAAAGACTATTGGCCAAGAAAGACAGTCAGAATTTCTAAAGATGACACTCTTCAACTGAAAATATACTTTAAAACTTTTGATGGACAGGCATTTAATTAATACACCGTTTTGTGCTGTAAAAGAATAAACACACATATACACACTTACACTCTCACACACATTGACAGATGGATTCTCACACCATCTGCTGCTCAGCAGCGATGAGAAAACTTGAGTCTGAGTTCAAAGAGAAGCTGAAAAGTTGCTGCTTAAAGGGCAAAGCCCAATTAAATGTGATTGATTGTGGCTGAGCCAGAAACTGGTGAAATCAGTAACATAAGGGCCACATCCTAACATCAGTTTGTAGCTTTAAGCAGATCAGAGTATCAAATGGCTGAGCTCTGGAGCCAAAGTCTGAGTATGATAGAAAGGGTTTTGTTTGTAAATGATGCTAGAAGAAAATGATAGACAACAATAGTACTGTTTTTATATAATTGCCATATTCCCCCCAAAGGATGCCCCAATAAGCTTTGTATGTATGTACTTTGCGAGCGCTAAATATATCTTACATGTTAAACGGGATTCACTATTAGTAGAACCATTTGTTTTGTACTAAGTGCTGATCGCAATCATTCATTTCCAACTGGTCAGGGTATTTATTACTGTTGAAATCAAATTGTGAATAATAAGGACATACAAATACTGAGAAAATTTTGTTGTGAATGTTTTTCCCTGATTATTCTACAGGAAGGAGAGGAAATCCTAGGAAGGAGCGGAATCAGAAAGAGGTTAGCATGTCATCTCAGAGCATCTTTTCTTAGACTTTACTGGTGTTTATGGCCATAGCACAGGTCAAGGGATGGACCCATCTTCTTCGATGCCATAATGTTGACGGCTCTCTCACACAGCAGGTGCAGTGATCAAAAAGGGCTTTTTACTGCTTCTCTGTCTGCCTAACTTCCTCAACCTTCAGCCTCCGTGAGTCAGTGTGTCTGATTTTTGCGCGTGTGTGTTTGTCAGCCTGCGTTGGTAGCCAAATGCTCTCGCCTCTCTCTTTCTGATGCCTTTTCCAATTCATATTTATAATGGTCAGAAAACTTTTTTCTTTCTTGCAACAGTTGACAATCCCAACGTTTCCCTGGTCCACACATTATCCCTGGAAAAGAAATGCTCTGACCCACTTTTAAAACGGAACTTTCTGTGATAAAATACTGTATGTTACATTTAGGTGAACATCCTGGATTATTTTTTTTTAACATACCAGTTTAGCCATTTCCTGCAGTGACTTCAACTGTAAGGCAAAAACAAATCATTTATAGCTCTGTATGTAATGATGAAGACGATGACAATGATAACATAAAAATATAGTATAATAAAGATTATAATATTAGGTATGTAAACATTTTTAAGAATCTCCGTCTTCCAAATAGTGTGGGCAAATTCTTTGAAGCTTTGTTTATGTTTCCTTTTGGGTTTTCTGTAAATGCTTTCTATACTGCTCGCCCTGTGGTGACCCCAGTGAAGCTGACACGTTAGTTAATGCATATTTTCTACATGTGAGTTTAAAATTATGGCTCTTTATTCTCCAGCTAAGTTGCCTCGATACTATCTCATGATGGGCGCTTTTCTAAGAGGTGAAAAGACTGAGCAGTAGTGTAGAAAGCATTACATTACTATGATTTAAAAGAGTATTTTAGGTCTAGTGAGATGCATAACGAATATGACTACATACAGTATAAGTATGCAGAGATAAAAGGAATATATATATATATATATATATATATATATATACATATATATATATGTATATATATATATATATATATATATATATATATAAAATTGTTTAAAATAAAATATACTATATACTGATAAACAACATGATAGAGGTACAACTAAGGTGTTGAAATAAATGCTAAAATAAACTCTGGCCCTGTCGTGATTCTCATTTATCCTTTAATTTCCTCCTCTGACAGATTCACATAATGATCCGCTTTAAAGTGCTGTGTTTCAATTGAGTCATTTGGCAGCAGCTCATCGCAGCCCTGCGGTGGTTGAACACAACATTGTTTTCGGGTCTAGGATTGTTTTCCCATCAGGCTCGGTGAGCTAATAGGACAAAAGTTTGGAGCTCACAGGGTAGGAAGAAGATGAGATGTCTTAATTCAAAGCAAGCAGCAGCTGCATTCATGCAGCAAACCCAAAGACGCCTGTAAGGCACGAAGAAAATGAAAAACAACTTGGAAGGAGATGAATACGAGACTGTTTGCTGGCATGGTGGACAGTTTAAGGTTCATGGGAGAAAATTGTAAATATAATGCTGTTGTTTATTTAAAGTTTTTCCAGGTGTCCGGGTTGCCCGTTCTTTGTTTTTTTCTAGCTGGGTTCTGCTCATAATTAACAAAATTACAGAAGTCAGAGATTTTTTTTTCTGTGCAGATGAAGCCACAAGGCAGCATTTTCCTTTGCACAGTGTGAAGAAAACGTCAATGGTGAAAAACATTCCTCACTACACACATAGCTTTAATTAGGGATTTTAAAAGTTACTTTATCTTGTTATCTGACTAATCTTTGAGTGCAGTTTTCATTGTGATCTTTTCTTTGGTACAAATTACATGTGTGACAAATTAAAGGAGAAACCATCAGTTACAAACATGCTGGGCCCAATGTGCCATCAGAACAGCTTCTGTGCTTTTCCAAAGACTCAACAAGTGTTTGCACTTATACTGGAAAGATGTACACCATTCCTCCTCGAGACATTCTTTGATTTATTGCTTTAATGATGGTGGTGCAGAGTGTTACGTTAACACATCGCTTCAAAATTTCCAACCGCAAATGCCACAGCACATTAAGTATCTGCAACTGTTCTTTCTTCCCTAGTTTAATCTGGTAATGTCCTTAATTTCCCACTCATCTCTGTTTTGAATGGAGGTCTGTGGAATATGCAAAGTAAACTGGGGCACTGATTCAGAAAAATGCTGTTAGTCGTTAAATATTAAAAAGTACTTTTCCAAAGCTGTGAGCACCACAAACACAATTCCTTTTGCCTGCATCTTCCTAGGGTGGCAGCAGAAATCGTAGAGAGACCTGGGCACATAAAGCAGAAACTATCTGATACTAGAGACAACCACCAAGTGACAAAATTTATGTTTTTGTAGTTTGGATAACATGACTCTTTAATGTCAGCTGGAAACCCTGGAAGAAATGTAAATCTCTCATTTGAGAAAATATTTGCAAAAGGTTATTGGTAGAATGTTAAACTTAAGTCTCACATATGTCATAATTTGATCTTTGTAAATTTTTGATTGTTACCAAATTTAACCAGACCAGAAACCTGTTTAAATTCTCTACAGAACCTAAAGGAACAATGATGGTGGTGAAGCTAAACAATCAAAGAGACGGTATCGAATGTCTGTTGGGCATTGGTTCCCTATTAAACTGTGTAAGATGATTGTTTAACTGTTTGTTCTGCAACTTTTCAGTTCACTCTCACGGCTTTCATAGGCTATACGTCCCGACAATGATACGTTTTTGTTTTAATCGCCGTTTTAAAACGAAAACTATCTCCATCCACACAAGTGTTATAGCATTCTTTCAGGAATAACCTATGTCCGTACTAACAGACCTGAATTAGACACCTAATTCAATGTGTGTACAGTCAATTGCTTCCAAGTACTGTGACATAGGCTACCATGCATTCGGTAAAAGTTGAGGCTAAAATCATTTTACTTCAGTCTCCTGTTCTCAGTTTTTTTTATGTCTGGACACAGGAAAATGGTGATACCCTTACAGATTGTCGGATGATGATTGAAACAATTGTCAGAATAGTCCAAATGCTTTAATGGTTTTATGGAGTTTTTATCATTTTCAGACATTTCTGTTTCCACTTTACCAGACCAAAACGTTTCAAAATGGGTGCATAAAAGTTTCGGATTAAGGAATAGTGCGGACGTGAGGCGTAAACATAGCAAAACCTACGATTTCCCTTAAAAGATGGTGGTGAATTTCCAAGTATTACCAAGTTTACTGCATGGATATATTCGTCTGCCCACGCTCCAATGAGGATTGTTTCTAGTCGGTGCAACCTAACCGGTGTAGACCTTCATTTTGTAGCTCTTCCAGCAGCTTTTAACCAATCCGGATTGACCACGTATGTTTAACTTTATTATTATTACATTACATTTCATTTAGCCGACGCTTTTATCCAAAGCGACTTATGATAAGTGCATTTCAACCATGAGGGTACAAAACCCAGAACAACAGGAATCAAGAAAATACAATTTCTTCAAGAAAGCCAAACTACAAAGTGCTATCAGTAAGTGTCATTTTAAATGCTACTAAAGTTCTACTGTTCAAGGTAAAGTCGGAAGAGGTGTGTTTTTAGTTTGCGGCGGAAGATGTACAGAGTTTCCACTGTCCTGATGTCGGTGGGGAGCTCATTCCACCGTTTAGGAGCCAGGACAGCAAACAGTCGTGATTTAGTAGAGTGTTTAGCTCGCAGCGATGGAGCAACAAGCCGATTGGTAGAAGCAGAGCGGAGGGAACTCTACCAACGCTGCCATTTTTGGAACCAAGCAGTAGCCAATAGGAATCTCACCCATTGGTCTGAGAATCCATGTTATGAAGCCTCGAGTTCAGATTTTTGCTGTCGCCTTCTTGCCAGTTCGGAGCGATTTGGAGCCAGACATGACTGTATTTGGGCCAGCTGGGGAGGAGCAAGCGGGGGATCTGACTTGATCTGATTGGAAGGTGACTATGTCCTGCCCACTTCTAGTGGAAACCTGACTGCAGCGCAGGCCTGTCAATCAAACAGACACACCTCCCCAAAAAAACATGTTTTTTAAGGCCTAATTTCCAAATAATGACGGGATTATTTTCAGATGAACTACCACTTTAGTGAATAACACTATAAGGATTTGTGAAATATATGTATTGACTTGATATTTAATGAGTGAAGTTGAATAGGAGTCTATGGAGCTAGAGCCTTTTTGGCGCAAACCCCTAGCAGCTCTTGGTGGTATTGCAGTTTTAGGCGCTTCCGCATCGGCCTAACTTTTCAACCCGGAAGCTACGTCCTCCTGTAGACAATCTGTGGTTGGAACTTTAGCTTCATCGCCACGCCCACTGTTCGCTGATTGGTCTGCCATTCAGAGTGGCTGAGCAAACCTTCATGTGAACAGGGTTTCCAGACTGAAGCTTTGAGCGATAGGCGGGCAGAGTGAGGCTAAGTGGTGACCGAAAGAGAGCCAAAATAACAGAATATTGGCTTTACAATAACTGTACTACCAGAAACAGGACTCTAAATTACACATAATGCTGCTGGATGAGTTAAAAATGATTTGCCTTCGCATTTCTAAAAAGTGACATGTCAGTGTCGTGTTCACAACTTGTTGCTCCCAACAGGCCAAATACATTCTGAGGCCAGAGAGAGACAGCAGCAAATACACTGTAACTCTGGATGACAATGGTGTTTCTCTTTAACTCCTGGCTTGTATCCAGGAAAGAGTAGAAGAAGTAAACAGTGTGTGGGTGAACATGCTGCATCCTGTGCTCTCTTTCTTGGCCTGACCAGAGAACAGCAGGTCATAGAGGAGCACAGGACTAATGTGGCAGTTCATGGGACTTTCCCCCTCCCTGCTGTCACATACTCTCACTAATAAGCTCACATGACCTTGTGCCACACTGACACAATTCTGTGACCAGTGAACATTCAAAATGAAGGTTCGGCATCTCATTAGCACCATATTGAGAAAGACAGTGGGAGGGACAGGCAGGGAGAGAGAAGGAGGGGGATTCTTCCAGCTGTTTTTTTTAATAACAGCATGAAGACAAAGTGAGAGGGTGATTGTCTCAGAGAGCTAGTAGAGCTAAACAACCTTGTAGGGAGGAAGCCATTGAGTTAAAGAGGCAAAGGATGGGGTTAAAGTAAAGGAAAAGAGGAAGAAGAGTTCATCCTGGTATGACTGCAAAATAGACAACACAGCTGATGGGGGAGGAGCGCAAGAAAGGTAAGTTTCTCCCTCCTCTGTTTGCCCTGAAGCCAATTAGCATTGAGCCATGCAGATGCTCTGATTTGTTTGATAATTTTTATTTTCTTTTTTTTTTTCCTGCTGGCTTGGATTGTCTGAGTGTCTCACGCCCACTTTGAGATCAACAACGTGTGTGTGTGTGTGTGTGTGTGTGTGTGTGTGTGTGTGTGTGTGTGTGTGTGTGTGTGTGTGTGTGTGTGTGTGTGTGTGTGTGTGTGTGTGTGTGTGTGTGTAACTTTAAATGCCAGGGGGAAATTGGGTCAGTGAGAGAGGAGAGAGGGAGAGGAGCATGTGTTAGAGGAGGAGAGACACACCAGGAGAGGGGGAGACAGACATGGAGAGAAATCCTCAGCAGCCCCTTGAAGTGCAGTAACAAGTGGTCACTTGAGTAATCACTGGTGATCCAGAGAAATGTAAGTGCTGGTTGCTCCCAGGCATGACTGCTCTGCTGCCACTCTTTGCTTTTGTTTTTTTGTTTCTGCTTGTTGAATGAAGTTTTTAGTATTAAAATACTTTGATATGAATGCATCTGTGTGATAAAATCAAAAGGGTGAGCTGCTGAGTCCTGTTTCAAACTTGCACCCGTTCGCTTCTCTTCCTTACTTCTGCATGGACAAGAGAACATGAGGATCAAGTCAAAAAGAAACTCAACAGGGACTTTCCACTAAGTTTCCAGTTGCAGAAGCTCATAGAAAGTAAGAAAGAAAATCTGAAAACACATGATCATGTAAGCATAAAGGCCAGCTAGCTGAGGGAAAGAAGGTCCTCGATGAGCATGACTTTGGGTCATGCTCAGTCTTGTGATAAGGTGTGGTTAGTCACTTTTATATTACTCAGCCAGCAATGTGTCAATGTTTTGCATAGACAGAAATATGCCTGAATGTGACTGTTCCTTGCATGTTTGTGCATGCATCTCCCTTCTTTTGTTCAGTTTGCCTTTTCCTTCCTGTCTATCTGCCTCATGTGCACATGCATGTTCAAAAGATGTCTGCTATGTGGAAACTTTATTCCCTTGAAAATATGTTGCCGGATCAGAAATCGTCCCCCACTGCGCTCTTGTGGTTATGATCCCTGAACTGAATAGCGGGAGGAGTCAGGAGTGGCAGACAGTTGGTTCTAATAGGCCTTGTATTAGTCAGAGCAAAGGGAAAGATGACCTTTCCGTGCTGTTTATTTTGGGAAGGCAACAGGAAGAATGCTGGAGCAGCTGTTCTATTCCTGCTGGCAGATCCCACCCCTGTGAATTCCAGTCTGCCACTGGAACGACACTCCCCTCACTCAGGCGGGTTTGAGGGTATCTGAGTATTGTACAGCGTACATAACACTTCGTCAGGATCAGTAGTTGTAATGGCAATAAGTTCAGCAACACTTACGTGCAATGCAAGGTTTTAACCAACACTAATTTGTGGTCAGACATGTCTGCCACAGTGCCACAGAGAGGGAACAGCTTTGTTTACCAGGAAGTCATCCTGCTGTGGCTACACATTTCACTGCGTTGAACCTGTTGCACGATAATCATTGTCTTGTGTCTGCCAATCAAAAGCAGTCTTTCCTTGCATGTTTTGCATTTTAACCTTTCTGGCAACTTAACACGAACAGATATCTTCTGCCTTCTGAGACAGACGCGTTACCAACAATGGCGAGTCTCCCCAAAGAGCCGCCTGAGAGTACCAAGAAACAGAGTTTCTGGATGGTGAGGAATATATTTATGGTTGAATCTAAGAAAATTACCAAAACAGTAGTGCATCGATACTTCTTTTTCTTACATATCATCACCTTCTTCCATCTTTTCCTCCCAGCCAGGGAACTATGTGCGTACAGTGCAACGAACAGATCAGTCCTTCCAGGCCTGTAACGACATAGTGGCCTGCTTCATGGAGAGAGCAAAGGTAGAGAAACAGTACGCCCAGCAGCTCAGCCAGTGGAGCAGCAAGTGGAAGTCCATAGTGGATTCTCGTGAGTATGAGAAACTGCACGATGGGGAGCCATGCTGGCCTAAAACCAGATGTACTCCCAGGCTGTTTTCACCATCTCGGCTTTCATCAAGTTAGAATTACGTGGTGATTCTTATTAAATGAGAGCATCTGTACTTGTTTGAAAACTTCGAGTGGATAAATGGAGGTCATTATTTCTTTATTGGTTCTATGACTCACCTCTGCTCTGTGTTATTTCATTCCTTTATTTTTCTGCCTCCCCAGGGCCACTTTATGGCTCCCTCATGAGGGCGTGGCAGTGTTTCTTCACCTCCACCGAGCGTTTGTCCGCCCTCCACTCCTCCATCTCCCAGTCGCTCGTCACAGAGGAAGGGGAGCGGGTAAAAACCTGGCAGAAGGAGACCTTTCCAAAGAAAATCTTCTGTGGCTTCAAGGAGAGCCATGAGAACAACACAAACTTTTCGCAGGCCCAGAAACCCTGGTCCAAAAAGCTGATGAAGGTCCAGCGCACATAAATCCTTTACATGTTTCTATGTGTGTCTGCACATGCTTGTAATGATACACCCAGCAGCCAGTTATCTTAGCTTAACGCAAAACACTTAACAGAAAAACATAGGGAGACAGCATGCCTTACAGTTTTGTTTTACCTGGTGCTTCGTACAAAACATCTGCTGAAAGCTGCTAACCGGTTGACGGCCATAACTCAAAATTTTACTGCAGACAAATGAGATTAGTATTCAGTATCTCATCTAAGTTTCAGCAGCAAGGCAAATAAGATTATATATGTCAAACTTGTAATATATTTTTCTCTATTTGTATTTAAAGCATGTGTAACTTTAACGACAATGAATTTCTAAAGCTAATTTCGATAGACTTAAACTAGCCATGAAAAATAAATGTTTGAAATCAAGTAAAGGAAGTTTAGTTGACCAATATTTTGCCTTTTGAATTTAAAATATGGACACAAAATCATATCAAATGAAGTCCTACATAAAATGCAACCTGTTGTATGGAAAGTTTTGTGAGCTGGCTATTTCTTGGCTAGGCCTTTGCAGTCTCTGGGCCCACTACAATTAAGGCTCCAAGAGGCAACATGTTGACAATGTTAACATAATTAATGGACTTAAAAGGTTTTGGAAGGGGATTTTTATGTTTAACTTTTTGACAGAGCATAGCCAGGTCTTTCTCTCAAGCTTTTGCGGAAAGCTAAGCTAACCATCTCACTGGCAACTAGACATCTAACTCTCAGAAATAAAAGCATATTTCCCAAAGTTTTCAATCAAGTAAATAATATGTATATGTGAATTTGGTTTAACAGCTGGAGAAGGTGCGAGTGGCGTACCACAAGTCCTGTCAGAGAGAGCAAGCAACACTTGACAAAGAGAAGCAAGCAAACGAAAACTCTGAAATGAGTGAAGAGAAAAAGCTGAAGATCGCAGGGGCCAGAGAGAAGGCCACCGAGGAGAAGGAAAAGGTGAGTAGAGACGTTTACACACTGCAGCCCTTCACTCCAAGTCAGTGCTGCATGTTAAATAAGGGATGCATTCACAGCACATCTAAATGCACAATTCCTGATCCACGACATTTAATGGAGTTAAACATGTGGCATTCCAGGAAAGTGTTGTTGGCCTGCTGCATGTGGGGATATTTATTCAGTTGAGAAACTCGACTCTAAACACGAGCTCCAGTTCCAAGCAGTTCCCTTGTATGGAGATGTGTTATTGTTAGTCTGTTCAGTGTTTATGGAGACCAGCATGGGAACAGTGGAGAGCGGCAGATGATTTATACATATTGGATCTTCCGTGAAATGGTTTCTCCTGAAATGCCTGCAGACTAGAGAGCGATATGAGAAAGTGCTGGAGGATGTGACGTCCTACACGCCTCGCTACATGGAGGAGATGGAGGCCATCTTTGAGCAGTCGCAGGAGGAGGAGAGAAAAAGGATCAGCTTTCTGAAGCAGGCCTTCCTCTCCATCCACAGACATCTGGACGTCACCAACAACGAGAGGTGAGCAGCCACCTGAGCGCTTGTTTGTATCCATATATATGGTGCACAAATTACTGAGTCACCACAAAGGCAAGTGCTCTGTAGCCACTGTTCTGTGTCTTTGTGTCAGTGTGAAGGCAGTTTACAGTGAGCTCCACCACACACTGATGTCCATCAGTGAACAAGATGATCTCAAATGGTGGAAGAACAATCACGGTCCTGGCATGCCCACCGACTGGCCAAAGATTAAGGTATACATGCAGAAAAACACAGAATGTGAAGACAAAAAAAATTCAAAAACATTTACTTGAAGAAATTTTAACTCTTTCATTGAGTGGGTATTTCTATATTACAAATGTAAAAAGACAAATAAATGAAAGGTAACTTTTCTCTATTATGACAGAAAATTGTCCTTCCTGTTGGGTAGGAGAGGACATTTCATCACCCATTTAAACAAAACTCTTAGGATTTTTTATTTATACAGTGTGATTTGAATTTACAAACATGCGTTGCAGTACAGTTTTTGTTCTCGTGGACCTGTTTGTTGATAAGATGATTTTCTGTCTCATCCTCCAGGAATGGGTCCCACCAGTGAAAAAGCTAAAGAGAAAGAAGAGAGACCAGAAAGGAAAGGAAAGCCGACCGTAGGTTCTGTTGGTTTGTTATATAATCTCAGATTAATGAATAAGAAAAATATAATAACCCAGATTTAAACCCAAAGCATTTCAGCCTGAGTCTTATTTATGGAGTTTGACATGTCTTCTCTTAGTGTGATGATTGGAGGTGTGAAGGTGCGAGCTGTGTACGACTACGTGGGAGAGGAGGGTGATGAGCTGTCCTTTAAAGCAGGTGAAACATTAAGTGTGATGCGATGACGTCATTAAATCTCAGAATTAGAGCAACATTTTTATACAGAATTACAACCCCTGTATCAGCATAAATCTGAATGACAGTACAGACAGACAGAAAGGCAATCCATCCCTCCACAATGATTACAGACAGGCGGGTGTGTTGTGTGTGGTTTGTAAACCTGAAGTTTTAATTTCATAACTTGTCGCTACTAACAAAGGAAATTGCCTGGTGTAGCTTTGAAGGACAAAACTGACCTGTGTGGAGTTTCTTTTATGTCTGCCTGACCAAAAATCTGAAGTGTGCCCACAAAAATGCTCTGTCCTCTGCGTATGTTAAGGAACTAGAAAAAAGTTTTGTTTTGTGGAAGAGTAGTTTCCTCAGCTAACTGAACGTTAAGATCACTCAGTTTCTGCAAAGTCCAAAAGCTGTCCTTAAAATTTGCTTGAGGAAAGATATTTTGCTTGTGAAAGTGCATTTATTGCCGTTGCTTTCATTTGGTTTGAAACTCTGCTTGACGAAAATGGGACGTAGCATCTGCAAGGTTTCTGGTGGGAAGTTTTGAAGCCTGGATTTACTGTTTGGCTTGCAGCCGGTGGTTTTGGAGTCAGAAAACCCGCATCTGGGCTATTTGATGAGGCTCAGGGTGAATGCACCACCTTAAGGCAAAACACCTCTATAAATATCCTCCAAACCACAATTTAGATCCTAACGCATGTAAAATGAGAGATATTTAAGATTGCAAAGATACAGTAGAGGTGGTTTGTTTAGATCCAGCATCGAGTGGCCTTAACAGGAAATACATGTTGAAGCACTTTTCTATTAGTTTTAACATGTTTGTATCAATTAGCTGCTCTATGTACACTATGCACAGAGGTTTGTTTATTGTCAAAGTGTCAGATTATGAGCAAGGTGGCCAATGGACATACTCCAAAAACCTTTGACTTTCCTGGAAGTCAAAATAAACTAAGAATCCAACTTGCTTTTGAATTCTGCATTCATGCATATAACTCGCTTCTTATTGAAACAAGTTTGTTTATAATGTGATTATGTTAAATCTCAGAGGCAAAACATCTATAGGCGTTTTTTGGACCGCATAAATTATTTCACAGTTGCAAGAACAGTGGGAGGGAGTTCCTCTTTTATTGTGTGTCCACACCCTGGTTATCTCCCCCGTCACGATAAGAACTGTGGTGACATAAGTGTGAAGGGATTGTTCGAGCACAGGCAACCGCCATGTTTGAAAACTGTGTAAACAGTAAGCCTTGAGCTTTCATTTGACAAAGAGAAAAATCAAAAGTCGCCCTGTTACGCCGTGATATGTCACTTCAGAATTCATATTGACAGTGTGAATGCAAACTGGAAAAAGCCTTAGAACCTATGTAGCTGTCAGGGGAACTTTCTGGGGGATAGTTCCTCTCAAGAAAGTCCTTAGAAATGTTTGGTCTGAAAACGCTTGTCTATTGTGACCATGAGTGAGCTGTGCTTTCTTCTTTTTGAATCCAGGTGAAGTGTTCCTGAAGGTCGAGGAGGAGGACGACCAAGGCTGGTGTCGAGGAGTTCTGAGCAACGACAAGGAGGGCTTCTATCCAGCCAATTATGTTGAAGTTGCCGAGTGAAATCACACTGTCAAACATGTTATGTTTTTGTTTTTTTTAATAACATTTATTATCATTTAAGATGTTGTCACACTGATTCTGAGTGTAAAGTCGGATATAATCTGTTCCCAGCTGTTTTTAAAATGAAAAGTTTTAAGGCCTTAATATTCTAACCTACCTGGTTTGAGAATTTCTGAAATATGAATTAACTTATCAAAGACTATAATGTACTGTTTGTGCTGAATGTGTATATGTGTATGTGTTTGTGTGTTTGCATGCAGGTGTGCATGTTCAGACAAAACAAAAGAGAACCAGAGAAGATATTTATTTACTGCCATCATGTCTGAGTCATTAGGCCGCTGTAATGAAGAGGAAGCAGATAGACAGGGTTTATCCACCCACAGTTTACAATGGTGGGTGCAGGCAAGGTTAATGTTTACTTAATAATTATTATTATGTAGAATACACAGCAGTTCCGTTGAGCAAGGGAATGGATTTTCAAAATAAAAGTATAAGTATATGGCTCTAATCCATCTTGTTGACACATATTTTATAGTCCTCTTCTGCTTAAAAATACCATTTGCTTCTTGTTCCTTCACTTAAACGTTTGAACTTCACAAAACACTATTGATTTTCCCTGAAGATTGTTTTCACATTCATCTACTGAAGCAGAAAAGCTTCTCTGTGCTCACCTAAAAATCTGAGATGAAGACATATGGGATGCATTTTGTGATGTAACAACCAGTCCCGATTCCATATATTATATATCTAACGCAAACATAATGAGGAAAGTTGAAACCTCCTGAGCTCATAATGAAAATTGACTTTTTAGTGAAGTAGGAGATTTGCACATTCAGAGATTCTGGATTTTGGCAGAAGGCCAAAATGTAATTAAAAAAAATTCAACAAAGCAATTTAACTTTCTGGTTAAATTATATTACATGCAAATTATTATTCCAAGCAGAGTACTTTTGTTTGACCAGACAGGATCTTTCGTACAGTGACCGCAACAGATCAAAAACAAAAACATACATGTGTTCATATGTGCCATAATCTCATAAATATTTGTACATTTATTCATATTGTGTGCACTTTTTGTGTCTTTCTCTATGCTGCTGTGACGACTAAATTTCCCCACTGTTGGATTAATAAAGTAAAATCTAATCTAATCTAATAATTTTGAAAAGAAAATTTAAAATTTATTTGATAACATAACCAGGTAATTTTTGGACATGAAAAATTTATGTAATTACACAAATAAAACATCTTCTAAATAAAAAGATATGTGAGAGCATAATAGCATGAGAATTCAGTTGCAAACATGAAAGAATACAATGAGTGTTGGATGTTCTTTTACTTTGAAAGGCTATTAATCCTTTTGACCTTTGCCACTTTACTGCCCTGGTTTACGTCACCCACCCATTTCATTTATATCTGTGAAATGTTTAACTAGAGATGTGCAACAAGTGATAAATATCTAACTAACCAGCCAGCCTCACAACACAGTGTGTTGTGACAGAAGACTCTTTAGGAAAGAAACCTGTTGGATGACATTTTTTAGGTACAACTGACGAATGAAAAGATGTGAAACTGCCTTTGTAACATTTCTAAGACCTGGGAGTATTTGATGTCTGTACTTGTACTGTAAAATCTTCATTCAGATGACTCTGCATCGGTAAGTATGTTTCAGATGTTCTCATGTTTAGAGGACTTGTGAATTTTATCTTCTTGTTGAAGTTTCTTATATGAGGCTGAATGTACACATGTGCTCCTGTGATTACTGATGTTATGTTATTGGTCGTCACATTCTCTTAAATCATGTTCTCTCTGTCGCTGGCAGGTTGAATCACGATGGAATTTGCTTGTAGGTTTGTTTATGTGAAACCGTCGTTGAGTCAGAAGGACAGCCAGCGACCCAATGCCAATGTCGTGAAACGCTCAGGTGGGATTTCATTCAAGTCTAAAGTTAAAACACTGACGCTGCCTTTAAAAAAAAAGACAGATGTCACATTTCTGTGTCCACTTGGCTTCTCAGTTGTACTTTTCCCAATTCCACGCATCACTAACCAAACACGCAGGTACTTTGCAGCTTCAGTGAAGTTTGACAAAACCTATTTCAGCTATCCATAACAGGAACGGGAAACATCCGATTTTAGTGTCAGCTGCAGATTCAAACAGCGTCTTTGATGACTCACCAGTTTGAAAAAAATCCATCAAAGACGCACAAAGCTGTTACTTTCTGCTCAACTGTCACCTGCTGGCACTCTCCATTCTCCGGAGGACGTCAAAATAAATACTGGGAAATGTAGGAAGTCATTAAGTGAAGTTGAGAGAACGATTAAAGAACTATATTCTAAAACGTAATCACAAAATAGCACTTGTTTGCTCTGAATATCAAAGATTGATGATACATAACTATGTAAAAGTGTCTGTAGGTGTATTTTTCCTTTCATCAGAGTCTTCTGGGTGACTGGTTGGTTAAGTACCATTATGTGTTATGCAATCAGTGACACACACAACCTCTCCTGTCTGTCTTCGAGGAGATATTCCTTTCACATACTTTGCTTTACCCAGAAAAAGCCATCTGCCACCTGAGTCACATTTTCTTCACAGCATAAAGGTCATCGCTGCGCCAGTTGTTTTTGTCTGTGCTCACATTTTTCTTGCTTGAGGCTCCCTTCAGATTAACAGCCCATGTATGTATTAATTTCTTGATTTTCATGCTTTCTAGCTCTCCTTCCTCCCGTTAACCGGATCCGTCCTAGCACTCCTCCTCCTCCTCCTCCTCCTCCTCCTACCTCAACAAATTCTGTAAAAGCCAACTCACCGAAGCCCCTCACTTCTCCTCCCAAGATCATCGAGCAGCTGAAAAAGAAGAAGGTGCAGCAGGTCATGAAGCCCAGTGTCTTCTACGAAAATGCTGATTTTCACAAAAAGCTGGAGGTGGCTTCTTCCGGCAGCGTAACTCCTCAACAGTCAACACCTCCACGAAAGACAGGTACAGTGACTGTAACACTATTACTGTAGCTGTATGCCTGAAGAAGGTTAGTTTCTGTGCTGTTTCATTATTTCAGATACCTGACACAACACTGAGGTCTCCTGAATGCACAGAAGAGGTGCTGCTCTCCCACTTACTTAAATGCAGCCATTCAAAAAGCCTTTGTGAGGTTCTAAAAAAGAGTCAATCTTTTCTCATCACAGTCACACACACATGGCTGTAAAATCACAGGCCACTAATGGCCACAGAGCAGTTCCACTGGAGATGTTTCAGGCAAGTGCTGCTCTTTCATTTCATGTGCCCAGATTTATCCTGCTGGTGTTAATGTACCTTCGATTTCCACAGCAACATTTGTCATCAAAGGTTCTTATCATGAGCTTTAAATTCCTGTTTACTTTATTTCTTCGAATATTCAACAAAAAAGGCAGAATTATGAGTGTGTCCAGAGGTATGTCAAAGAAAAATGTGAGTTAAACAATGTGAAATTTTTCATTTAAATTTAGACACATTATTCGAGTCAGAAATACTTTTGAAACAGCAGATTACCCAGACCGATCTTGGGGGAGTTCTTTGAATTTATATGGGGGTATTCAAAGATAACTTCAGCCAAAAATACAAAATAAATAAGTACCTTCTTTTAATTATTGTTTTTTAATCCTGCAAGTGGTCCTGGTCTTATTTGTGCATGTTTGAGATACAGTAGCATAACTGGTGCTTCATATTTGGGGTGGAAGCAGAAATCACAGATGTTGAGCATCCATCACCTTTACCTGTTTATCCAAAGGGCCGCAGGGGGTCCTGGGAGCTGATCCAAGCCAACATTGGGCAAAAGGCGAGTCATTCACAGGGCTTACACGTACAAGGATTCACACTCACACCTACGGCCAATTTAGAGTCATAAATTAAACTCACATGCATGAGTTTGGACTAAAAGCCAGAATAAAAACCCACGCAGCCACGGGGGGAAACTAATCTGCATGGTCTGATACCATCAGATGTGAGGAAGGCATGATTTCAACTTGAATATCATTGCTCTCTTTCTACAAATTAGAAGTCTGTAAAGTAACATGAGACCAGATATGTCAGTGACATTGACAAAAAAAACTGTGTAACATATGTTTCAGTCACACAGGCTGATACCTAAACAGCTTAATAAGTTCAATAAAGCTCTGATACATCAACATCTGTGATTTCTGCCCCCAGCCCAAATATATAGCATCAATTATGACACTCTACATCTGCTCTGATACCAATCTGACAAACTAGATTGGTGTATCTCTAGATGTGGATGTACATCACTGTGTTTGGTGATGAGATTTAACTGAACCAATCTTTTAGTTGAGTAGATCAATAATAATCTTTAATTTTGGGATCAATTACTCCTTTAACACTCTGCCCCTGTCTGCTTTACCCAGCTCTTCTTCCACCACGTATGAGACCTGCAGCAAGTAACCCGTCCCTTTTTCACAACCAGCCACTCGCCTCCCTCAACACCAACAGTCAGGCCTATGACCTGCCAAAAAGTGAGCCGGATTTAAATGCACCTCCCTGGGTGTACTCCTACTGTACACCAGAGGGCACCGGGGCTGAGGTGAAGCTGCCGGCTAATCCTGGCATCGTGCAGACATCAGGTAAAAGACTTAATTTATAATTTGATTCCAGTTTGTGTGGGTTAAAGATCACAACCCGTACATAACAGTTTCTTCTGCTCTTACCTTCCAGCCCCAGCTCTACCTCCAAGACCTTCATTTATGAAACTACTGCCAGAGTACCTGGTGCTGTTACCTTCATCATCTCCTTCATCTTCTCAAAAGTCTTCCTCCATCCAACCACTTGAAGGTAAAGGTAATTACATTAGTCTCTGCCAAGCTATCCAATGACCAATATCTTGGTAATAATGTTGTGTTATTCCCAACGCAGGATCAGAGGATAAAGGTCCTCTGCCAGGAAATCCCAACGTGGTCCTTGTCAGTTTAGGCAAATTACTCTCAGAGGAAAAAGGTCAGTAAACCTTTATCATACCTCCATTATCAGCCATCTGGTTTGATTTTTTTTTTAGATTTACTTATGATGATTATGCTGCCTGTTTTTCCAGTGAATCCCATACAAAGAGAACCCACCTCGTGCTCCCAGTGTGGCTCTTTGCTGGACTCCTGCTATGACAACGTGGTAATAATCACATTTGACCTTTAGTCTGAAACTGATAAATGGAAACACAATTAAGAGTCATTGATCTCAAATATAAACTACACCTGTAAATCTGCTGGTTATTACTGATGGGAAATATAATATGACAAACTTCTGGAGGCAGTCGAGCATATTAAGTATTATTGATCACAACACAATGAAACAACAGATGATTGGACTAGTCTGATTGATGACTGCAAGCCAGTTTCTCAGTGAGATGTTCCCTCCTTTTGCTGTACTGCAGGTTAGTGTGTGTTACTTCTGTCAGTCCTGGGATTCGACCAGCTCTGCCAATGCACTACAGAGGCCACTAAATGGTTACCAGGATGGCCTGTTTTTGCTGAACCCTGATGAAAAGCCCCGGTGTGCCGCTGACGCTCTGCTGTTGTTCTGCATCGACATCTCAGGCTCCATGAGCATCACCTCTCCGGTACAACAACATAACTGACACTTTACTCTTGGTATCATGAGGTCAAACTTCAGTGTTTCAAATGATCGAACTCTGTTGCTTCCAGGTGTCGGCGGGAGAGAATATCATCCACAGATCCCGTCTCCAGGTGAGTCTTTATGCCTCTGTGCAGGCAACAGCTGCGGCATCTAAGGAACATATATCTGTACATCAGTCCCATGTGTATGATATCAGGAGCACCATGAGGGAATTTCTTCTGATTTGGAACAAATGTTCCCTTGTACTCAAGGATACACTAATTAAATTTTGGTGGACAAAGGTCACTGTGACTGTGAGTGTCGCCAACTCAAGAATGAATGTGCTAATTATGAAAAATTTTCACACAAATGTTTTACAGAACAAAATGATGGCGTGATCACATTTCAAAAAGTCAATATTTCATTGTGACATTATGTTCTGCAAAAGCACTTTTATGGCCCTTACTCAACACACATAACTGAGGAACAGAAGCAGAGATTGTGACCACATTTAAACTTTAGTTAGTCTAGATACTGAATTGGTCAGTCAATCTTGGGTGTCCACCTTTAAACTGTGGTGAGTGTGTAGATCTTCTGTGCTGTTGGGTTGAAGATATGTAAAGCATCCATAATTTAGAATTTGTAGTTTCTTTGCAGCAACATTTACATTTGAAGCATCATCTACTGTCACAGCTGCAACCTCATTTTCTATCAAAATCAGATTTATTGGCTAAATTCTGTCAAAGTCTTCAGTACATATTGGAGTCTTAACAGATATGGATAAAAGCTGCAACTTGAGTGGTTGGCAGATGCATACAACCCCAAAATTTCACTTTTAGTTTTATAATTCTAAAGTAACATTTGGAAGGTTGTAAATGAGTCTTGACATACTGTGATTCCAGTTAGAGCTCATTTTAAAAGAGGCCACATGAACCTCCATGTTACAGTTGAAGTAACAATAGCTGTATTGAAAATTAAGACTTACAAAACAGGAAATGTGTTGCTCGTGTACATGCATTATTACAATATTAACAGCTGTGAAGAGAAGCTATCAAGGAGCCACTGTTGATTAAAACAAAGTTTTATTTCAACAGTTTGTCCAGGAGGCCATGTTCCAGTGTGTTCAGAGACTCAGTGAAGAACAGCCTGATGTACGAGTGGGGCTCATCACCTTCAACTATCAGGTACATGTTCCAAAAAAACTCTCTTAGATTTGGATGAACATTTTTCTCCCTGATTCTCCTCACTTTATTATTATCTCGAACAAAGACGTTACTGTGGCCTTTTTCATCTGCTGATCTGCAGGTGACAATGCATGGATATGAAAATTTCACATCACATTCCCTGAGTGGTGCCGAGTTGATTGACAGCAACTATCTGAAAGAAGCTGCAGGCAGTTTCTCCAGTCCACCTCCTCTTTCACAGACCAAGGACTACCTGCAGAGACAAGTTATGGGGTACGCGGAAAACTGCAATCAGTTGTTTTTCTCTTTTTATAGATAATTGCATTATATGCGTTGCATTATATTTACATTTATGTAATCTGGTCACTCCTTTTGTTGAAAGTTTATCTGCAAATGGAACCACAGCTCTTGGTCCAGCTTCTCTTCTTGCAATCACAATGGCCTCCAGAGCGCCAGGCTCAAAGGTAAATTTGACTGTTAAGTTTTGACAGTACGTGTCTGTCTCTTGCACTGTTTAGTTTAGAGGTCACATGTACTTTACAAGCAACCTGTAGTAATAGAACTTCTTATAAAGTTTTCATGACAGATGTGTAGACATGAAAAATATTAAAATAATGATTTTAAACAGGAATTTTAATCTGATGTATGTTCATCAGGATTTTAGGGATTTGAATTTCTGTCTTCTAATGGATAGCAGACTGAATAGATGCAGGAATAAGGGGGAGAATGAGGGCTGTAATATTCAACAGCAGGACTCAAACCACTCCAACTATTTGCTGACCAGGACACCCTTAGCTAGCAGGGTTATATAATAACTTTCCTGCATTCCAGGTTTGAACTGAATTATGGTTACAGAAATTTTAGGCATAGTAAATGGATAAAAACATGTCAGTACTTCCTGTGGTGAGCAATTATATTTCTGTTTTTTTAAACAATATAACGCTGATTTGTTATCCCTGCTGATCTTAAAGGTGATTATCTGTACAGATGGGAAGGCCAACACAGACTTGGGGAATCTAGAGGTGGAGGACAACGATGCTCGCACCCTCCTCTCATCCACCATCTTCTACCAGGAGATGGGGGAGTACGCTGCTAATCAGGGGTTGGTACTTTTTTTTCCAAGTCCCAAAAAATGGGAACAAGTGTTAAAAGATGGAGGAGGACTGCTGCTGCTGAGTTGATCCAGATATTCTGTGATGAAGGTCATTCTGATGTATCCTCCTCTCTTTAGTGTGACAGTGTCTGTGCTGTCCATAGAGGGAACAGACTGCAGGCTGGATGAGCTGGGAAGGCTCGCTGATCGCACTGGAGGGAAAGTAAGAGACAGTGTTACACTGTGCTTCATGTCATTTGTTTCCACAGCTGAGTCAAATTTTTTTATGTCCACTCCTTTTAGTTAGAGCCCGAGCACCGAATGGTGCGAAAGCCCTATTGTTCTTCAAGGAACTCTTCTTCCCGATTATTCTCGTCCCTTAAGCTCAATCGCCTTTTTGGCAGCTTTAACATACTCAAAAACTCATGAAACTTGGAACTTGTGTCAGTCGTGGCAAAGGTTGACGTATTGTAGTGGTTTTGCGAGTGGGCGTGGCCAAATGTCTCATTAGCGCCCCCTAAACTGCAGCCCCGGCACCTACTTTCACCTATATGCACAAAATTCGGTGGACATGTAGATCATACCTACATTTAAAAAAAAAAAAAGTGTCTTAACACGAAGACCTAAACTTCGTCCAAAATATCTAAAAAAAAGTCATACTATATTATGTCATCCAAAGTAGGAATCAAACCCAGTACCTTTAGACTGAGAGACAACAACACTTACAGCTGCACCACTGTGTTGGCTTCAATAACTTGAACGGAAGTCATGCTTATAGCATGTCGTCCAAAATATGAAAAAAATATATCATGCTATAGTATGACTTTTTGATCATATTTTAGACAACATGCTATAGTATGACTTTTTGATCATATTTCGGATGACATGCTATGGTATGAAATTTTTTCACATTTTGGACGACATTAAAGAAGTATGACTTTTTTGTGCTATTTCTGACGACATGCTATAAGCAACACAATGGTGCAGTTGTCAGCGTTGTCGTCTCACAGTCTAAAGGTCCTGGGCTCAATACCCGCCTGGGACTTCCTATGTGGAATTTGCATGTTCCTGCATAAGTAATAACCTAAGAGTAAATTATGTTGTCCAAAACATGGATGACTTCCTTATGCAATGCAGTCCATGATGTAAAACAAACATCATGCATGTAGTCGTAAATGTGACAAAGTCACACTCCAAGCAAGAACATGCAATCCTCCACAGACAGAGTCCCAAGCCCCTGATCGAACCAAGTACTTCCTGATTGTGAGATGACAACGCTAGCAACTGTAAAATTGTGCTGCCTTTATTGCATGTTTGTCTGACTTATATAAGTTATATGTTTTTTTCACATTTTGGACGACATTAAATAAGTATGACTTTTTTGTGCCATTTCTGACGACATGGTATAAGTATGACTTCCGTTCAAGTAATGGCAGGCAATACAATGGTGTAATTGTCAGTGTTATCATCTCATTATAAAGGTCCCAGGTTTGATACTCGGCTGGTCCTTTCTATGTGGAATTTGCGTGTTCCTATAGTATGGCTTTTTGATCATATTTCGGACGACATGCTGTAGTATGACTTTTTTATCATATTTAGGACGACATGCCTTGTTTTCATATTTCGGACTGCTTGCCGTTTTAATTATGTATATCACTCAACACAAATCATGCATTTCTCATGTTGGCAATTTGTGTTGTCTCTCGGTATCCAGGTCGTAATAGCCAGTCCCAGCAGGTTGCACTCAGAGTTTGAACAGATCATTCAAAACAGGACCATCGCTACGCAGTGCACTGTAACACTTCTGCTGCCCAAATCACTGTAAGATCTGTACTCTGCTTCAATACCCATAATATTAGTATTTGCTTCATGAATTGGTCTCTCGAGATCCTTGGCACATGAAAGGAATTCATGCACTTTAATTGTGAGCACATTAATAGTATAAGGCAGAAAGCACTGACTCATGTTCTCCTGTGCTGCAGGCATATGAGAGGAGAGAGGGAGGCGGCACACAAAGGGACCAGAGAGGTGGGGAACGTGGACCCAAATACAGAGATCACCTTCCAGTTTGGAGCCAATGAACAGGATGCAGAAGGTGAGAAAAGAAAACTGGTAGTGGCTCATTTATCTTCCCAGTTCCAGTCGTACATAATCTCCCAGGAATAAGGCGAGTGATGTGTGCTGCTTCGTCTCAAGAACATGGAGAAATGTGATGATTTCTGTCTTTGCCAATCAAGAAAACCGTAAGTCTCAGTCTGAGATCACCGCAAGAGAGACAGCAACATGTGAAGTGAGTCATCACATCTGAAAATAACAATTTACAAGGAAAAAAAACAAAATGGACCTTGTAAAAAGGCTGCCTGGCTACAGAAGTCCATTTTGGTAGAGTGAGAGAGACACTAACAATATTAGTTTTTGTTGTTGTTGTTGTTATTGTGGCTAATTGGTGTACATTTGCTCCATTTTAATTATAAATCTAAATCTATGAACCCCACCAAGCAGCCACAAAGCAACATGTAATTTGTCTGTACATGATTGTTGGTTTAAAAGCCTTCATCTCACATCAGTCGTGTTAATTTTCTGCTTCTTTTCAGTGTCATTACCGGTCTCTGGTAGCCGTGTGTCTATCCAGCTGCAGATCAGGTACAGGAAAAGGACCGGACAGAGGATGTTTAGGGTGATAACCGCAGACCGAGATGTTACTAATGACAGGTGATAATGATATTTCTATAATCACAATGCTTCATTTACTTTTGTTTTGAATATTCCTCATACACACTACAGTTACACTGAGCTATCTGCATGCCTGTGGCTTTCTCATAAGCTTAAACAAGTCATTATCTTCTGACATCTTTAATCAACAAGGCGTTCTCACCCTCAGGACGACAATTGATTGGATGTATTATTTCATGCCAATCTCAGTGAACCTTTAGGCTAAGCAGTTTTAAAAATCCAAGGAGACAGCCTGTTGCTGAGATACTGGAGCTTTCATGCAGAAGTGATCACACCATGTAAATAATTTCTCTTCCATTGTAACATTTAGTTACACAGTAAATGAACCACTCAACCCGGTCCGCCTGCTTCATATACTGAATGAAGGTCATACAATTCATCGTCTGAGCCAATACAAAGTGGCCCCTGAGTGTGTTTGCACAGGAATATAATGGCAAGGCTGATGCTGTAAATGTTGAGAAGCACTCTCATAATAACAGAGTGGCCCTCCTCCTCAGCTCGGCAGCCCTGTCCTCTCTGTCTCTGGCCATCATTCAGCTCAACTCGTCACAGGCCAGCGCCGCTCTGGCTGTCAGATGTCGCTTCCTCGACGCCAGAGAGGAAGGAGAGTTGCAGAGGAAGCTCATTGAGAGAGCAATGTGAGTAACAGCGGAGACCTGACCTCTGACTGACGGCAGCATTAGTGTGAGACTAACATGTAAAATGAGAGCTACTTAATGCTGAAGTCTGACGAATGGATTTATTGAAGGCTGATTCTGCACATGTAATCATATATCTAGTAAATGTGAAGGTGAAATCAAAAGGGATAAAAAAATATAGCATCAAATGCTATCAAGAAAAATATGATTTGATGACGATAAATTCAAAGGATTGAAATAATTTGTTGTTTATTAAAAATGACCATTTTAAGTTTTTTTATTTCTTATGATCAACTTGATATTATCAATGAAATCCCTTACAGAAAAAGTACATGAGTTTCCCATGTTTTACATATATATATTACATATACCAAAATATATGTGGAATGGTTTTCACATGGGAATCTACATTACACCATGAAAAATGTTCCAAACTACAGAATCACGTGTAAGTGATCACAAGTTTCCCAAAGCTTCATTTTTCAGATATCATTTTTTTAAGATCAACTTGATATTGTCAATAATGTGTCAGTGTGTGTGCATGATTCTTTATACGTAGAATATTTCTCACGTTTGAAGGATAATAAACAATACAAAGTGTGTGACTCTGTTGGCAGAGAGCATAATCGCAGTTCAAAGGACAAACAGATATACCAAGAATGGGTCAAAACCATGGAGCCAATATACAACAACATACATAACTTCACCAGGGTGAGTTCTCAGAGATTTTAGTAGATTCAGTGCCTCAAACTGGAATCACCCTTCTTTAACACTTCACTGTCTTGTGTTTTTTTCCCAGTTACAATCTGTCATTTCAGACTCACAGGTAATTCATGCTCTTATTAAACTTGACGACAACCTCTGCTGTTCGCTCTGTTGAGTTGCTTCTTTAATTCCTCTCCTCCCACCAGTCTCTAACAGATGCCGGTGCAGCGCTGCTCTACACCATGAAGCACAGCAACATGAAGATCATGTCACTGAAGAATAAACAGAGACCCTAGCCAACTGCCAATGAACTCAAACAGCATGAATGACAAGGCTGCAAATGTACTTTGATTATCTGACAGGATTACCCTTCAAATATTTCACACAGTAAACAATATATTACACAATTCATCTCAGATTCAGACTTTTTGTTATCTTCAGTGTTACATGTGAAAACTGCTGAGACAGTAAACAGTAAATAGCGGTGTGTGTTTGACACTGTCCCTGTGGCAGTTTGTGTTTGTGCACTGACATAAACATATAAAAATAAACCTGATTCAAAAGCACCAGCATGCAGCTAACGCCCAGATCCTTTAGTGTCATCAAAATACGTCTCACAACATACTTAAACATCCAAAATAATAGTTCATATGCAGATTTAGAAAAGGCTTCATTAAATATAGTACAGTACATGCAAGTTTCTCACTAAATGATGTACTGACGTGGCCTCCGTCTTATGTTTTATGCACATCTCCCTTAACACACTAAAATATGCACAAGAAATACTGCAAACCCTGAAAAACTAGGAAAAATAGCAAAAAGTACAAGTTTGTTTTGCAAACAAAAAAAAACAAAAAAACAAACAGAACAAAACCAATTTTTACACATTACATATTTTATTGGTATAAAACTGTAATTACTCTGACTGAATACTTTGGAATACTTTGTTTAACTTGACAATTTTTATAATAATTATAGCATAACAGTATCAGATGACACTAATAATTACACAATTACAAATTGTTCCAACAAGAAAATGTAAAGGACAACCTGCATGTAAAAAACATGATAAAAACACAGATTTTACTGATGATTTTACAGTGATCATTATATACTGCGTGTTTGCAATACTACACTTTTATGAAGAGATTACAACAGATAAGACAATTTCATAGAAGGGTACTATAGTACAGTAAATATTTTAAAATATGAACATCATATGGAACATTTTTCCAATAACATGGCAATAAAGAAAACAACAACAAAAAACAATGACCAAACGCTACCATTTTACATGAAGAAGCCTCCGTTTTATGTAGGTTATTCCAAAAAAATAACTTTTTTTTTTTTTTTTTTTTCCAAAATCAGGCCTATCATCTACAAAAGATTTAAGGCCAATGGCTAAGTTACTGCCAAATTAAAATGATAAAACTGTAAAAACATTTAAAGTCCCTCTTCTTTGACTAAGTACTCCGGAAGAGTCTGAAACGCAGTCACAGGCACGGTGACTGGAACCGTCAGAGACATGGCGCTGGGTTCAACCGTGGAGGGAGACGCCTCACTGGGGGGTGGAGGAGAGGGGAGGGGGTCCGTGTGAATGATGTTTATGTCGCTGAGCTGCGGCGTGGCCGGCGCCGCGTCCGCGTGAGTCCGTAAGTGCTTGCGGAGGTAGGCGGCAAACAGGAAGGCTTTGCCGCAGTGGGGGCAGCTGTGAGGTTTGCTGCTGGAGTGGATCTTCTGGTGTTTACGCAGTCCAGACTTGTTGAGGAAGCCTTTGCCGCAGCTGCTGCAGACGTGCGGCCTCGGCTTGGGGTGCTGCTTCTCGTGCTCCTGCAGGTCTGCCAGCTGTGCAAACTCTGCGTGGCAGGTTTCACAGACATGGGAGCCCAGTGGCACAATTTTGGTAACAGACGAAGTAGTCGAGTCAATGGAGTGTAGATTTTCGTGGGCCTGGACTTCATCCCACGTACCAAATGTAGCAACACAGTGTGTACAGGAGAACTGCGGGAGAGTTGTGTGGGCTGTAAAGCCTGAGGCTGACCCGGCCTCGGTCTCCTGCTGCTGCTGCTGTTGTTGTTGTTGTTGTTCTTGCTGCGGCTGTTGTTGTTGTTGTTGTTGTTGTTGCTGCTGCTGCTGCTGCTGCTCAGTCTGCTCAGCTAGGTGAGTTCTTTCATGTTTGCGCAGGCTTGAAGACACCACAAATGACTTCAAACACTCCTCACATTTGAACGGCCTCTCTCCAGAGTGCACACGGCGGTGCTTGTTGAGGCTGGAGCGCTCAGCAAATGACTTGTCACACTCGGTGCACGAGAAGGGCCTCAGACCTGTGTGGACGAGCATGTGGCGCCGCAGATCCCAGGATGCTACAAAGGCTTTGTCGCAGCTCTGGCATTTGTACGGCCGCTCTCCGGAGTGAACGCGTTCATGCACAGCGAGATCAGCCGGCTGCCGGAACCTCTTGGAGCACTTATCGCAGGGATAAGGCTTGAAACCCAAGTGGGCTCGCTGGTGACGACGGAAACTGGAGGGGTCAGAAAACATCTTGCCACACTGTGGACAGAGGAACGGCTTCTCACCAGAGTGTGTGCGGAGATGAGACTGGTAGGAGGACAGCTGAGTGAAGCCTTTGCCACACTGCTCACACTGATAGGGTTTATTCTGGGAGTGAATGCGTTGATGGCAGGCCAGGGAGGAGGAGCGGGAGAAAGCCTTGCCACAGTCTGAGCACAGGTACGGCTTTTCTCCCGTGTGTGATCGCTCGTGGTTTTTCAGGTCCTTCAGCTCCGTGTACGTTTTTCCACACTCGTCGCAGGCATACGGCCGATGGCCCTGATGGTTCCTTCTGTGTTTGCGGAACACCGAGGGATCGGCAAAGCTCTTTCCGCACTCGGCACAGAAGTACGGCTTCTCTCCAGTGTGAGAGCGCATGTGCACCTTCAGCTTGGACAGGGTGGGGTAGCTCTTAGAGCACTGACGGCAGGAGTAAGGACGCTCTCCACTGTGCTGCGTCATATGGATCCTCAGGCATATAGCCTGCATGAAGGCCTTACCGCACTCTGTGCATACGAAAGGTTTCTCCCCGGTGTGAGAGCGGCTATGGTTGCGTAGCTCTGTGGGTGTCTTGTAAGCCTTGTGACAGTCGGGACACTGAAAGGGGCGCTGGGCTGAGTGAGTGCGCTCGTGCTTTGAGAGTTGAGCCTTGCTCGAGAAGGTCTTCGTACACTCGGAGCACGGATGTTGCTGCTGACGTTCCTTTACGTGTGCCGACAGCTTGTGGCTCCGCAGTGCTGACAGACTCTTGAAAGCCTCTGTGCATGTCGAGCATTTGAAGAGGGGTTTGGCTTTTGGAGGCCTGCCTCTGCCACGTTTTTTTGCCGGCTGTTCCTTCAGCAGCTCTTCCTCTTGTTGGGTCTCTTCATCCTGCACAGGAGGGGTGTATTGCTCCACAAGAGGTTGCTCCACAGGCTGAGGAGAGGCCATCTTTATATCTGCAATGACATGATATTAAAAAAAGACATGTTTGTAATAACTATGTGAATAAACAGATCATTATCAGTATTAAGATAAGAAGAATAATCCTCCACAGACATGAGGCTGCAGTTATAAATATGGAGGGCAGCTCTTCAGTGACACATGATGAATCAGAAAGAGAGAAAAAAAAAAAAGAGTTTAGTCCAGTCACATAATAACAGAAATATGTGGGAGTGCATTTAATCACAAAATGGCTGGCATTAGGACCTCAGGGGACAATAAGCTAACCGCTTTGATGCCAGAGGAAGTTGCCGATGCAATGTCAGAGATCAACTGCATGAGTGTCTGACATGTGCCCGACCGGAGGCGCACACACACACACACACAAAATCAAAGCTCTCCCGGCAATGATGCTATAAGCGAACAACCGGACTCGATATGTACGTACACATTTTCTCGCTAGCTCGCTCGCTAAACATTTTTTTTTTTTTTTTTTTACCTAACTCAAAATGGCTGGCTTTAGGACCGGCTGCACCGATTCACTTCGACATCGTCGTCATGACCGTAAATATACGGTTTGGATTCAGCTAATATTAGCCGCCTTTTGCATCTTGTGCGCATTACAAGAAAGAGAAAGAGAGAGAGAGAGAGGTCGTCCCTTACCAGACTCGGGGGCATCAATAAGGCGGTCGGGTGAAGCCTCGGTGCACGGCTTCATTTACTGCGAGACAACCGGAGGGATCGCTGTTGACTTGTCTCCGGGACGGAGGGGGGGGGGGGACGGGGGACGGCTCTAGGACCATGATGACGACAGCTTTGGGCAAGACAAGTGTGCAACAATTTAATGCGTTTAACGATAAAATATCACAACAAATATATATATATGACACGTAGGACACGTATTAAGACCTCCTGGTGAAACACGGCAGTCCCAGTAAAGTTAATCGGATTATATTATAAAAGAAAAACGTGGTTGTCAAACTGGAGCGCAGATAATTGACTGAACGGTCCTGAGCGACGTCGGCTAATGTCGCTATTTGAAGCTGCTAATTTAAGTTACAACAGAAACCAGCATCAAAAGAGGGAATAGTTTTTTTTGTTTTTGTTTGTTTGTTTACCTCGGGTGGTTGTTTGGTGATTTTATTTTATTTTTTTACTTTGACGCTCGGGGCTCCGCACACTTTTGAAACGTCGCGGACGAGCTCACCGACTTCGTGTTTCAGAGGGGACGTATTTCTCTGCTGCACATTTCCTGTTTCCTAGCAACAAGAGCAATGTGGAAATGAGGATGGAAGAAAAAAGACAATTGGAAAAAAAGGGGGTTACCCTTTACATCAAAATACCGTTTTTAAAATAATGAATGAAGACGTATCCTCGAGGCTCGCGTTGAACCGGTATTTCTGAAGGTATTGATCCACATTCACGTCCCGACGCAGCGAGTCCGGATTTAAAACGACTTAACGGATTTTTTTTTTTTTTTTTTTTTTGCTGCAATGTTTGTTTAGCTAGCACGATGATGCTAGCTGCTAGCCCGCTAACGTTAGCTCGCTGCTCTTGTTTCCAAAATGAACACTTCGCTGCTCCCCGACACCGTTTTAATAAACGCGGGTATGCTCGCTGCGGGGTTTTGTTTGTGTTTTTTTTTTCGTTCGTAATGTCGGAGATTGTACGTATTTGTAGTTGGGAGGCTTTCTGTCCCGGTTTATTGACATAGCGCGGTCAGCTAGCTGACCGGTGCAGAGATGAACACGTCTCGGGATGTTTATCATTTCTAGACAACTTCCTTCAGCGAAATAAGTTTGATGCTGGCTGCCTATTGCATTCAAACTAACACGTGTTGGTTTTTTTAATACAGGTATATAACCTATAAGTGTTTAAAAATATATATATATATATATATATATATAAAAGTATTGACTTTAACAGATTTGCATCAGGGATCAACAAAAAGATGATAAATCCTCTGACACGTGTTGTTGTTGTTGTTGTACAGGTTTGATTGACTGTTTCTACTGGAGGATGATTGAAGAAAAAAAAAGTGAATTTAACTTTAGCTTTAGGAAAATAAATTGAAAAGTTATCTGCGGCATTCTTTAATTTCTAGATGACTTCCTGCATAAAAGTGTTTTGTTTCATACGTTGTTAATGTTTTTGTTTTTTTTATTTTTTTATTTTTTTATCTCAACTCTTCTTCTGTCCTCCAACAGCTCAGTTGGACTGCTTTCCCCAAACTCAAGTCACTCGCTGGTTCTCGACTCCCTGGACGTCCCCTGGACCTCGCTGTAAAGAACCGTCTTCTTTTTACGTGGACAAGAAAGGCATCTAATGCATTTCTTGTCCAGCCTGTTCACACACTTTGTGTCTGGTGCGCCTGATTCAATCGTTGGCTTGTGATGGCAGTGCAAGACCCTGGCAGAACAACAGGTTTTCCGTGCAAACAATGTGGCATCGTATGTCCCAACATGCCGAGTCTGCTGGAGCACATGGACGCTCATCTCCAACGAGAGGAAGAACGCAAATTTAAATGTGACGAATGTGGACGTGGTTACAGGCATGCTGGTAGCTTAGCGAACCATAAAAAGACTCATGAAGTGGGTTCCTTTCAGTGTAACATATGTGGCAAAGAAAACTCTAATGCTTTGGCCCTGAAGAGTCATCTCAGGAGCCACACTTACCTGAAAAAGTACTCCTGCGCAGAATGTGGAAAAGCTTTTCGTCTGGCAACACAGCTGGCTACGCATGAGAGGGTTCATCTTGCCAGGCGAGCAAAGGAACGGTCATACAAGAAGGTAGACATGGAGTTTTCTTCACATGAAATTGAAGATGATCCCCCACATCATCTCAGCGAGAACTCAGCCAATGTTTCTACAGAAAATAGCCCGTGTGAGGACAAGGCAGAGGGTATTTATAATACACAATCTGACACCTCTGATGATGCTGCAAATCGGCCATTCAGATGTGATTTATGTGACAAATCATACATCCACCATCGAAGCCTGACCAATCACAAAAAGACTCATCAAGTGGGAATGTTTGAGTGCACAGTGTGTTTTAAATTGTTCAATAACATGGCTGCTCTCTACAGCCACCAGAGAACTCACAAGGCAAGAAGCGAGGGAGACCTCGGTTCGGTAGGCGGATCGTACACGGGCGCACCGGTGGACCAGTTTTCACCTCAGAGCCAGGATGCTACTGTAAATTTTTGCCATTTGTGTCAGGTACTTTTCTCCAGTGATGAAGAGTTCCAGGAGCACATCCAAATGCACAACTCTTCATCGCTGTCATTTGGGCTTCAAGAGACTTTGTCAGAGAACCACAATGTATCATATGACAACGGTATTGCTTCCCCCGAGTCCAATTTTTATTCATCTCCGATAAACAATTATCCTTCAGTATCATTAATAGATAATCATGGCGGCTTTGATCAGCCTCAGGACGAGATTAGAAATAATGGCCATGTATACTCAGACTGCCCCAATAATCAAACCCCATCTTCCAATAGTACTCAGGGAGAACCCTCAGTCCTGGACACAAACAGTCCTCCTCTGATGCCCGCACAAAACGCGGGCAATGCAACTGAAATTGAAGAGCCTTTAACTGTAGATTCTGATGAGCGTCCCTTCAAGTGTCAAATCTGCGGTAAAAGCTACCGCCACTCTGGGAGCCTCATCAACCACAAGAGGTCACATCAGGTCGGGATTTACCAGTGCTCCATCTGCCGGAAGAGTTACCCTCACCTTGCCGCCCTCAAAAGTCATCTTCGTCTCCACAAAGGTAACCCGTCGTCTTTTAACCTCAACACCGAAGGAGACTGGCTCTCCTCCGAGCCTCTGACTCTGGACAACCAGCAGGGCTGCTTCTCCTCCCAAGACGAAGACGAAGAGGAGGAGGAGGAGGAGGGCGAGGGCAGCGCTCCCCCTGTGCTTGGTATGGAGCAAGAGAACAGTGTTGACCACAGCAATGGAGCATTGTACCACGAGCAGTTTAATCAGGACTTTTCCCAGCATCTACCTCACAATGAACACCTGATGCAGAGGCACATGTGTGCAGACTGCGGTGAGACATTTGCAGATATTGCAGGGATCAAGTCTCACAGTTGCCCACTGCTACAGCAGCAACATGACACTACTAGAGGTGACTATGACGGCAGTTTAAACGTCCAGGCCAGTAACGGTCACTGTGCCATTGGAAATCCAGAAAGTAATGCAGACTTCCACGGTCTGAATGGTAGCCACAACCAAAGTTACTTTGAACAGAATTTCCATGAAAATGTGAGCAGTGATCAAATAAATGGAGCCGGAGAAGATGATAACGCAGATGAGGAAGATGATGATGACGGAGATCTTTATCAATGCTCCATATGCGGCAACAGCTACACCAGCATGAGAGCCCTCAGGAGCCATCTTAGAGGGCACACGCAGTCCCACGGTACTCCTGTGAGCTCGGGGCCTTCTTCCATGTCCTCCCACGAGGAAGTGAAGGATGATGAGTCGGGAGAGATGATGATCTGTAGCACATGTGGGGAAAGTTTTGCCAATAGGCAGGACTTGATTACTCACCAGCTTCTACACAACGAGGACCAGGCAGACCATTTACACATGAGCAGTGATCTTAACGAAAGCAAAGAGGACGCACAGAATATCATCTGTGGCAGCTGTGGCATCTTCTGCACCAGCTACCATCACCTTGAGAACCACGGCTGCACTGCTGAGAGGAAGGACGAGTCGATGTGCAGTAAAGAGGAAGTGAAAGTTAACGATGTTGCCCCGCGAGATGACGCAAGCCTCCTCAAAGAAACGGGTCGAGATACTGAGGATCGCCAGTACAAGTGTGATCAATGTGGGCGGACGTACAGGCACGCAGGCTCCCTCCTCAACCACAAAAAGTCCCACAAAACAGGTGTTTTCAGATGTCTTGTCTGCCAGAAGCGCTTCTACAACCTGTTGGCCCTTAAAAACCATCAGAGATCCCACTTCGACGTTAAGAGGTTAGCTCAAGCTAGAATCATTAATACATATTTGACACGTATTCTGTTGCAAATGATTAATGATTGTTGTAAATTCTAAATACCCGCGAAGCGAATGAAAAGCAGTTGCCTATTTAGCATTTCTTTTGTGTCACAGTTGTGTTTTGCCATCATGACTTTCCGCCCTGTGTAAACCGTTCTCTATTTTGCCATACACACATTTAACTGTATGCCTTGTCTCCTCCCACAGACATACTTGCCATGAGTGTGGGAAAGCCTTCAAAATTCAGAAGCAGCTCTTGAACCACCTGAGAAGGCACAAAGAGAACCAAGCCAAAATCCAGGAACTCAACAGCCAGATCCAGGCCCTCATGCAGATGAATGGGACCAGGTCAGAGGGAGGAATGCAGCCCTTGACTTCAAATGCCAATCAGGCTCTTTCCGCCACCCGGCGTTGCAAGCAGCTGCCTCAAGGGAAAGCAGGAAAAACAAAGTTTGAAGCCTCAGTTAAATCAGAAGTAACAGGCGAACAGCGACCTTTTGCCTGTGACCAGTGTGGGCGCACTTATCGCCATGCAGGAAGTTTGGTCAACCACAGAAACTCCCACAAAACAGGTGAATATTATTGTTCTGTTTGCAACAATACTTACTCTAATCAGCTCGCAATGAAGAACCACTTGCGCACCCACTTTGCATATAAAAAACACTCTTGCCAAAACTGTGGGAAAGGCTTCAGAGGAAAGAAACAGTTATTAGCTCATGTCTGTGCAGACCTCAGAAAGGATGCGGCCGGAGGCAGGAGGGGCCTGAAATCTAGAGCCTCGAAGTGTAAGGAATGCAAGCAGGCCTTTCTCTCTGTTGAGCAACTGGAAGCCCACACCTGCAACGGACCTTCAGGCAGCAGGGACGCGCCGTCAAGTATGTCTTCAAGTAAAGAGGCGCGGCCTTTCACATGCAACATATGTAACCGCAGCTATCGTCACGCAGGCTCGCTGCTCAACCACAAAAATACCCACAAAACAGGGCAATTCAGTTGCAGCTTCTGTTCTAAGCCCTTCACCAACCCCATGGCTTTACGCAATCACACGCGCATCCACACGCAGAAGAAAAAGTACGTGTGTCTCACATGCGGAAAGGCCTTCCGCCTCGCCAGCATCCTACACAACCACCAGAGGGTCCACAATCGGATCATGAGTCACTTCAGCTGTGCGGCGTGTGGGAAGAGCTTCCAGGGCCGGTCTGGCCTGAAGAGGCACCGCTGCCGCAGAGGTCAGGAGAACACCATCCGACCTGGAGTCCAGCAGTCAGAGAGTGGAGACAAGTGCTTCACGTGAGTTACTGAGGATGATAGAATTCTTATCAGTCATCATTGTGTTCCTTTTTTTTTAGTTTTTTTTTTTATCATTCTTCTACTTGTTTTACAAAGCTGGCATGACCTTCATTTTGAATGTGTTTGAATTCATATATTTTGGACAAAAATCTGACTGATAAATTAGCCGGACTGATATATTGTTACATATTAACTTATTGATATATCTGCATTTTCCCTGGTTTATATGTAACCAGATATGTCAGAACAGAAATGACTGACAAAATGTAAATTTGCAATAGTAAATAAACAGTATCAGTATTACAAAGTTCATTAGAGAGTATTGACAAATGAATTTTTCAACTCTAAAATGTCCTATTCAGCACATATATTGGTCACAAATAGGGCTCGGTATTGGTCAAATAATTTCAATACCGGTACTGATGATTTGACTTTGATAGAATACTTTTTTCAATAAACTCTTTTATAAAATACATTCAAAAAACTAAAAAAAACTTACATTACAAATTAAGGGACAAGTAAACACTACGGCTCACTGATGCTGATGCTGATGATATTTACTGTTGTATAAACATAGCAAAGCAAAGTTCTGCATTTTAAAAACAACACGTGGATGTAACCCTGCTACGGAAGTTTGAAGAATGAGAAAGTGTTTTTTTGATACCAGGCAGCACCGAAGAATGTTTGGTCGCTGGCATAAAAATGTTGAAGTTTGGTACCCGGCCTTCGTGCTTTATAGTTTATAAATCATTTACTGTTGGTTTAAGTTATCTGGATTGCAGTGTCTTATTAGAGATTGAATATGAACATGTCCCTGCTGCAGGTGTGACCTATGTGGGCGCTCCTACCGCCACGCCGGCTCGCTCCTCAACCATAAAAAGACGCACTCCGAAAGCCTCCACCACTGCACCTTGTGCCTCCAGACCTTCCCTGATCCTCTCAGCCTGCAGATACACTCCCAGATGAGGCGTCACTGCTGTCCCGAGTGCGGCAAGACCTTCTGTCTGGTCGCACACCTGCAGAGCCACATGGAGGTGCACTCCAAGGAGCGGCCCGTGGTCTGCGGCCTCTGCCAGCAGAGCTTTCCCAACACAGCCAGCTACCAGGAACACCACGACATGCACCACATGGCTCAGGGCCCCTACGAAGAAGAAGACGACGTGGACGAACCCTTAGACAGCGACCTCTGCTGGGACTCAGGAATAAATCAGTCTTTGGGGATGGGTGGCCTGCACAACCAAGCTCCACCCCCTCTGTCCCACATTCCGGGAAGCATCACCAATTCACAGAAGAGTAACGACACTTCTGCCACAGAGGAGAAGAGCCACGTCTGCGAGCACTGCGGCCGCACCTACCGCCACGCCGGCTCCCTCCTCAACCACAAGAACAGCCACAAGACCGGCTCCTTCTTCTGCTCCGTCTGCCAGAAGGAGTTCACCAACCTGATGGCGCTCAAGAACCACCGACGCATTCACACGGAGCCCAAGCGCTACCAGTGCCTGGAGTGTGGAAAGGCGTTCCGTGTGTCCACTCAGCTCATATGTCACCGAAGGATACACACCAAAGAGAAGCCCTTCGCCTGCCTGCTGTGCGACAAGAGCTTTTCCAGCAAGTCCAACCTGCGGCACCATCAGAAGATGCACCAGAACACCCAGACCTACGACTCCTCCTTTAGCATGGATGCGAACTCATTCATGGACCTGGACATGGGGTCTTTCCTATAAAATAGTACTCCAGAGCATACAGGAGATTATGTATCTGTTATTTATCCCTCTATCAATAATTGTAAAACAGTATTTTATTTTATTTTTTTTGTGCAGAAAGTGCTCCTCAGTCCTTTGACAAGATGCACATTTCATTACTGACTTCCAGTCTTACCTCCTCAACAGATGGCGACATCGCTGCAAAATCTCCAGAAGGTTTATCGGTCAGCTTTTAGTAAGGCCTGAATGTTTCTCATGAACAGACAGGATCCACAAAAAACCGAAAACCGGGCGTGTGATGAAAAACGTTAGTCTCCGCTCGTTCCTCAATGACAAACCAACAAACCAACCAACCAACCAAAGTGAACCGAAAAGTGCAGCCCAGGTCCACGTGAGAACGTTAACACTGATAACACGTTTCTGTAAAACAGTACTGTTCTAACTCTTGCTATGTATAATTGTGTTCAGTGCCTCTGTAAGTTCCTTAGGAAACAAAATATACAAACTCTATTTATCTCTGACTCGTTTTGTTGGCTTCGCCGTCAGTGTTGGAGGACTGCTCGCCTTCCTTTGGGACTTCACGTAGGGCAAGCCTGTTCTTTCCAAGTCAAATACCTCTGGGTGTCCGAAGGTCAGTGGCAAAGTGATTTACTGAAATCATATTATCACGTAAATAGTTGTACCGCTAATAATATTCAAGATCACGTAGAGTGACATTGTATGCTAAAAATGGATGTATTTATTAATTTATTCCTGTTATTTTATGTGCATATTTTGTTAGAAAACCTTTTTATGAATGTTGTAAAAAAGGAAAACTTGTCTTCTAAAACTCATGTAGCCTTTGAGGAACTTCTCATCAGTCGATTTGTAACTCATTAAATCTCGGTTACAACATGCAGGAATGAATGAGCCAAGGGATGGCGTGTTATTATTGGCAGCACTCAGGGTAAACCTTCAAAAAGGAACATACCTGATGCGGAAAACATTGTAGATAATCGGTTTCCAAACTGAGCATTTTTCTTTCTTTTTTTTTCACTTGTGCCATTTCAACACGTTTATAATTTGGCTCGTGATGCTCGTCAGTCACTCCAACCTTTAGTTGCAGCGCCACTTGCGGTGCACGCTGCATTTCATGTTGAACCTTATAGAAGCATCAGTTATGTTGAAGTGCCAGTGCCTAAAATGTAAGTCGATTGTAGCAGTTTAATGTGAACGAACCTCCTCTCACTGAGCTCGTTAATACTGTTGATTTTATATCCTTTCTTTTTAAAAAAAAAAATTTTTGTCTTTTTAATCTGTGCACATCGTCACTCACAGACAGGGAAAACATCGTGACGCGGACTATAGAAGTATTGCAACTGCGAGATGAAAGCGGGTCCATTTTACTTTTGTCTAAATACATTTGTTTTTTCCTCAGAATTTCTCTCTATGAATTTAAACTATAATTTTAAATATGTGCTCAAAACGCCTCATTTCTTATAAGCACAACTATTGATACGAACTTCACGTTGCAGCGCGTAAGAGTCGGTAGGATCCAGCGGTGAGGTTGGAGATTGCAAGCAACTAAAAACAGCTAGCCGCGCCTTCCCCTTCCAAGCGCGTAAGAGGATCTACGGTTGCTGCAACAAACGTGAAAGTTTGATTCCCGAGAATCAGTGTTTGGTTTGTCCCCTCTGGGCTACTGTAAAAAAAACATGGCAGTGCAACATGGCACGCTCCGTTGAGTTGGACCGCGCTGTAGATTTGAAGGGCTCAATTTGGGTAACATTTTCCGATAGATCGTCTCGTCTCGTCCCCCCCCCCCCCCCCTCCCTTGAGAATCCTTCACACTGGTCCTTTAAAGGACAAACCAGTTTCATTTTCACTCTACACATGTTCTTGAACTGCATAATGTTCTGTGAAAAATGTGCAATTACTGACTGTTTGGTTTTGTTTTGTTTTTTTTAATTATTATTTTTTTTTTTGCCAATTAATGTGCCTGTTGTCCTTTCAGTGGTTTCTTTTCACAAATCCGAAGTCAAGCAGAAGTGCACCCATGGCCTTTGTCTGAAATTCTTTTCTTTATGCCTTATTCATTGCATTTCATGTATGAATATGTTTGGCACTGGTCAGAAGTATAAAATACCTCGAAAGCCCCGAGTACCTAACAACGGCTACTTGATGCCTCATGCAGCTTAATTGTAGAGAACACACTGTAATCACACACTCTCGATAGTTATTAATTATATGACATTTAGGCAGGACAAGGAACCAGTTTGATGCTTATATTTTGTAGTTTGAAGAGGCTGTTTTCTCTACGACACGGTCGGCTCTCTGCGGTTTGTTTTATCAGATTTATATTTGCACATGTGTAGATGAAACTTGTAGCCTACGGAGGACAGCAGGTCTTTTTTAAAATGATCCAATCAGTTGTTTGTTGGGATGTTGACGGACAGCAAGTCGGCTGTTCGATGTTAACCTCAGCTAGTTTTTGCGAGTTGTAACATTTTAAGCAATATCTTGGAAGTGTCGTTTCAGTGCATGAGCTGAGCACATCTCCTTTGTTCTGCCTCACAATGCACGAATGCAATGGTATCGGTTACAGCAGCATCGGATTCACAATACTGCCGCGAGCATTGAGAAAGCATCACTACTCACTGTATGCCATTTAGTTACATTTCAGACCCTGTGTGTATTAATTATAATGATTTTTAAGATGACCTCACTGTAACATATTTTCGCCTTGGTAGCCTGTAAAATGACACGTGCACATTTGAGTTAAAATTGTAAACGGACTTATTTTTGTACGACTTTTCTGTTCTCGTCTCCTGTGGCCCCGTAACATCCGCACGACTCTGTTATCGATCACCATCACAGCCTGGTATTGTGGCACGTTTGATCTCAGAGCAACTGTAAATATTCGAACGAAAACGTTGGTTGGATCCCTGTACATTTACGCCAAGATTTTTTGTTTTTTCTTTCAGCAGGAAAAAAAACTGCTAGATTAGCTATTGTGTAATAAAAAACAAAAAAAACAAAAAAAAGCATATACCACACGTTCTGATTTATTGGATTTCCAGTGCTCAAAAAGACCTTCCCAGTATTTCATTCATATTTATATAACTATTTTGTCACTCTAAAGCGTAGATTTCTACTTCTTTGTTAGAGCTTAGAATAGCCTTTAAGAAAATTATTTAAAGAGTAGTTGAAATTAATTAAAAGACTTGGAAAATACAGTGTGTTTGTGTGTTGTCCATATTCTTGAAACCGATCATCATTTATATCTATTCATTTTGAGATATAGAAGACAAAAAGTTACAGGAATGAAAAATGGAGCAGTTATTGTAGGTTTCAGATGAATTCTACCAACAGTTGGAATGAAAGTTGTCAGTTTTATTGTGAAAATACATTTGGTACACAAAGCAGTTTATAAGAATTGCATTAAAAGTAAAAGAAGCCAGTGCATGTACAGTATATACAAGAAGAAACAGGAGGCAGGAGAAAGCAGAGTTAGTTGTTGCTCAGTAACATTGATGGCTGGCCTGGTGGAAGTTCAAAAAAAAAATCTTCACTGGAGTCCCTTTTAAAAAAAAAAAGTGCTCGTCTCTCACAGTTGATGCATTACAATACTGCAAGATACTTAGAAATAAATAATATAAACATCTTTAAAAAAAAATAAAAAAAAACCACAAGTATCTGTATGTTAAATGAATCCAGAGGGCAAGAAGTTCACCCACAAGCAGGCAGGTCCAAAATATAACCTGAAACTTTGTGACAAAATATCACAAGAATTCTCAAGAACCATGTGTGTGTGTGGTGGTCTGATAAAAAAAAAAAAAAAAAACATTTTACACAAGAAAAAAAAGTGAATAACAACAACCCTGTCCACAGTGGTGCTTTCTGGTTCCAACTAAATTACGAACAGACTTCACAATCACAAACATCTTTCCTTTTGTTTTGTTTTTTTTCTCTCTTTGTGGTTCTGACGAAAATTTCAGAGGACAAGTTAGCTGTGATTGTGAAGCTCCACCTAAAACACTGTAGGTAATTTTCTTCACTACAGTACATTCCTCGCAGCATTCCCACATGTTAGCAGTTTGGGATTGTGTGTCTAGTGTTTCAAGCATCCTGTCCTGCAAGCACTGGGACAGCGATGTGAATTCAGGAGTTGTAACCAGACAAAACTCAGAAAACAAACAGTATCGTAATGACCTGCAACAGAGGGTCTGTGGTAACAGTGCATGAGTACAGGTTGTTCCCTTAATCAACAGCTTTTATCACTGCATCAGGCTACAAAAAGACCAGGTACATGGAGGTAAAGGCAGGGACGAAGGCTGGACTACGATTCGCCTATAAAAGTAGCTACATTCAAATGGCCTTAATGTGCCGAACAGTATGTCTCACGTGATTTATCTCTCGGAGGCTGTTGTGGTAGATGACCAGCAGGTAGGCCCCGTCTAACCCCACTGAGCAGCAGGGGATTAGACTGCAGCCCAGCTGGCAGCCGTAGCTGTGTTACATTCACTGGAGTCCTGCCGGACGCGCGTGTTATTTCTGAATCAAACGTCCGTTAAAAACCACAAAGGTCTTCCGGGTCAAAATCTCTGTTAAGAGGAACATGAAGGGCCACAAGTTCTAAAGATGATACCGCTAGTTGTATAACTCTGTTACTATTCCTACACAGGTGTAAGAGCTGCTCTCTGCAAGTCCTGTGGTCACCGGTGGACCTACATGAGCATGAGACCTGAGCACATCTCGTCACCCAACAGTCTAATAAATTAAAATGGTCCAAATCTGGCCGAGGTGCCCCCTCCTCCCCTCCCCCCTCCCCGCGGTCAGAGTGTGCAGCTCGTCGTCCAGGGGTCCCTCCGCCGGGCTCTTAAACCAGTTGCTCCTTGGTTCTGTCACATCTGTTTCCAGAGGAGGATGAGGCTGTGGAAGGCCATGACAGTGATTCAGAGCTCCTTGTAATGCAGTCGCATCATTGTAAAATATGAACACTTGAAACTTTGATTTGCATTTTTTTAACCGGGCAAGACCAATATGGAGTTTTCAAGGTATTGTAAAGCTGTTGATGCTTGATTTGACGCTAAAGTGGTTAATTGTGATCAAGGCTTTTATTATGGAGAACTAAAATGTGCTTGTGCTTCATTTATTAACAATGTTTAGGTCATCAGAAACTAATACATTTTATATATATATATTTTTTTTACAAGTGAAGGTTGTGTTTGTTTTTTTGTTGTTGTTCTTTTAACAAACATTTTTGTGTCAGAATTTGAAGTGTGAAAACTGCCACTTCCCATAACCACATGCATTTTGTTTATACGTATTTGAAAAGTAATTTTCCATTAAAATGCATGAAAACACTTGAGAGATTTACAGTGTCACCCACACACTGACTGAAGTCATTCATATCCGCCCCTCTCTTCCATCAGAGGTTTGTAGCACTGATTAATCAGATTCGTTTATTGGTCGACACTTATTCTGCCGTTACAATAAAGTAAAAATGATACTTACTGAACTGTTTAAGCTTGATAAAGTGGCCCCGTAGTCTCTTCAATGGGTTCTGTAAAAAAAAAAAAAAAAAAAAAAAATCAAGAAAAAAATGAGCATTTTTCCAGAATGGTGACTGCTTTTTTTAATAATGAACCTTCTTTACAGCGGATATTTGTCAGCGGGAAAGTGCAGGTGTTGCTCTGTTAATCCAAGGCCCTGACAATATGCAGCTAAATGATATTCAGCCATCAAGTATTCAACTGTTTACTGTGGAATGTTAAAAAGGCTTCAGTGAAAAAGGGCCTGTTGTCTGTCGGTACGACTGAACAGACAATAAGTTCTATTCTGTGACATTTCTGATGGTTTGTGACACAGCAGCAGACTCTTCATACTGAAACACTGAACCAGGAACTGCTTTACACCAGGGAAACTGAACACTTTATTAACCTCAGAGTCGTCTTTGTCATCAATACCGCATCCCTGAATGCAACACAGATAATGCTCTTTCTTCAAGAATTACTAATGTTGTTGCCACCTCTGAATTATTTACTACAAAAGTGAAAAAAAAAATATATATATATAATAACACCTATATAAATAAGACAAAGAGGAAAATGTGTGTAATTTTTAAACAAAAGTAATACTTGTCGTATACTTTCATGACATAACGCTGCGTCTTCCTCGTCAGTCTTACCGCGTAGAGGTCGTTTGTGCGACTTGCGTCGATGCACCATGACCCCGATAATCAGCGCGGCACCGACCAGCACAACAGCCAGCACTGAGAAGCTGGTGATAGCTGCCAGTTTCCACACATCAGGCGTCACCTCTACATATTTACCTGTTAAATAGTACAAGAGAAACTTTAACTGCAACACTGGGAGAGAAAATACCAATGGATTTATTAACCAGAACCGAAAGTGGCCCCGGTTTGTACCACACATGTACCACCATTACATTCAAGTCACAGAGCCGAGCATGAAGCTGTTCTAATGGTATTTACAGAATAAAACCTACCTGGATGGAAAAATATCGTGTTTGTCTCAAGTGTTTTCTCGTGCAGGCGGCCGCAAATGTGTCCTTCCTCTTTTTGTAAAACACAAGTCAAATGGTATATAAAATATTGGAAAGAAATATCAATACATACCAATATGAATGACAAGACAAGAATGTGAATTTTTGATTCACATTGAGCGAAACTCAACCCAGCATCACATGTTATACACCAGCCAGTCCACTAGAGGACAGTGTGTCAACGTCCCGGCCTATAAGCGGGAAAAACCACGCGGTCGGGAAAATATTTTTTTGAAGAAATCTGAGTCACTTTCTCGTGTAGTTGAACCAAGCGACAACCAACAATCATGTCATCCATTGGTTTGTAAACGGCCATGATGAAGCCTTGAGTTCATGTTTTGGCCGTAGCCAGCGGTGTGGACCCAGAAGTTACCATATTTGGACGAGATTTACCAAGCGAGCGGTGGATCTGTCTCAATCTGATTGTAAACCTGACGATGCTACGTCCCGCACACCGATAGCCGTAACCAGACTGCACCACAAGCCTGTCAATCAAACTGTCCCCCGCTCCCCCCCCCCCCCCCCCCCCAAAAAAAACCCCACATCTTTTTGAGGCATATTTTCTAATTAATGACGGGATTATTTTCAGGACGGCCAGAAAACTAATAAGGAGCAACTTTAGCTAAAAACACCGACATTACTTGTAGGGAAAGAAACAAATTACCGTCGAATTTTATAAGACTTCTTGAATGGGAGTCAATAGAGCCAGAGGCTTTTTGGAGCCAACCTCTAGTGGCACTCGGTGGTATTGCAGTTCAAGGCACTTTCCGCATCAGCTTCATTTTTTAAACCCGGAAACTACATCCACTTTTATATACAGTGTATGAGTTGATCCCTGGGCTCCTGGTCACATGAACGTGCATCTGCTATTTACGAAAAGGTGATGCCAAACCTCCCACTCACACACCGCCCCCTAGTGGATTGAGGGATGAATTACATTCTGACTAATGAAGGAACTAATTTCTGGCTGCTATCTCTGTTCAGGCAGGTTAGAAAGTTGCTTCAGCAGGTTTTTTTTTTTTTTTTTTTAATTTTATGAAGAATCAGCTGCTTAACTCTGTGACTTGAATATAACTTACATTAAACCACAATAACGTATTAGTAGCTGCAGGCTGGTAGAAAGTTGAGTGTCTTACACGTGTTGCAGGACGGAGTCTTTGGGTACTGCTTGCACGATGCACAGGGCACACAAAGATCCACATCTGAGTTCCAAAACTCGGAGCTGCCACACTGACCTGCACACAGAAAAGCAGTTGTTTTTTTAGTTAACATGTAAAAGATACACCGTGGAGGGTTGACAGCAAAACTTTTTAATTCATTTTAGAAAATCTTATGATGCAGAGGTCAAATTTGAAGACTTTATTGTTTTTGTTTTTTTAGAAACCAACCAAATTCCTGCTCGCTAATACAAAGTAAACAAAAACAAAAACAAAATTGAAATAACGCACAACCGGTGACTTGCAGGTGATGTTAAATTTAGATCAGCTGACACACGGGGTTAACTTTTTCTTCCTCTTATAAAATGAAACTGGGAAATTCCGAGTGCACTGATGCAACAGCAAATCCAGTCACTTGGGTGTGTGTGAACCAGCAGGCAGACATTGCGCTGTGTGAAGAGCAGGATGTGTTCTCACAAAGTGCGTTGTACTTCCTTTGAATTGTTTTTGCTGCTGTGTACACGTGCGACTTCCAGAGAATAAACGAATGCGCGTGCGAGAAATGACATGGTACAGCTCGGACAGAAAATGCCTGCGGACACAATGGAAAGCTTCATTCTCTTTTTTTTTTTTTATGTCCGCCACACAGCTGAACAATTGGAGCTGTGCACTTCCCAGAAGATAAGGGAGGGACGAGCCTGTAGGTGTGAGACAATGTGAGACAACAGAAAACCCCAGTGTGGAGAAGGGAGTTTGACATCCCGGTTTTGTTTAAGATGAACTGATACCCGATGAAACAGAGGATATTACAACCTCTACACTTAAAAAGTCAGCCAAATAACAATGAGTGAAACAATTGCAGACAGGATAATATAACAAGGAAACAGTAGAGTAAAATGATAATGATCAGTCTTCCTTCTCTGCGTCACACCTCTATTTGCATGGACGACTTCTTTTTATGTCCACGAGCTTAACTCATCATCTGTGGTAACTTTCATGAGAAAACTGAAACTTGAATCATCACCAAGAGGCGACTTAAAACCAGAGTAGGTAAATGAATGTGTGGGAAACTGCAAATATTTGTGACATGAGGCTGACACACCCACACAAAACAGTGTAGGAACACACAAACTGAGAGCATAAAATGGAACTAGAAACCAGATGTGACCGGGTTCCAAATAAATTAAATAAGGAAGTAATATCCGGACATTGAATAAAAAAATAAATGTGATGTGCAAAAAAAAAAACTTCCTGCACTCTTTTCAGTCTTTTGCATCCCAGTTTAGGTGGAGCTGTGCAGCAGTGTCATGCAGTGGTGGATAAAGTGTTCAGAGCTTTTATTTGAAAGCATAAGTACTACCATGTGAAAGTAGTAAATTCAAAACTATGCTTAAATTATAGTACAGTCCGGTGGGACACAAAGTAAATCTGAGGGAGAGATGTGAGATTATAAAACCCTGGTCTACACTGCTGTGAATATTTTTCTAATTGTTTTGGCCTCTTTTCAACACGCAAACAATGTTTTAGGTAACTCAAATTTAGATTTTTTTTTTTTTACATTTTTTTTTTAAACAACTTCTAAAAGGCCGATTTTTTTTTTTTTTTTTTTTTTAAACTTCTGTTTCTATGTGGACCACGTCCCATCCAACAGGGAGGTCACCCATTAATTTTGTAGACTGCTGTTATGAAGTCTCACATTCTGAAGTTCAGAGCAGTTTGGAGCCAGAAGTGACCATATTAGGACGAGGTGGGGAGGAGCAAGCAGTGAATCTGACTTAATCTAATTGGAACCACAAGATACTAGGAGCCGGACTGCACCACAGGCCTTTCAAACAGACACACCCCCAAACGCATGATTTTGAAGCCTAATTTCGAATTAATGATTCAAAATAATCTTTTGAAATGGACTGCCAGAAAACTAATAAGAAGGAGTGACTTTAGAAACAACACTATAATAATGTGTGGGAAAAAATGATTGACTTTGTATTTCATGAGAGAAGTTGAATGGGAGTCTATGGAGCCGGAGGCTTTTTGGAGCCAACCCCCAGGGATCCTCAGTAGTATTGCATGACTCGAAAGCTATGTCCACTTATGATCTGCGCATGTGCCTGAAACAACAACAACAACAACAACAATAGTGGATACATATTGGTTTATTTCATTTGATTAGGACTATAAATTGTAATTTTACAACTTAAATATAAACTAATAAATAATTGGCAACTATTGATTTTGTTTTTAGGTCATTACCGCTAAAGGCCTGTCCGTGTAATCCTTTCAAACAGTTGTTTAATGTCTGTAGCTCTGGAGGGAGCTACATAACCATGACGATGTCATTGTGATGTCATCTGGGTTCAACCTTTTTTTTTTAAACAAATATTTAACTGAAAGTCTGTGTTACAAACTGTGTGGAAGCTTGAAGTTAGAGATATTTGGGTATTTTGAAGGTATTGATTTGTCTAATACAAGATGCTGATAATGAGTTCCATTGTGGGAAATTTTAGGAACCGGAAACATGGGGGTGTGAAAGTCAGGGTATTGCTGCCTTTGCTGCTTAAATATAAAAATCTGTCGCATTAAAGTCCACTTCTTAATGCAGGCGCAACAGTAAATAGCCTGATCTTGCCCTTGCTGCAGGCTGCAGGTGTTAAGAGAGTTAAATCTACAAATGCACACTGAACCTCACTTGGGAAATACATCACATTCATATGATTTGTCTCATCACTCACAACCAGAAGAAATCCTGAGTTAACTTAAACTCCAGAACAATATGCAGTGCAATGCAGTTCCAGTGCAGGTCATTATTAAACCAGCTGCAGCCAGAAGCCACCTGCTCAAAAAGTCATGTTTGAGGCATTTTGACCTCAAACTCTCTGGTTCAGTTCCAGCCACATGCTCAGGCCCTCAGAGACTCTCCGTCCTCCACAGCCAGCCTGCCTGCGGAGCTGGACTGACTCATTTTATAGCCATGGTCACAGTAAAAATGTGTCATAGTATTCGTAAGCTTTTCTTCTGATGATTTCATCCCCACATCATCCAACTGGACTGTAGGGTTGAAAAAACAAAACAACTGGAAGGAACTGAACCTCGACCCTTGGGTGACCTTTGTCCAAACTCAAACCCCAGACGCAGCTTTTGTTGCTCACAACAGACAACAACCTGAAACTCCTGATGACATTTATAATGTTACAACTATGTTCCTAAAACTACGACATCAAGAAAGACATTCTTCTGTTTCAATTGAACTTTTCCTATTTTATTCTAAACTTTTTACACATTTCATGAATGGCATCTTGCACTACCACGGGTGTTTCTTGTGGTTCAGTAGAATGTAAAATCTGGGAAACAGGAACAAGTTTGGAGACAGGACCATGGCAAGACTCCGCACCTCCTCTGACAAATGCTGTTTTTGAGTGTGGGGGTGCTGTCCTATTTGTTAGAGGGTGGGTGGATCAAAAGCTGATGACCAGATGTAGAGATTTCAAAGTAAATCAAACGTGTTTTGCGTTAAGTTTGATTAAAAAAAAAAAAAAAAACAACATTTGGTTACTGAAGTGCCTGAGGAAATTGCCCTAACACACATTTAATTATTCAAGATTTTCTGTTCTTGGTGTAATCTGAGTCTGGTGTTTTCCACTGGGATGAAGTCCAAACTTCCAGAGGGTTCTTAAAACAAAGTCCAAAAACTCTATTTTTTTTGTTTTTTGTTTTTGTGGGACACTAAAAATGCGTCTTTGTGCAAAATGGACACAGGCGGTGCACCCTTCCCATGTGGCCTGTCCTTCTCACCGAGGAGCGCGGATGGATGAGGTGAAATAAGGCGATCGGAATGCGGAACCGGTGAGAAATGCAGCTGGTAAAGGAAGCGGCTCTGTAAGCAGACCCACTATATGTGACTACTTTACGGTGATACCAGAGCACCAGACACATGTACACAGAAAACAAGGCAGCGCTTGCTTATGAATAGGAACGGGACGAAAATAGAACCATCACTTAATTACGTCTACGTTTGTAAGTCTTGATTTGACTTTAAAAAAAAAAGAAAAGTTGTTTTACTTACTTTTCTGCGCGCTCACACCGTGGAGACTGGCCACTGCCGCTATAACAAGTCCACACAGCGCGCAAAGAGCGGTTGAAGCCATGATGTCTGCGGGTGGAAAGCTGCTCGCTGTCGGCTACACAATTCCCGAAAGTTCATCTGATTAACAATCCGTGCTGGTTTTCAGCATGGAAAAGCGAGCATCAGAGTGAGTCATACGGAGGAGTCTGCGCCTTGTTTTAATAGCGCACACACCCACGCTAACAGTTCAACTCCTATGAGTCATTTCCTATGTACTGTACTGCTCGGATTCTCTGAGCACTCCCCGACTCACAGGAAACTCCACGATCAGAGTGTGCGGTTTGTTTCACTTCGAGTGAAAGTTTCAATTTATACCACCCCAGGTATGAGACTTTCATTACATGTATTTCATATTTTATGGTCAAACCCAGGAGCTTTTTTTTTTTTTTTTCTCCTCCAGATTTTGTTTTTTTTCTACCAGAGAGCCTGTGTAGTCTGGACTTAATAGTGTTCTCATTGTTATTACCACGCCTGTCGACGTCATTCCCAGCTCCGTGCCAAAAAACACAACTATCTGGCGTGAGTGTGGGTCCCATACACAGGAAGAAAAAAGAAAAAAGAAAGAGGAGCAGCAGCCCAGGCAAAAACAGATGACATTCACAAGATCTGCCTTTTGAGCCTTTTGGGAAAGTCTGCCCCGAGTTAAAAGCGAGATCATCTTTATGTGTCCGCTTGAATGCCCTCTGTACAGCGCTAAAAAAAAAAAAACTAAAAAAAACAACATACCCGAGATGGCTGGAAACACACATTTGAATAGTGAACGTCCCTGACGCAGGGTGGTGTTATTGATGTCTGGGGCTGGGTGTAGCCGCCTGCTCCAGCACAAATATGCAATAACAAAGCCAGTGGACGCATGCCTGCAGAGCTATCAGGCTGGCCCCTGTCACAGCATTGTCTCATCTGTTAATGAAGACCAGCGGTTACTACAACATCTGTGCTCTGTGGCACACAAATATGCACACAGTGAAATCTACTCATTTATTTATGACCGGTTGTATACATTCATGAATGCAGCCCTGTTATTAAAAACTATCTTTTTTTTTTTTTTTTTTGCATCATTATCGCCGATTCTTGAGTAATTCTTGACTGTTCCCAAATGCCTGATAAACTATATATTTTCACTCTTTCTCTCTGCAACCTGGAACTGTTTTATGTGCTACATGGTGCGAACTGTCTTTCCCACAAGAGCTAACGTCAAACAGACGCTAACCAACCTCCCAGTAAATAGTTCACATCATCAGATCAGAGGGGGGAAGGGGGTTTTATTGGCTCAATTTGGTTGGAGGCATGTTGTTACACAGATGTTTTTGTACTCGACTGTCACGACTAACCTTTAGGAAAGCGGTCTGAGAGGACCTGGAGCAGTACGGCCCACTAAGGACACCCATATGAGCCGACTTTCCACTGGAGTGATTTCATCAGTAATGAGGCAGTATAAGCTGCAGATGTTGTGTCGAACTCTCCAACAGGAACCATGGCAACAGGATGAACACACACAGAGGACCTTGCCCAAGGTGATCCAAACCCTCCTCTATGTGCTGACTGGGTGCCAAACTAGCTGATGTCTCTCAGGCATTGTTAATACTATAGCCTATCCAAAGACGTAAGACGACTCTGGCTGTTGTATTGAATAAATTAGAAACACATTTCGTTTTAAACATACAAAATCTGCAAAGGATGGCTTCTTTTAATTTTGATGTTTAAATTTCAGCTTCAATAATTTTATGAGATTTGCAAAACCAGCAGGACCGAACTGTTCAAAGAAACACTCTGAGATGATCGACCACATTTCATTGCAGTTCCAAGTTTTTCAATATATAAAAAAAACAAACAAACAAAAAAAAACTTGAAAAGTGGGCCCAGTTTGTTAAAAAGAAGCGGGTCTCTAAGACTAAACAAGAACTGCAGAGCAGCTCAACATGTAAGAAGATCCCTGTTCGACAAACAACTTTTTTATTTAACTACAGTACAACACTCTCAGTCAGATGTGTCACTATCGGTTTGGTCACTGAATTAATCACCAAATGGCGACGACGTGGTAAAACGAGTCTTTCCAAAGAGATTAAAATGGGGACGTCCCCACTCATCTGATGTCCCCAAAACGTCTGCCTCTTTGAAAACATCCTGTGCACCTTTGTCTCTTCTCTATTCTTTCCTCTCCTTTGGTTCTGTCTACTGTTTTTCTCTCTTCGCTCCTCTGTTTCTATGACTTAGGTGATGTAGATGCGGTGAAAGTCGTTGGCGCCGAAGGCACAGTTGCACTTGGGGCACTTCCTCTGCCGCGTGTCGTAGCGCATCTTCAGACACTCGTAGCAGAAAACGTGGAAACACTTTGTGAGCACCGTCTCCTTGTCTCGCGTGTTGCAGCAGGGGCAGCGCAGCTTGGCCTGTGGACAGAAAAATACATGTGTTTGGGCCTCACACAGCTATCACTTCTATTCAATTGTATGGCAACTCAACTAATACTTGAGGGTGTGACATGTACAATTTTTCATGTCCCCGAAGCACAAAGAGGCCGTGATATTTCCGAGAAGGTTTATTTTATGGAAAAACTACCACTGCCAGCCAGTTGAGCGAAGCCGTCGTATTTTTCACGTGCCGACACAATCATTTTTCACTTCATAGTTCTGTTGACAACGGTCTGCTTCAGACTGGGCACGCCGGCTGCTTTTGTAATTCCCGTGTCCCTCACGAGTTAATTAAAGTCGCAAATTTCTGTGCACGTAAACAATATTCTGTCCTTCTCACCTTGTACTGATTAATTTCCTCCTGTAGGATCTCATCTGCATCGGAGTACACCTCCACCTTCTTCTGTTTCTCCAGCTTCCGTCTCAGCCTGGACAGATCCTCCTAGAAAGAGGACAGAGCTGTCAGCTACATTTTTACCAGGAACGTGATCACGCCGTCAGAGCTTTGGGAGTTACTCGAGTAGGTCCGGAGTACAAGTCGGACGGACCTGTGCGCGTTTCAGGTTGCTGCTCTCCCTCTCCCGGGCCGTGCGGTTCTCAGCCACAGAGACCTGGATCTCCTTCAGCTTGGCCTGCGTGTGCTCCAGCTGCACCTTCAGGTCCTCTGCCAGCTGTGCAGCCTCCACCGCCTGCAGCAGGGAAGGAAGCGGACGCACTCAATAATAATAAAAAAAAAAAAAAAAAAAAAAGCTAACAGTGAGATTCCTGAGTTGTAATGTGTTGGTGGTACATCGAGCATGGGGGAGGCTGTTCCTTGAGCGTCGACTATTTACCGTAGCTTCTGTATACTTCCCATCATTAATGACAGTATTTTCCACAGCACATCAGATCAGCTTTGACATTCTTTTCACAGCTTCCAGGCCGCTTCAGTTAAAGCGGACATTTTTGTGTGTTTCCTGTTCAACTTTAAGCATGTGTTCCCCGTGACTTACTTCCCATATACAGCAGTATGGTGGTACTTGATGAAAAAAAAAAAAACTTTACTTCAGTGGTTAAGACAAAATGGGGGCCGTTTAGGGGAGAAAAATGGGCAGCATTTCACACTTCTTTTTTGGGCCGTTTTGAGTGCAACATCCTGGTACTTCTAGTGCACAGCATGTTTCTGTACTGACAGTGTGAACACACTTATTCACTCAAAATAATGAGTGTTAGAACATAAGTAGCCCATTGGAACACAGTGATAAATCTATTTTGTTTTAATTATTATTATTATTATTTTCTCATTTGTTAAAAAAAAAAAAAAACATCAAAAGTAAAAAACTAATTCAAGCAATAATATTCACAACCAACAAGATGACCTGATTAACTGTGTCTCTGTCTCGTTCACACATTTGAAGAACTTGCCATGTTAATTATTACCAGAAACATGTCACACTAGTAGGCACTGATCTACTTGAAAAAAATTCCAAGTGTGGGTATCGGGACAAATGCTGGGTTTCATTTGTTAACATTGTAGCTCATTGCTGCACTGTCTTGTGTCAGCAAAACTTAAATATCTGTACGACTTTTTGCACGTGTTACTATGCAGATTCTCTGAAGGAGACGTTCAGTATTTACATTTAGAATAAATCACAACTGGCAGCACTGAACTCATGGATCTGCACATCTGCAGAGTAAGAGCTGACAGTATGATTGATGGCTCTTCTCACCTTCCTCTTGTTGAGTTCTAGTGCTTGTGTTCTGACAGACAGCTCCTTTTCCAGAGCAGCCAATGTGCTCTGTAGGACTCCCTCCTTTTCTTCCAGCTTTTGCACCACCAGCAGCTGGGCATCCACCTGGAAGAGACAGCAACAGTAACCAGCTGGTACTTCGGTGCCAGGACACAATGAAAACCATTCAGTGGTGCTTTTCTCAGGTCAAGAAAGTTACACTTCACCTGGGTTTTGAATGTCAGAACTTGGTCGGCCAGCTCCTCCTTCTCCTCTTTCAGCAGCTTGTAGATCTGGTTGGATTTGATTCGCTCGCTCATCAGCTTGAAATTGGCATCATCCTTCTCCCGCAACTGCTGCAACAGCCGGCTGTTCTGCTCCTGCATGTCTTCGAAGGCCTGCCCCGTTACATCCATCTCACTCAGCAGGGCTTCCTCCTCCTCAAAAGATACACGTGCCAGTGATTAAAACAATGAAAAGCCAGTGACAGACAGTGATGGGGCTTCTGGATCCAGTTAATGAATCAGGTGGGGTCTGATTTCAACAGCGTTTGGAGTGACTCAAACATGTCTGTGTTATTTCACAAAGAGCAATACACTTCTCTCATTGTAATACTTACTAAAACTATTCCATGTGTATGAAACAACATATTTACAACATTTTTACGGATTAAAAACAAAATCGCCAGTATCTAATTTTCCCAACTTCTTCCTCAGTACTTCGACCACAACAATAAAAACACAAACCATCACAACACACAAACAAACCATTTTATTTTGGCGCACTAGTGTATTACAACAAATTATTTTCTGAAATAAAAACATGTGCATCTTATCAATCTAAATCAGAAACAATGTTCAAACTATGTGATATCAATTGGTATGAAGACTCACAGTCTGCCAGTTAAAGTTGAGTGTGATATCATATTACCTGATGTACAGGGCACACATGCTACTAGGTCTGTCAATTATTACATAATCGCCTGATCATGATTATCTGAGCTGACCACAAATATATTGCACAATCGTTAGAATAGTTTCCATTCCTGTCGATAATAACAGCTGGATGAAATGAACAGAAATGTCATATTCCTATATCATATCATCTTCCAGGTGTTTTAATGACATCACCTCCCCCTGGTTTAATGGCACATGAGTGGAGAATTACCTCTATAGTACAATGTTACTTTTGATTATTGGTACCAGTCATAGTAATTTCTTTTGGTTTTTTTAAAGCTTTTATTTATGTCATATCTGCTCAGTGCAATTTTTGCCTAAATAACAAAATAGAAATTTAAACTTTCTTAATATGTTCTGATGTTTAATGACATTAAATGTGTCATCATCTTCAGAACGTTTATGTGTATTATTAAACTATAATTACACGTATACTACAATGGTGACGTAAAATTAACTTAAAAAGACAAATTCATTGCAATTATCTGTGACAAATAATCGTGATGATACTGACTGACACCTATTGCCCTCATCTTATAGTTCGTCTTCACAAAAAGCAAAAGTAAGGGCATGTTATGGATTAAATGGTTGTATAATTAGTTTCCATAACACAGTGTTTTGTGAACACTTTGTACCTCATCACAGACAGATGAATATTAACAGAGCACTGAACTCCAGCACTAAAAAACAATAGCAGTGTTTTGGATTATGATGACTTTCTCTCAATATTAGTAGTGCTGCCAAGAAGCCGTTCTCCACCTCTGGAGACGCAACACTGACAACAACACAGTAAACACAAATCAATAAGCTATGTAACAAAAATTAGCTTAAATAAAAAAAGCTGTGTCCAACATCTTTCTCTGCTTTTTCTGCCAGACAATGACACAAATGACAGCTGCTTAACTGTCAGCTGAGTTTCAGCTCAGTGTTCAAAGAACTGGAGTCAATAGTTGGACACAGTATGGTGACGTTAAGAGTGGTAACTTTGTGTCCCTCTTCTTTTTAATTAATCAACAATAGTTTTTACAGAAGAGTTGTCATCTAATCGCGAGAAGGTCAAAGCTTCCCGCCCGTTCTATTTATGGCCACGGATCTAAAGATGCAAACACACCTGGTTTGTTTCTGTGCTACACGCATTTGTAACTTTTTATTCAAGCTCCTCGTTTATGACCCAACTTGGGCCCATAAATTGAAGTCAGATGAACTCACAAGTAGCTTGTTTATTGGATAGTTTTGGCAGCTGGGGACTGAGGGAAACAAATCAAACACGAGTCCACTGCAGCCGTAGTCGCTGTGCTTCAACTTCACAGCAGATATAAAGGCCTAAGTAAAAGGCCGAATGAATCATTATCAGTCCAGACTGCGTTTTACCTTCTGCTAATTATGTTCTGCAAGACCTCCCAAGCATGAGCAGCAGCAAACTATCTGATCTCCACATCTGTTACAAGGTATGAGTAAGAGGGTAAAAGCTCGTGTCTCATTGGTTGACGCGTGTGAAGATAACGTGATTCATAGCAACTAATAAGCTGATAGCACTACGGTCAACAAAAGAATGAATATCAATGTGAAACAAAGAGAGTATTACATTATCTAATGTGGGTGTATCCACCATCTATGCAAATAAAGTTTTAGAATTGTGATGACATTACTTCACAGACATTTGACACAGGCCAGATGATGCTTTTATACTTTCCATGTTGCGAGTCTTTGCTCTCATATTCCCTGAAATGTCGTACTAATGAAATCCTCACACGTTTACAAGCGTGTGAGCTCAGATCTGAGTGCTTTGCATACTTAGAATTTATCAGGTTGACTCATCGAAAAGGTTTTTCTCACATTTTCTGATTTATATATATTTTTTTCCTTAAATCGTCAGCGTCATCAGTTCATAGTACACCTCTGATTCTCTCTTTCAGCAGGTTGAGACACGAAAATCATTTTTGCAAGATAGAAAATGTTAGAGCTGCTTTTCAGAGTCACCATAGAGTCTCTGCACACGTATATATACACATAGTGCTGTTCAAGCAAGATACTGACATCATACTAGTGTTTTCGATTTGACAGCAATTAAATAACAAAAAAAAAGCCTAAAGCAAGTACGTTTGTAAATTAAACAAAAAGTAACTTACAAGGTTAAAAAAAAAAAAAAAAAAAAAAAAAAAAAAAAAAAAAAAAAAAAAAAAAAAAAAAAAAAAAAAAAAAAGAGGAAACAAATTGTCAAAACTAGAATGTGAATATGGTTGCTTTGTGTATTAAAAACTATGAGCAATCTTTTTTCACCTCTTTTCATTGACACTGCTGCCATGGCAACAGTTTTCAAAAGCCAGTAAATATGCATACAAATTACTGACACATCAGACAGAAACTGGAGGTGAAACAAAAGAAGTCGTGCAAAAAAGACATAAATTCCGATGAAAACGTGAGAATTTTGAGCAGTGCAATTGATTTTGTTTTTCCAAGGCATTAAATCAGACAAGGGAGTCGTCTCTGCCTCGGCACGCTGTGCAGTAGCAGGTGGAGGAGAGTCGGAGCGACTTTAATGAGTTGGTGTTTTTTTGCTAGTTTTATCTTTCATGATGGTGAATTACTGGGTTTGTGCAGATTGAACAAACTCCAGCCCGACAGGACAACGAGTCCACGTTTCATCTAACAGGAGGAGGAACAGAGCTGCTTTATTACCGGAGCCTGTTTTACACAGCTGGAGAGATTTCACTGCTGCATCTGTAACAAAACACGCTGCCGTGGACGCAGTCCCGTCCCGATGGGGTTCAGGATAGTCAGGTGTTGGTTTATTTTAGACAAAGTAAGATGATCATTTGTTACTGTTACAGTAAGTATTGATACTTCTGCCAGTATCACACTGCTAATAATACTTTCGTTATCTCCTGGTATGTGATAGTAAACTTTACAGTACTGTGATGTAAACATAACGTTAGTTACTGTGGGCTATGAGCAGCTGTGTAGTGACTAAAAACACAGGCTGTCTACAGACGCTTTCACGAAAGCCTCCTATTAAATCTATTTTATTTTCTATTTTAGTTCAAGGCAGAAAAAAAATTAATAATCTGAGCCTGAACTGCTGCGATGGGGTCTCGGTTCAGGTTTTAAATTACAAACTGTTCGGGAATTCACAGACCTGAAATTTGTCATAAAAGTCTAACAGAATGAGGCTCCAGAGAAAGAGGGTGTCTCACTTTCTTCAATACCTGTTGCTTCAACTCCTTTCTGCTCGCGATCTACGTGTTCTTGATCTTATTTACTTGTGCAACTGGTCCCTTGTGTCTGCTTATCTGTGCTGCTTTCCCCAGGAAAAATGACCCAAAACTCTGAACTGGTTGACTTCAGTTAAATAATGCTGCGTTCAGATTATGTCAGAAAACATGTTTAGAGCATTCGTTTAGTGTGAACTGTCTGCGGCACAGTTATGGGATGTAGCCCCCCCCGCTGGGGGATGGCATCCTCCATCGGTTCAATCGTACCGCTTTTGGTGACATCGCGACCAAATTGTGTTTGTTAAGATGGCAATAAAACAGTTACCATGTTACTGCACTGCACATACAGTACAGACATATTTTGTTTCAAACGTCTAGTTTCTACTTTGTTTTCCTGCACATTAATTCTCTTTGATTGTCAACCTTCAAGGTTCCCTTTAACACACTCAGCTGATCAGATCCAGGCCACAGCGCCAGCTTTCAGTTCCTCTTTACTATGTTCTTAGGCAAATATGATACTCATTGCACTACTTTCATTCTTAACATAGCTTAGTTTATATCCACCTACGGTGACATTTAAACAGGGTTGACAGTTCAAACCTCAATTTTTGCTGGTGTGAAATTCCTATCACAGTTGAAAAGTCAATTTGCTGCTAATGCTAAATGTTAAAATTATACATAGGTATATTTTCGCTAAGATAGTTTCTTTTTTGCTGTTTACGCACAGTTGGAAAGTCAAAGAACACTAGTGAGGAATTTGTGCTGTCTTTTCTCCCGTTGGAACGAGAAGTTTATAAAGGTAAAAATGTCGTACTCATCCTCCTCCACTCCTATTCCCGCTCCACTCACATGCTTTGACATGTTTAACCGTACACAACACACACATACCTGCTTAGTGGCAGCGAGTTTCTTCTGCAGGTGCTCAATGGTCTCCTCTGCCACTCGGATCTTCCTGAGGGCATCTTCATCGGCCAGTTTCTTGCTCTCCTTCCTCTCCCTCTCCTCCAGCTCTCGCACTCGCATCCTCAGCTCATCCACCTGGACAGTTTTTGATATGGTTTGAGCACTTCTGTATCAATATTTCAGTATCAGCCCCTGACAAAAAGCTTTTTGCTACAAGCAAAAAATTGACAAAAGTACGATTGGGAGAACAAAAAGAAACAAACCTCAGCTTTAGATTTGCGCTCAGCTGCCATCAGCTGCACTTTGTCTCTTTGCTCCTTTGGCGCTGACTTATACATGTCCAACAGGAGCTTCATCTCTTTCTGGGACTCCTGCGCTTTCCTGATAAGATTAGAGAAGATAAATACATTACAATAAAATAAACAATCACATAATTGTAATTAAGCTTCAAATCATGCACAAACCGGATTGACAGTCGGTGACTTTCAGAGCAGTATAGTTTGTTTTTTGTGCAGTCTTTGTGGTGGTGATGCCGGCGTCTGTGCGAGTTTGTGATTGATCACTGCACTGTGCATGTGTGTCTACTTTGTTTAATTGTCATGGAGACATTTCCCTCCAAAATATGCTGCACGGGAAGGAACAATATTTGACAGCAAATGTGTGATTATGGCCAAACATTTTGGTGTTATAAATGAAAGTGGAGTTCAACAGAAGGGGGATTTACTTGAGTTCTACTCTGAGCATCTTCAGTGTGTCCGAGTCCTTCCTCTTCAGCTCGTCGCTGCGCTGCCTCTCTCTCTCGCGTTCCCTCTCTCGCTCTCGCTCGGCCTCCCTCTCCCTCTCCCTCTCCCGGGCTCGCTGCCTCTCCAGCTCCTTCCTCCTCTCCTCCTCTTCCTCCTGGTCTTCGTCGTCCTCCTTTTTCACATCGATGCTGTCATTCGTCGTCTCCTCTAGAATCAGAACCCCGGTGTCGCCACTCTGACAGCGTAACTGTCGACAAAGCAAACCAAGATTTTAAGAATTATTATGATCATTACCAAGCAGCATTTGCTGAGAGCAGTCAGCGTCGGCGTAATCTACCTTATTGATCTCCATCTGTGTTTCCCGCAGCTTCCTCTTGTAGCGCTGCACATCACCTTTCAACTGTAGGTTGTGGTTTTGAAGGCTGCTGATCAAATGCCGCATCTCCCTGTTGATTGGTCCTGAGCAGACACGCACGCACGCACGCACGCACGCACGCACGCACACACACACACACACACACACACACACACACACACACACACACACACACACACACACACACACACACACAATGTTTGTTTTGACTCATTCACCGTTATGAAACTGCATTATGAACATAAATGTTGCCCTTAAGTCATGGTGAACAGAAGGGACATCATAACAGATATGCAATATTACAGCAGTGCTAACAGATGATGAAAATGACATACTTTGCTGATCAGTATGTTGCTTCATATTCACTTGAGTACCATCCTCAAATTGTCGTGATTTACAAAAACATCTCTTACAGTGATATAGTTGAATGAGGGTGCGTTTTGAAAAAGTACCTGCTTGCTCGTTGGCTGCCAGGTTCTGCTCAAACTCGATGCGCAGCATCTCGTACTCTTTGCGCACCTGAGCCAGAGTGTCCTCTAGCTGGATGACCTCCGTCCGCAGCTTCTTCTGAAGGGACAGCTCATCACTCTGAATGATTGAAAACAGTCACACATTGTTGAACATGTTGCTAAGAAGTTGTAAAAACACAAAAATACAACTTTTTCGCATTGAAAAACATTCGCAGAAAACACCGTCACCTCCATGTGCTCAATCTGTCGGAGGTGAGCGTTCTTCGCGGTGAGCAGGAGAGCCCGGGCCTCATCCAGCTGGGTTTTGACCCCAAGAGACTCGTTGTACAGCAGAGAGAACTGAGACTGCAGACATTTGTACTCTAAGGTTTCTTTCACAACCTCTTCTGGAATATTGCGCAAGTCCATCTGAAAATGAAGGATGTACATTGAGGATTAAAGAATCTGTTACCACTGCACTTACCAGGTTTGGTGATGAAGATGCTTCTATCATACCATCAAAATACATTTTGTTTACCTTGAGCTTCTCGCTCTCCCTCACAGCCTCCTGGAGCTCCACCTGCAGTTTCTCCAACTCTGCCATGCGACTGTTTGCCAGCTCCTGGTTGTGCTCCAACTCGGCATTGAGACTCTCAAACTAAACATAATAACAAAGACAACGTCTTACAAATATAGAAATGTGCACGATGGATTTGGAAATCAGTTACATGCACACAAAAAAAACCACACACACACGTTAAGCAAAATTAGTTGTAAACAGGTACTTCCTTATGTTTCGAACCACCCTAATTCTCACCTTTTGGATGTTCAGAGTAATCTGACCTCCAGGTAGCCCACCTGAGCTGCCACTGCTGCTGTATCCAGACTTTAGCTGCAGACAGCAAACACAGAACAAGTGTTATAAAGAAGAACAAACAAGACAAACATTAAAACATGCAGCACACTAACAATGGCAAGAAAAAATAAAAGAACCCTTTGAAATTATCTGTAAATATTTAGACTAATGTTCATCTTCATCCGAGTTAGACAATATATTTTAACTAATAAAACACATATCATCATGTTGTGCATTCACGGTGTAAGTTGGAAAAAGTATGGCTGATGACATCAACAAAAGCTAATTGGAGACATTCACAAACCAAAAGTTTTCAATTTACAAATTTACATTGAGCTTCTGTTGAGGTGAACCATGCTTCACAAAAAAAGAGCTCTCAGAGGATTTACAATCAAAAGTTACTGATTTGCATAAAGCTGGAAAGGGTTACAAGTAATGCAGCTGAACAGTGACAGTATACACCAATAAGTCTACAATAAAATGGCTTCACACAAAGAAAATCTATGACCAGTCTGAGCCTCGACTTCATCACACTGCACTGTGAAATGACTCCCAGACAATCGTTCACATCAGACATCCTGAGAAGATGGCTGAACTAAAGCATTTCTGAGGAACATTGATCCAAAATTCAAAAACAAAGTTCAACCATATAATAACTCCTTACTGTTTTCACCAATACTGTGACTCTTTAATGGATGTGTTCATGAAAGAGAGTTGATTTTATGTGATCAGTGTAAGCACATTGTGTTTTTCTATACTTGTGACTTTGACAAAGGCAGAAAACCAGATATTTCCCGGAGTTCACATACTGTTTCTGTGCTACTGTACATGCATCTTGTGACATCCTATCTTCATTTTCAGATAGAAGTAACATTACTTCATTGGATATGCATCAATAAGAGCAGCTGGCCTGACACGCATTGATGCTTAATGCCTTATCAATGTAAACTCAGCTATTGGTGAAAAACAAAAAGGATGAGCCAACACCTCGTGAACAGATTAAAAAAAAATTTTTAAAAATTGTTTTTTTAAAAACACTGCCTCCCAAGGAAAGAGGCACAGATGTTGTAAACAGACATGACACAAACACACCTGCTCCATTGAATCTGCTAGGTGTTTGTTGAGCTTTTGCACTCTGTTGCGGACTTTCTCGATGTCCCACTGCAGGTCCTCCACCGTCGTCTCCATCTCAGACACTTTGGTCTCCGAGCTGGTCACCTTGTCCACCAACTCATTGTACTGCAAGACAGCGAGATAAAAACTCCTTGATCACTGACAAGTATTTACCAAATGCAATGGCTATGTGCACACATAATTACAATCTTCCTCGTTCAGACACTCTCTCCTCTCTACGCTTGAAAGATGTTCAACATACACGCTGACACCCACAAACATCGCAAAGGACATTGTACCTCCATGGACATCTTGTGGTGACGTCCCTGTAGGAGAGTGGCTAGGTCTCGAAGTCGACTGTTCTCCTCCAGCAGAGTGTGGTTCACATTGATGATGTCAGGCTGGCTATCGTTCTCACATGCTACCGAAGAACATAAATGTGCCAAATCAGAGTGGCATTAACAAGTGTAAAATAACTTCACTCATATTTCAGTTTGTGCACAACTCAGTAATGACATATGAAGTTCAATTTGAAGCAAGTAATTCATTTTAAAATAGGCTATAAAATGTGCTGCTGACATTCCTCTTTACCTATATGCATGTGTGTCAATAGCTTAACCTACAGGAATGATTAATGAACAAGCATGTCTCCACAGTTACCTGAAGCCAACTTGCACATGTCGTTGATGCGACAGTGCAGCCTGTCAAAGACACAGACCAAGCAGGCAATGGCTTCTTTGCTGAACTGCATTCGGTCCTGGAGGTGCAGGGTCAGTTCCTCCTCACTGCTCTGCTCCAGCGTGGCCAGAAAACCCCTGGCATTTTCACTTAGAGGAGGAGGAGGCAGCGATGCATCTGCACATATTTGAAAATGATTATATTTGAAATGCAGCAAAACTACACAGGTAAACCACAGCAGCGATAGAGCAGAAACATTTACAAGATTGATGCTGTAACTTCATGAGAAAAAAGAGCCATGTAGATACTTTAGTTAAAGCACTGCTTGAAAGGATTTAATAAATAAAGTCAAAAGTCAGATTTACAGCGGTAAATGTCAACTACGAAGGCTTTCAGAGGATTAGCTTTGTCACATAAAAAGCTGGTACCCGTTTTTGAATCCAGCGGTGCCTCAGTTGGTGTCATTAACTCTTCTGACCCAGCAGGAGGAGGGGGCTGCTGCTCGTCCTGGCGCTCTTCTGGACGTTCCTCCTGCGGCTGCTCTGGCTGCTCTCCCTCATTCTGGGCCTCTGGGAGAGGAGGTGGCGGCACAACGGCGGTTGGTGACGCCAGAGTGACACCATCCTCCTCTATAGGGGTGGGCTCGGGGAGCGGGGCCAAGGGTGGGGCTGGGGTAGAGGTTACCGGAGCCTCTGGCTCAACACGTTTGCGTAGGACGTGCACATTCTCTTCCAACTGCAAATCAGAAACACAACGATTGGAAAAGGTGTTAAAGGATTACTACGGGTTTGTATACCGTCATACAGCATCAATCCACTTTTGACCAACCACTACTGTAGTGCTTCCACAGAATGGGAAAAGTGCAGAACTCTGCTAAATGACTTTGTTTACATTCCCAGAAACAAAACAAAAATACATATCACTTCATGTATCCAGATTAAGGCAGACAAATGGAGATTGTAATAATAATAATAATAATAATAATGTAACAGATTAATCTGACCATCTGGTTTAAAGTGGTTTCCATAGTATAGACCCAAATCTTACATCACAGGGTTTTCTCTGGGTCTCTGGATGCTTCGGAGCTGTGATAGCAGTAAGGGATTGTGGGGATTTTTTTGGACTAAAAACTGGGTCATTTTTGTACTTTTATCATAAATATATGTATTTCTAAATGCACTGCCTGACTATCGTGGCTTAAGTGCTGAGAAACAAATACTGGATGTTGCACTTAAATGTTACACAAGTAGGAAAAACCCTGCATCAGGTTACATGTTAAAACGGAGCTCAGGGTAAAACAATGTAATCAAATGTGCAGAAGTACCTCCGACCAGTAGCGATTGACAATCAGCAGCGTTGTATCATCGGTGGCTTGCCTCTTCTCCAGCTTTTCAATTTTCTCACGTAACTCATCCTCCATCGCCTGCCTCTGCTCCAAGCGCACACACAACTTCTTGTTCTTGAACTGCAGCACCTTCATGTCCATCTCCTCCTGCACGGGGACAAACACCAAAGTACAGGATATTAGAAATATTGATTGTCGTTTGGCAAAACTAAGGTTTGTGAGAATAAAGACCAAATGACTGACCGTAGAGGAGACTCCCGCGATGCGTATTGGTTCAATAAGTGTGGTGGTGGTCTTCTCCTCCTTCTTGCTTTTCTTCTCAGGTGGGCCAGGGGGGCTGTCCCCTCCCGAGGGCCGCTTCCCTCCCCCAGCACCTGACATCTTTCCTTCCCCTGCATCAGATAAAAAAGGGCATTAGATCCTTGCGCTGTTGCAGCTTTAATAAACTGTGGATCGGTTTACAAAGAAAAACTCATTCATTTGATTACAGCTAAGAGCGGCATTAGCCTTATAGTGAGACCACGGGTCTTAAAAGACTCACAATGCTCTTCTACTGTTCATCTAAGTGCTTGGACGTTTATGTGGCCCCCTTATTGTGTGAGCCACTGTCTGAAAAACGTCCACCAATTTCAATTTGACATTTCTACAAAGATTCGTGGACTTTTACAAGCTCGCTGACGCGAGCTATGCTAATGCTGGTTAGCTACGCGGCGCTTTGTCCGTCGTAGTTCATGACTAATGGTTGGCATCTGTATTCACTGGCCATCAACTCACTCATAAGATCGTCTGTAAAGAAACTCCACATGCACATAAATGTACGTACAGTTTTCAGAAAGATATTACCGCTACAAACCTTCACAAGGTGCGACGGAAAACGTAACTCACGGCATCCGGAGAAGCAACAGGAAGTAACGGCGATTCTTCTTCTTTGGTTTTGTTGTCTGGTTTTGTACATTGGTTTCAGGAACATTACCGCCACCTACGGATCTGAAGTGTGAACTAAACATGAAACCTTTCTCTGTTACTTCCACCAAAAAAATAAAATAACATCAACACTATAGCCGCAAATGACATGATCTAAAAAAAAAATTAAAAAAAAATAAAAGGAACCAGACGAGTACAAAATAAATAAATAAATAATGACAATATTACTTAAATTATGTTCAGTAGTCTTGTTGATCTTAAATATTCTAAAATAGTTTCCAACAGTTGTCATTTACGACTCTCCCAGCTCTCTTCCGTCTGACTCACCCTTCTGGTAATGCAATAACACCATGAATAACACACGGGTCACCGTTTCTACTTCTCAAAAAAAATTCGCATGGCGTAATGTTCAGACCAGTATGTTTATAATTCTCTTTTCTTCCTCCAGACCTCACTCTACCGACTGAAACAAAACAAAACAAAACGTCTTTTATTTATGTTTTTACTTTTTTTTTTTTTTCTGCTACATCGTTTGGATTCGCCCCTTAATCACCACTTTAGCATCTGATTTACTCATATTTACATTAATTTATCTACGTAACATTGCATTAATTTTTTTTTCTTTCTCGCTGTAAATAAAATGATGGGGAAAAAAAAAAAAAAAAAAAATTAAGTACATCATAGGGAGATGTTGCTTAATTTTTTTTTTAGTCCCACTGAGAAACCCTGAACAATTAAAAACAAGCTGTATTCTCCACTCCCGGCCGTACGGGGGCAGCACCGCCGGACATTGTCACACCAGGTTACAAACTGTTTCGAGGAACGTGAGCTGAATGTAAACACCGCTCGGGACGTTAACCGGAGCTCATTTGGATGCTCGCTGCTGAATCGCACGCAGCTGCGGCTTCATGATACCTCCCTCCGGTTGAGATGGCTCTATTATACTGATTCGGAACCAGCCGTCTCCTTCTTGTCGTTTGCTCGCATACAGGGTGAGTAGCTTCCTGCTCGGTCAGTGAACCGGCTGCAGCACCAAGGCCAAATGAAATGCACCCAAATAACTGAGCTCCTGCAGTTGTATAAAACAGTAAAACAAAATTTTAAAAAATAAAAATAAAAAAAGACGAGAGATGTATGTGTGTAGTAAACAAATCACAAGCATGGCCTAATAAGCGTAATTAAAACCAAAAGGAAAAAAAAAAAAAAAAAAAAAACAGCATACTTCCTTATCGAGACTTAGCTCAGTAGTTCCTGGTAATCAGGCATGACTGTTACACACTGAGACATGTGACTGTTGTGATAGACTCGTGTCACCATGACCAAAGACATCGTTGTTGGAGATGAACTACCAGACTGGGTGGGGGCCAAGGAGTTTTACCAGAAGTATGACCCTAAAGAGGTGATCGGAAGGTGAGTCCAGGAAAATAGGCTGATGATGTGTCACCATCAGTGGCCCCCGTGTGATGGTGATGCTGGATTGTGTTTGTGTGGCGTCTCAGGGGTGTGAGCAGTGTGGTGCGTAGGTGTGTGCACCGGCACACCGGTCAGGAGCTGGCAGTGAAAATTATTGAGATCACGGCAGAGAAGATGACGGCCCAGCAGCTTGAGGAGGTGAAAACCTCCACCCTGAAAGAGATCCATGTACTCGACATGGTGAAGGGACACTCCTCCATCAGTATGTTGTAATTCTACTCTGCGACATGTTTTAATTTTCTGTTTGTGCAGATTCAAACGTGTTTCAATTGTTTCTTTTGATTCCCTTCAGTCACTCTCATTGATTCCTACGAGTCCGCAACCTTCATATTTTTGGTGTTTGACCTGTGAGTATGAGGACAAATAAAATGCAATGATATTTTCATTAGATAGGAATATTAACGTCCTGTCATTTTTTATTTATTTTTTTTAACAGCATGAGAAGAGGAGAGCTATTTGACTACCTCACAGAAAAAGTTACTTTAAATGAGAAGGAGACAAGGTCAGCTCCGGAGTCAATACAATCCATCGACTAATTTATTATAGAAACATATTTACACATTCTCCACGATGGAACCACAGTGTTCATTGCAATTGTTGCCTGGAAATAAGACTGAATTCCTTTCTTATGGTAATGTAATGTCTTTTGTTTCTCTTCAGGAGCATGGTGCGAGCTCTGCTGGAGGCCGTACAGTACCTCCACTCCCTCAACATCGTGCACCGGGATCTGAAACCTGAGAACATTCTCCTGGATGATCAGGGGCACATCAAACTGTCTGACTTTGGTTTCTCTGTGCAGCTGCAACCTGGAGAGAAGCTCAGAGGTATGACTGACCATCATGTTAAGCCACTAGATATATTGATGTTAGAAAAATTACTCAGAGGCTAGATTCAAAATCAAACATATCGGACATTTTTTCTTGCAAGAAGGAGCAAAATACATGTACACTCAAAGAAGGATGTCCAGCATTGCTCAACGTCACTCCTCCGTAGGGCAGCTTTTATGCAGTGGTGCATTACATTACATTTAGCTGACGCTTTTATCCAAAGCGACTTACAATATTCAACCATGAGGGTACAAAACCCAGAACAACAGGAATCAAGAAAATACAATTTCTTCAAGAAAGCCAAACTACAAAGTTCTATCAGTAAGTGCCATTTTAAGCTACTAAAGTTCAACTATTCAAGGTAAAGTTGGAAGAGGTGTGTTTTTAGTTTGCGGCAGAAGATGTACAGACTTTCCGGTGTCCTGATGAGGAGCTCATTCCACCAGTGTGACAAACAACAATTAACATTCACCCCCATTTCCTTTGTATCTGCTTTCGTATAATACTGAGTTGGTTGTAGGTCACAAGATAAGGACACAGGGGAGTCGTCAATTAGATGCGGAAAGTAAAACAAAAGAAACTTTCCGGAGCCACATGAAAATAAGATGAAACAATCTTATTTTCTTTCCATCAATTAACTATTTGTCATTTGTGTAGACTGACTTCTGTTTTGTATTTTTGTTATAATTAGAGCTCTGTGGGACCCCTGGATATTTGGCCCCTGAAATACTGAAATGTTCCATGGATGAAATGCACCCAGGATACGGCAAGGAAGTCGACCTGTAGGTCTTCCTCTCTCATTTCCTCAGCGATGCAACGTTGGTCTCAGTATAGATTTACAAACCACAATCCTACGTGTTGTCTGTTTCTAATTTCTGCATTGTGTCTGTTGTTAAGCTGGGCGTGTGGAGTCATCCTCTTCACCTTACTGGCCGGCTCACCACCTTTCTGGCATCGCAAACAGATGCTAATGCTGAGGATGATCATGGAGGGCCGCTATCAGTTCAGCACTCCGGAGTGGGACGACAGGTCTGACACTGTGAAAGATCTGGTAAACAAAAATTCTCTCAACTGGTTCTTAATATACCTTAAATGTAAACCTGTGTTCCCAGCATCACCCTTTAGTATCTACTGAACTATCTTCCTCTTAAGATAGACTTTCTTCTGCCTAAGAAAACATCATATTCCAATATCTGTATCTCTAAAATCCTTTATGTGTACTTCCACAATCCTGCTGCCTGTGATACTCAGATATCCAGGCTGTTGGTGGTGGACACAGCTGTCCGTCTGACTGCCGAGCAAGCCTTAGTACATCCCTTCTTCAGACAGTACCAGAAGGAGGATGTGCGGCTCTTCAGTCCCAGAAAGACATTCAGGGTGAGTCACAATCTATTTTTATGGCAGCAGATTTCAACTGTAAGTGAAGAAGTGACTATCCTCCACATTCTCATCTGCTCTCCCCGTCTGGATTCCCGTCTGCAGGTATTGATAGTGAGCGTGCTCGCCTGCATCAGGATGTACAGCCGTTACCGCAGGGCTCGGCCGCTGACCCGGGAGGTGCTCGCCAGAGATCCTTACTCCCTCCGCGGCGTTCGCAAGCTCATCGACGGCTGCGCCTTCCGCATCTACGGGCACTGGGTGAAGAAAGGGGAGCAGCAAAACCGAGCGGCCCTCTTTCAGAACACAGCGAAGATCGTGCTGCTGGATCTGGAGGACTTTGAAACATAGAAGGTCAACCTCATTCCTTGACGCATTTTTATTTAACTATTTGCGCGTGCTGCCGTGTCAGTGTTTGTCTTGTCGACTGACTGTTTGCTTCAACAAAGAGGAATTCAGGGATCAGGACTTTTTTGTTTATTTTATTTTTTTATTCCTTAATGCGCACCATGACTCTGCACGTTCAACTTAATATTCCTTAACTGTGTTTTGATCCGAGTGTGTGGCTGTTTGAAACTCTTCTTTTCAGCTCATCCTGTATGCACTTCACTTTGCAGTAGAGAACACGTTGCACAATCATTTGATAAACTCATCATATAAGTACATTACAGTATGTACAGTATATTTAGGATTTAACCTGTTGATGCTCTGTTATAACTAAGGAGAGGTTTCTGAGCACTGTGTGGATAAAGTGGAAATTAAACACTGTGATTAGTTATTTAATAGTCATTGTATTAAAGCTCAGATTTACAGATCTACCATGTGACACGTGTGAGGACATGAAAGACCTTTCTTTTGGTAGAGTCCTGTAACCGTCACGCATGCAAACATTCCTCAATAGGAAAACCCACTCTCTTTAACTGTGAAGATGGTTTGTTGCTATATTTCCTATTAAAACTATCCGACACCATTCCCTCACAGCTCATTCTTCATACTTATAAGAAGTACTTTTCATGAAAGTGCCTGCTTGAGAGATGTGCAGTCATTGGACAAATGCAGATGTACTGTATATTGTTCTGTTTACGCAGAAAAAAAAGATTTTTATTGACAATAAAACAAATGTTTGAATTGTCTTTCTTTGTGTGAGTGCCTTTTTGAAATTAACGTACGCCCGTATATCTAAATGGAAGAAATGTTTACTTTTTGACCTTTTGTTTGGGCTGTGAAGAGTCATTGTTCTGGGGAACTGCAATTTCTTTCATTTTCTGATCTAGTTGTCCAGACACAAGCATCATTTGCTGTCCGACTTCTCGCTCTATCAGTGCCTTCAGTTTGGATGTGGAACCTGAAAATGAGGAAATAAAGCGGTTACATACAACACTCAATTTGGGTTGCAGTTTGACGATAAAAATTATTTCTGCAGTCACACTCAGTCCTTGATTTGTGATCCTTACAGACTGTGGCTTCCTCATGCTCTGTAATGGATGTTTCAGAAGACATGTCTGTCTTTGGTGCTTCTTTCTCCGACATATTTTCAATATCTGGTGCAATAAAAGTACATAAAATTATTAATACATCTATTCCAGAGACCTCTAAAATATTCTAAATATCCTGCTATCCATGCAACACAACATAAAATAAAACAAGTGTGGTAAATGCAAGGAGGTTAAAGCCATCTTTAAAATCGATTAGAAGTATTTCATTTTATTTACATTTAAGGAATGAAAAACATTTTTTCTAAGTAGTATGAAAAAGTTTGCTCAGTTGTTAAAACTGTTTCGCAACTGTTGGGTTGCTGAAACGTTGTAATTATGACCTGGCGCAGAAAAATCCTCAACGGTACCTGGTCCACTGTCCTTCATCACAGTGTAGGTCAAAGACAAATCAAGTTTTACCTGTTCAAAGATGGCAAAAAGAAATCCTTAAAAACACAGACTCTCATTATTCTATCCTCATCACAGGGATAAAATCAAGAACATGAATGCTTGTAACAGTTTGTGTGCAGTCAAATATTTCTTACCTGTGGAGTAAAGATATATTTGTAGAGTTTGTAGTGTCTTATATAGCTGTTGTGGATGTATTTCAAGATGCATTCGGCCTCCTCACAGCTGAAGAGATTGATACTAAACGGAGGCCGCTGTAGTGGGCAGAAACAGACACATCAGGGTGCAAAATCACATTTGTGAAAATGTATGCGAGTTCAAATGAAAGAGTGAATAAAGAGACTGCTGACTGTTTTACACACCCTCACTGAGTGACAGAGCAGAAGCTCCTTGCAGTATGTGAAGCACTGTTCGATGTTGTTGAGAGGAGTTTCTGCAGGAAAGGAGTATTAAACATATCCCACAAAGTTAAAGAACAAATCCTGCTGACTGCATAACTTCAAAGGCAACGCCAATAACAATCTTATTTAGAGAATACTGGAATTGGAAATTAAGGCTGTGCATTACATAGATATCGAATCGATTAGGGATTTGACAGGCAATGTAAGTATGTACTGTAAACACAGTGTCAGCTGAGGAGGTAGTTTGTACAGTTCTGATTTTATACATCATATTAGAAGCCATTTCCACATTTTAACTACACGGAAATAATAATATGACATCACGTACCGATGTTGACTTCGTGGATGGACTTGATGACTGACAGGAGAGCAGAAGTTTGTTCTTTTGAGAAGCTTTGCTCTCTGCAGAAAATCACCGTCTGGACGTAGAGCTCCAGCAGAACTCCTCGTTTTGGTTCAGGGAGGTCCACTCCAAACACACTGCATAAAACACTGTCGCAGAGGAGAAGCAAGGGTGAGAAATGTGTATGTTTGCCTGTGTGTGATTGCGTGTGTCTTTTCATAGACGGGGACAGAGACCTCTCCAGATCAGGGGTGGACTGTGATTTGTCGATCTCCTCCATGTCGTGGTAGCTCACATGTGTCCTAAGAACATCCAGGGAAAGATACTCAGGGTTAGACGTGACAGTAAGTCAGGCGAGGTGGAAATAAATCAGCATGTGATCAAAATGATCTGGATTGTTGACGCAGCTCTCACCATAGCATGATTTTAGCTTTCCGGGCCTGTGGCACCTACAGAAGAAAATCATATCTTTATAAGCTTTACAAATAAATACTTAGATGAAATGGGTTGGTCAGGTTTTTATATTTTAAAACCAAGAGAAGTGAAACGAGCTGGCCGGCAGTAAATACACTCAATACCTAACGAGCTATTGTCAACCAAAACAAAACTTGTAGAGCCTTACCTTTATTTTCATTTCCATTGTTGTTGTTTTCCTGTTGTAAAACAACTCAAAAACACAACACACTTGTCAAAACAGATCTTGCGGTTTCAAAGAATATTAAGTTTTAAAGTATTTGGATGGAGAATAACTTCACTGACCAAAACAAAAAATGCTTCAATGAAGTCGGATCATTTTCCTGTTTGTTGTATCCTAGCAACGATATCGCGCCCCTCCCACTCTCCCCCGCCCGTTTCCGGTTTAGCGTTCTACAAAATCGTGTGCAACACCCTAAAAAAATAAAACACGGACAGAAATATTCATAGTGTTTTCTATGAAAAGAATAAAATTAGACACTTAAGTTAAAGGGAGAATTCCTTCAAAGTTAGTCAGGAATCATGAGTCATGAATTGTTTAGGAGCAGTGAACGAAATAAAAAAAATAAAAAAAACTCTAGGTTACAAAAAAGGCACCACTTCTCATCCCTCCATGTATAATCATGATGCTCCATCTGCTGCAGGACTCCTTGTTCTTCATTTCGCTCAAGAAAGATCTTTGAGACTCTACCTGTGTATTTGTGGATGTTGTGTCTAAAACTGTATGTATATTGTGCGATTCTGTGCTAGGTTATGTTTACAATAATACAACATATATGTATGCCATATCATATTACTTATATATAGGTCGTATTATCAACTATTAATCCTAAGGGGTAGACGAAAGGCTGTGTTTGTGAATGAAGGTGTAGACAAAAGGGTGTGGTTGTGAATGAAGGTGGAGACAAAAGGCTGTGTTTGTGAATGAAGGTGTAGACAAAAGGCTGTGTTTGTGAATGAAGGTGTAGACAAAAGGCTGTGTTTGTGAATGAAGGTGTAGACAAAAGGGTGTGGTTGTGAATGAAGGTGGAGACAAAAGGCTGTGTTTGTGAATGAAGGTGTAGACAAAAGGCTGTGGTTGTGAATGAAGGTGGAGACAAAAGGCTGTGAATGAAGGTGTAGACAAAAGGCTGTGTTTGTGAATGAGAGTGAAAGTACTGTGCCAAACCAAAAGGTCACAGGATGGGGTCGGCAACCTGTGGGGTCACATATTGTTGTTCTTTGAGGCATAAACAGGAACAGACACCCAGAGCTCTGTAAACTGATTATTCTGCGGCTGTTAAATAAATATCTTGAAGCCTGACATCTTCTCCTATTGCCTCATTAAAGAACACACAGGACTGGGGGCTGACACATATTGGCTTTGTACTAGCAGGAGCCCAAGTCCAACAATATGCACTGATAAAATACCAAAAGAAAAACTAACACAAATGAATTCTCAACAACGCTATGACATACTGATGGAAAACAAATATTTGTCTCTTCCTCTTTGGTAAAAGGTCGAGGTCACTGTGACCTCACGTCCGTCCCATCCGTCTATGCCATTCTCATGAAAACATTATCTCATTTCGTAGTGGATGACCAGAGCATGACTGCTCACTCAACACTCACGTCACCTTTCTGTTGTTTTCAGACGATATGAGGTTCCTGCTTGCCATGTTTGTGTTGCATATGAATTCACAGAAATCTGATGGAGAGACTCAGTAGAGCTGCAGCTCATGTCAACCTTTGGACTCCACAAGGCTCCAGCCTAAAGAGTCAACAATCAATAGGTTATTGAGTCCAGAGAAAATTCATTCCCCTATGATAGCCTAATTTTGTAACAGTTCTAGTCATCATTCATCAAACAGTCTTTGGGTCCAGCTTCTTAAAAGTTGCTGCTTTTCTCAGTTTTTTTTTTAATGTTTATAATTGTGTTGTTAAACTCAGTTTGTGACTGTTTATTCATAGCTTGCACTGCACTCTAGCTGCTCTTGTAAGTATTATTCTGTTGATCTTATTGTATTTCACTATACCCTTTTTATTGTGTTTGACTTTTGTTAAATCCTACGTATGTGTCTGTTTATATTCTTTTTATTTTGCCTTGTCTTCCCTTCCTTTATATAATACGTACGGCACATTTCCAGAATTTTCTCGTTTTTGAAAGGTGCTACCTAAATAAACTTGCCGTGTGAAGCGTCCACACACTGCAAGCACATTTTTTAAAAGGGGAGCAGTGCCATCAAGTGACAATGTGAAAAAAAGCCGTACATGTGAAATGGTCACAAGGATAAAGAATGAATGAAAAAAATTAAAAAAAGAAAAAAGGCCCATTTAGTAATACATTTAATAATGTAGAGACCGAGTTAAACGTGGGTATTATAGAGGCAATATAAAGGTAAATACCTATCCATTTAAAACATATATAGCTACATTTATGTATATATGCAAAAGTGAAATCTTGACATAAAAAAACTAAAGAAAAAAAGAAAATTAATATGTGCCCAGATAGAAAAGAAATATGGGCTTGATATCCTGGAAGAACATTTTTTTCTCAGCAGTCCATTTCCACATCCAATCAAAAAAAAAAAAAAATGCCAATATGCTGAAACATATTTTTTTTAGCCTTTTGAAAAAATGTAAAAGGACAAACTTCCGTTTAACAGAAGATATACAAGACTTTTGTCATAGAGAACACAGTTTTTTTATTATTTGATAGCGCGGGTGACAGCCGGTGCCAGGGGACATGATGTTTAAGAAATGATGAGAGAAAAACCTTGGATAATTAGTTTAATCTATTTACATATTAGCCTGACACAAATAATGCAAATTGACAGATTGTGTTTTTTCTTAAATCCTGATTTGTTAATGACAAACTTGTGTCATTTCAAATTTAGTGTTCCAAATTGGGGCGGCTGCTTTTCATTGCAAGTTCTCCCTGGATGTAAACTGCAACGTGAAAGGTTTGGCCAAGGCATACAATTGAGGGTAGTAATTATATATGCTTATGTTTACTGAGTCATTTAGGGTCATTTTAATAGACTTCCAAGTGATTTGTTGTCCAAACAAGTGAGGCACATTGACTTGCTTTTGGGCAACTTGTTTTGACTGTGGCAGCTTCCCGGTTTGACTGTTTGGGTGAGTGATGCAGAGTGCTTTCTGGCTGGAACAGGGCGCACCACCTTCCTGTTCACACTTGCTTCACATTTCAGTTGCACCAGCAGGCCTTGTAGCATCTCCATTAAGCAGCCTGCCTTTTCCAAGAGACTGCCTGTGCTCATTGACTGAGCTGTGCATTGTAGCTTAAGAACATTATCCCCTTTTAATCCACTTTGCCTTCTGCTGCATGCTGCAGGTGGACAGACTGGCAGATGGAGCTGGGTGCTGCAATCAAACCCCAGCGTCCATACTTATTTGCTCAGAGTGACTTTTATTTTGGACAAAATCAACATTGTTACATATTCTCACCTTGAACCTTGATGGTGGATTTCATCTCCTTTTTTCAGATCATCTTAATCATCTACTAATTACTTAGCAGTGAGTCTTTACTCAGATATGGAGGAACCTGATATACGACAACAGAAGCTGGACAACCAGGTAAACAATAATGTGTTTTTTTGATGTCATATACAAATCAAATAGCCCAGATATATTTATATTTGTGTTATACTGGTAAATAATTTACAATTCACTCCACATACTGACAATCGAATGTTAGTTTTAAGTTGATTTTAGCTGTGATCCTTTCGCAAAAACATAAATATAGGATGCATGTGATTGTCATAGTTCATTCTGAGGTCGGAGCAAAAACTGGAGCTGATTCTGTGACTAATTACAGCTAACAAGTGCTTAAAACTGAGGCAGAGCTTTGCAAAAAATAAATCTTTTCTGAGTCTCATGAGGTCATTTAGTTACCTGTGTCAGAACCACCTGCTGTTTGGAGCTACAGCTCAATTTTAAGTCCCAGTCTTATTTATACTGTACTGTATGTGGATCCACTTAAATACTATATGAATGCCTCATACCAGAAAGGTCAGCAGAAAATCTATAGCAGAAATACTTACAGTAGCTGTAGTAACCTAATAGTACTAATTCTAAGATCATGCTAATAGTAGCAGTAGCAAATCTGGCATCCAGAGTTAGTCGCTCGTCATCTTTAGCTGGACAATTCACTAACTAGAATTTAAAAAAATACAATAATAGATATGTTAAACAAATACTTATTATAGACATAATTATCTGAGTTATCCCATATAACATTCAAAACCTTTTTTCATTAAATAATAGATGGTAATGGTATAATTGTGACCATAAAACATGGCTTATTATACCCGTATGTGTTTAGCTTGTAGTCGGTTGAATTAACCCTTCATCACATGCATTAAAGAAAAGCAGCAGTACCTTCAAATTCAATAAAGCACCCTAGCTGTACTCTTGCTATACTCACCACCGAACAAGTTCACATATTGAAAATTAGCAAGATATCACTGTATTTCTGAAAACAAAAAAGTAAGTATCACTTTATTTGTAGTTGTGTTTCCTTATTTGAAGTTTTAATGAATTGTCACTCCATTGTCCCACAGCGAACCCTTGTGATGAAAAAGCAGCAGAAGAAGAGGGCTGATTCTCAAATGGTGGTAGCCAATCGGGACACTCGCCAAAAGAATCGAAAGCACAAAGCTGTCCTCTCTGATGAGACACCTCTCTTGATCAGTCAATCTCTGAGCAACACTTCTCTGAGTGGTTAGTATCAGAATAATTTGATATTATTTATAACTAGTTTTTGATGTTTATAATGCCGTTATTTTCAGTTTGTTAACAGTAAATACAAGTTTTATTTGTTTGTTTCCTGGAGATCAAGTTGAACATGCCCATGACAACCCACTGGATGAGATCACATTGGGAGAATGTGACATGACTGCAAGCGTGACCTCAGATGAGATGCCTTCAGAGAACCCTGTTACTCCAAAGAAAATGGACTTGGAGATCGACAAAGAGGCCGAGGTGAAGTGTGAAGACGACGATGAAGGCCAGGTGGAAGAAAAGAAGACAAAGAAGAAAGATGTGAAAAAAGAAAAGGCCAAACGTAAGATGTGTACACTTAACTTTTAGGCCTTGGGTGGTTGGGAAGTGTGCTGTATTTTCATGCATGCTCATATAAAGCTAGGAGACACCATGCTTTAATAAATTATCAATCTGCAACTAACTGTGTTTTCAGAGGTGGAAGAGACGGAGGAACAGGACAAAGACAAGGAGAAAAAGGAAAAGAAAACAAAGAAGAAGGACAAAGCGAAAGAATCTGTAGACACACAGAAGACAAACAAGATGACCAAACAAGAGCGTAAAAGTAACATCATTAAGACATTAATACTCTTTTCACTGACGCAAAAATGCTTCACGTTAAGGTTTAATATTATAGTGTCTCCTCTTTTGCAGAGAAGCATTTACAGGAGGCTTCAACCCCTGAGATAGAGTCAGCGGTCGAGGTGGGAAGTCCAAATAAGAACAAACATCATAGTGGCGGTGAAGAGGAGGATGAGGCGCAGAGGCCTGCTCCTAAATCCCCTAAGAAGAAAAAACAGCTGGACACATGTGAGTGAGAATCTGTCCCAGTCCACTGTATCATCAGCAATGCAGTAGCAAAGAATAATGTTTTGCGTGTGTTGATCTCTGCAGCCAGGTGCCAAATAAGTGACGAGAGCAAAGAGGAGGAAGTCCAGGAAAAAGAGAAAAAAGAAAAGAAGTCAAACAAAGCAGAGAAAACTACGGCGAGTCTAGCTTCTCTCAACTCCAACTACAGGGAGAATTCATCTTCAGGCAGTGAATCTAATGAAAGAGTGAGTCCTTACGAGGACAAAACACATTGCAAATACGGTCAAAAACAAAAAACGATTCGTGGTAAAATCCGTCTCTCTCTCTCTGTCTTTCTCTTTACAGTCGACTTCTCCAATATCAGTGGAGGATCTCGAAAAGTTTGCCATACGTCCGGCTCCAAGAGACGTGACAATCCAGTGCAGAGTCACCCGGGACAGGAGAGGCATGGAAAAGGGCATTTACCCCACATACTACCTCCACATGGAGAAAGAGGACGGCAAGAGGGTTGGCAATATTTCAACCAAATCATTGAGCACATTGATTTTAGTTCCTGTTTTCTTTAGCCGACATATTTCTATCAAAGCTTTTTCTAGTCTGCCTCTCCTACAATCTGTTTTTCATTGTGCCACCACAAAGGTGTTTCTAATGGCAGGCAGAAAAAGGAAGAAGTGCAAAACGTCCAACTATCTCATCTCCACTGACCCGACAAATCTGTCCAGAGATACAAACAGCTACATAGGAAAATTAAGGTATGAGTCTATTTTATTTCTACTTTGTGAAGGAAGGCTTAACTGAATGATTTTTGGTTAATTTTACTTTGGAAATCAAAAACCTGGTGTAATCCAAACTCTTTATTTCTTTTCTCACAACTCTGAGATGTTGCCACTTCAGCACTTGGCACTTCAAATATTAAATGGCTTCACCAATTTCTCAGAAATGTGTCGGTGGTTAAGTAAGATGACGTTGGAATTAAGAGATTTTTCTAAATGTAGTTGCAGTGGTGGTAGTTTCATCCAGTTTTGGCGCACATCGATTGATTAAAGCGACTCCGATAGTTTCAACATTTACTCGAGGTCTTTGCCAAGTAGGATGCAATGACTGCAAACTATTTCTTATTAATACCCGAGGCTCGATACACAAACATCAACATTGTCACTAGGAGTTGTGATGTGATGTCTGTTCCACTTCCACATAACATGATTTGTTGACGCCTTACTCAAAGTGCGAAAGCTTAGAAAAATCGTCCTCCTTCCAAGAAAAAAAAAAACGTTTTTCATGGTGTGATATTTGCGTTCTGTGTGAATGTATTCATGATAAAAACAACTAATCGAAAAAATATATCGGAATTAAAATAATCATACGGAAAAAAACACCTACAGTGTGTAAAGACTTAGAGTCTGCAGTCTTGCCAGCAGCTCTGTGGGGTTGTACTGAGGGTCAGCAGTGCTTCAAGGGAAATACTAAAGTCAGGCTGTTACCGTGCTCATAGTGACAGAGTCAACAGGCTGATGATAAGTAGATATATTTTTATCACGTTTGTGTTCGAAAGCTTATATCTGCTAATCAGCAATATAAACATAAAGGTTAGTGAAAATGTTTAGTAGGAATTTGTGTATTAGACACACATCTGTACCAGATGTTATGGCAAACCATTCAATGTTGGGTTTTTTTTAAATATTTTACTAAAAACCAAAACCTGATGGTGGTGCAAGAGGAAAAGTTAGCAGATCACCAAAAGTCAACAACAGAATTAATCCTCCGCCGAATGTTACAGAATTTCATGGCCATCCAATATTTGATCCATCTGACTGGCTGAAAATTGTCACCAAGATAAACTGTTCTCTATAAAATGCTTACTTAAAAAAAAAAATCCTAGGTGTAACTGACATCAGTCGGTGTTTTATTTTAGTGTTCGAGTGGGACAGCACAGACGAGAGTTCATGCTGTCTCAGATTACGTATCTAATAGGTCTTCTTTTGTTTCAGGTCCAATGTTCTGGGTACAAAGTTCACAGTCTACGATGGAGGTGAAAACCCAGAGAAAAAACCATTCATCAAAGAGTGTGAATCAGTGCGGCAAGAACTGGCTGCTATTTGTTATGTGAGTCCCTACATGTACTGTACATCCCTCTTTACACAGTATACAAACTAAGAAAATGTGTGACACAAGCATGTATTATTGCAGGAGACCAATGTGCTCGGTTTCAAGGGTCCCAGGAAAATGACAGTGATCATCCCTGGCATGCTGGAGAACGATGAAAGAGTGCAAATCCGTCCCAAAAGTGTATGACAACAAAACTCAGCATGTAAAAGTTGTAACGATGAAGGCTAGGTGTTAATTATTTCAGATGATTGTTTCTTATTCCAGGAACTTGAAACTCTACTGGCCCGCCATGTGAACAACAACACAGACAAACTGGTCACCCTAATGAACAAATCCCCGAGCTGGAACGAGCAGACTCAGTCTTACGTGCTGAACTTCCACGGCCGTGTCACCCAGGCCTCTGTGAAAAACTTTCAGATCATCCACCCTGATAACGGTAAGCTATTGGTATCATCTTCTCGGAACAACCTCAAGAAAAATGCCAGTCTCATTTGCCACAGTAACTGCACTGTCCTCTTTTGCAGAGGATTACATAGTGATGCAGTTTGGCCGTGTAGCGGAGGACGTCTTCTCCATGGATTACAGTTTCCCCATGTGTGCCCTGCAAGCCTTTGCCATTACCCTCTCCTCCTTTGATGGCAAACTGGCCTGTGAGTGATGCATGCTGGTGTGCCTCAAGTGCTTAACTAGATCCCTGATCTAGATAGAAATGTACTTTTTAAAGTCAAACTATACTCATGATGTTCCACAGGGTCACTTTACATGTTTTGTACCCTGGTGGACTTTAACACTTTGTAAAGACTAAATATGGAAAACATGCCAGACTTCAAAGGAGACTTATTTCATAGGTGCTGTATTGTTTTACACTGATTTTATAATAAAGTGAAAGCAAAATCATTTAGTACAGGTTGAATTAAGGGTTTTCTTTTAATATTTTCCAGATGTGTAAAGGACGTGTGCAATCAAAATATTGAGGATATTTCTGTAAACCCAATCAGTGAAATATTAAATTATAATACAATGTTTGCAGGTGTATGAATGGTCTTTTTTTTTTTTTTTTTAAGATAGAAACATGTTAGTGGACTGCTTGTTCCTATCTGTCAATTTTATTATCAAGATGTTTTTTTTTTTTACATTTACCATTTTTTAAAATCTTATCTGGTCGGAGACTTTCCCATAAACTTGATAATTGCAATGTTTGCAGCTACACTCATCACCTCAGATCTTCATCAGTCTGATTACGATATATTTAGAGCCAAGTGAACTTTCAAGTGACATCTCTAGCTGTCCCCTATCATCTCAGAGTCTTTATCAAAAAAGAGAAAAGGAAACTGAAAAAAGTGCTCATATCTGATGTAGCAGAACTGCAGTTGCAGATAGTGAAACTGTATCAGGACTCTTCGTCGTCTTGCACAATATAAAGACTTGAAAATGTTTCCATCTCACGTGAGCCTCATTGCACGTTTTCAACGCGGGTTCACATGTTTCACAGAGAGAGACAAGTCATTTTGGTTTAAACAAATATAAATAGGCCTGTGCTCTGTGGTAAAGTGAGAAGATCAGAAGTGCACAGGTATTTTTGAGCAAAACCCAAATTAAACTGAAACCTCATTTTTTTTTCATTGACATAACTCTCTGAGTGATAACAAGCTGTTTACTGTGTAAAAACAAAGTTACATTAAAAATGGAGCCTTGCGAGCTTTGCCCTCTTAACCTTATATACTGCAGCACACCTCACAAGTAATAATAATAATAATAATAATAATAATAATAATAATAATAATAATAATAACAACTTTATGTATATAGCACCTTTAAAAACAGAGTTTACAAAGTGCTTTACAAAGAAGGAAAGCACAATCATACATAGCGTCAATACCGGTAAACATTTAAGAAAACAGGAGGCAAAAAAGACCAAACCATAAAGGTAATGAATACAACAAAACCAAACAAATAACAAAAATGAGCAAATGGAATAGAAAACAAACAAATAAATAAATGAATAAAATAAACAAACAAAAACAGGGGAACGAAAGAACTGCATAAAAGGACATAAAAGGACGACATCACTTAAAAGCTATTCTATAAAAATGGGTTTTAAGAAGTGATTTAAAAGAAGTCAATGATTCTGCAAGCCTTATTTCAGGTAGGTCGTTCCAAAGTCGAGGGGCCCTAATGGCAAAAAGCACGGTCACCCTTTGATTTAAGTCTCGACTTTGGAACGGCCAGAAGGGCCCACCGGAGGATCTAAGGCTGCGAGTTGGCTCATATGCGGCTAACATTTCAATAATGTAGCTCGGGGCCAGACACAGACGGGCCTTAAAAGTGATCAATTCTAAAACCAACCGGGAGCCAGTGGAGAGAGGCCAGAACTGGAGTGATGTGATGTTGTCTGTTAAGACCAGTAAGACTAAGTAAGTACTTGGCATATTATCAATACCTCACACCCTGGACAACAAGGGAACAGTCTTGTACTTGATCTTTTATCCTAACCAGACTAAAAAGCCTGAACAAAACCAGACTGGCTAATTACTTCATAGACGATGCACGGTCTAATTCACCGAGACGCAGCTGACTGGTGTAAAAGTTAATATGTTTACAAGCTCTAAATCAATAAAATCCCAAAGCTCTGAGGAAGCCATGAACTGAGGTGCCATCTCTTATCTTTTTCAGAATCACAACCAACATTCAGCTGATATCCTGCCTGCATGTTGCACAACTCCTGTAGGTTTCAAAATAATCAATATATATTAATGCATATTCTATATGCATTAAATGGTGCCACTTGGGACATTTTAAGACATCTAAATGATTGAATAAACTACAGTAAATCACCTTTAAAAAAAAACTACAGTGAAATAAGTAGAAATTTAAGTTGAGGTGCACAATTACCATTAACTACAAATAACCACAGAAAAGTATATGTTTGGTGGTCTATTTTAAATTCGTTTGAGCTTAGGTATTAAATGTTTGGCAGATGTTAGTAAAGACTTCTTCCTCTGCAGATTGTATTCTGTTTGGTGACTATACAGGACGAGCAGGACAAGCAGGGAACATTTTGTGTCAGATTTTGGTTGTAAAGCCTGAGATCCAAGTTTGTACAAAAAAATGTTGTTGCGTGGCAAATTCAGCCTCACAACTGCATTGTTTTCTTTTTTTGGGCTTAATTTGTCAAAACGAGTCTCATCACAGTTTTGACGTGACATGAAAGACTTCCAGCTTTGTCCCCAGCTTCGGAGGGAACTATATTAGTAGTGAAATCTTATTGAGAAGAATGCATCTATATGGCACACCTCGGTTCACTCTGCAAATATCTCAGCATCAGAGTAAAACATGTAAAGATTAAGAACATTTCAGATTTTGTATATTAATTGTTTTTTGGAGCCCTCACCCCTCTCCCTTCATCACATAAGCACACCTATGTCCAGCACCAGCGCTTTATATAAATAGACTCTGGTACAATCGTTGCACTATGGACCGGCATTTGCACTACATTCTACATATTGCAGTCAAGCGTCACTGTGGTTGTTGTGTGTTTTTTTTAAATTGTTTTTATTGTTACATATTTATACTTTTCTTGTTTTATATTTTTATTTTTGCACACCGTGGGACTGTGAGAAACAATATTTTATATATGTATATATTATATATAATCTCTGTGTGTCCTGTACATATAGTGAATTGACAATAAAGTTGACTTTGACTTTGAAGAAAAAAAAATCTAATATTGTTTGACAAAATGCAATGAAAGGACATACCAAAGTCACTGCACAAAGTGATACACTGTGATGTGACACTCTGGTTGTGTTTGGTTAAACTGCTGCGGTACCCCTTTCACACACTTTCATTTACATCTGCTGTCTTAAAAAAGCACATCCTCGCCCACCACTGACTTGTAAGCGATAGCGATCGGTGTGAAAAGACTGACTTGTACCTCCCTCTCTCAGTCTTCATTAAAACCATCTTAGGAGAGTTTCAGGGCAGCATAACTCCATCTCAGGGCTGAGAGGATGTCGGGGCCGGCTGGTGTGACCGATTGGTGTCTTCAACTGAGGCTGAAGCTGATGCCGCTGATCATATTTCTCCTCAAGTCTACCGGCATCATCTGGATGAATGGATACCCAATCGCAGGTTATATTTCTGCCAATATTTTATATGTTTGAACTATAATGTCTATGAGTGAAAAAACACACCTTATTTTATATGGTGCTTTGAACAAATGCCTAATAGACATCTGTAAAGTATAAATGTAAATTGCTTTAAATACCACAAACACAGGAAAGGTTGGACTAAATGGTTCACAGTCTTTTTATCATTTTGACTAAGAGGTCAAATATCATTTATCTTTTGACTGAATGAAAGGAATTAAGCTGGTCAGTTGACCTTTGAGGCATGAGAAAAGTCTGAGAGACAATAAGGGTTATTATAAAATAAAAGCCTGTAACAATCTACTATTTAGGTTTTTCATTTTACAAAACACCAAAATGATGATGTAAAAATGTTTTGCCTTTTTTATGTTTTACAAGACAAAATTGGGGCATTGAAACTATAAAGGAGAACGTTTCATTACGTATTATGTACAGTAGGCCCTTAGTTTAAGATGTTAAGTCAATAGTCAAATCCATGATCCATCAATCCATGACAGTCCCTGAAAGCGGGGGCTTCTTGATAATGTTCGAAATCTATAATATTTTACATATGGATGTTTAATAGAACAGCTTGTCCTGCTTATAAATTGTCCTTCAGCCAGCATATGCTGACTGTAATTAATAGCTAGCATAATTACACTCAGAGCCTGGTTAGAGGTTATTCTAAGAAACCAAATAAAATGGTTCCTGTGTATTTTTCAGGAGCCAAGCACAATCTTCACTGTGTGAATGATTACCTCTTAACCGTCAACTGCTCCCTGAGCATCCCACCATCAGGGAACACTTCCAACAGCAACAGCTCCTACTGGCTCACTTTCACAGAAATATTTGAACGGTGAGTCACTTTTTACTCACATATTAATCATGGGTCACCTTTAATGTGATGATAATATTGTGTCTGGTCACTGCCTCTCCTCTCCTCACAGCACCGTGTATGTGTGTATGCTGACAAACACCGAAGAGAACTTTTCCTGCTCCTTTACAACAGCAGATAAATTTGTAGATACAGATTCCTATGAAATCTCACTTTGTCCCAACCGAAATAATCGGTCTGAAATCTGCGAGCTGCTCGATGATGAATATGAACCTGTGACAAACAGTAAGCAACAACACGACTCTTTATTCTCAGAGCTAGACACACAGTCATAAGAAACCTAAATGTATGTATACGCTTTTAAAATTAAATCTATCCTCTCATCAGTTAAACTGAACGCGCCATGCTGCCTCACATTTAGTCACAATTCAAGTCAACACCACTTCACCTGGAACAGCACCTACGAGGAATACAGCCTCATCACCGGTCTGACTGAGAGCCTGCAGTATCATCTCCATTACTACCAAAGAGGCAACAAACCCAAGGTAATATTAATGAACAGGAAACAGTGACTGACAATAATAGTCTGGTCTGTATGAGGCTTTCTGTATTTGTGGCTGTTAAAATCTATCCAAAAAAAAAAAATCAATCAACCATTAATGGATTAAATCTAAAACATGGATATTTATGGAAAGGATAACAAAATCAAATTCCTTTTGTTCATTTTATAATCTAAAAAATAATAACAAATACACCACCTCCTAGATCTTCTAGTTCATTTGTAGCTTACTCCAACTGTCAACAGTTTTTGAGATGAGAAACTCCCACAGGAGTTTCATAAGCAGCCTCTGTGGTTATCAGCTCAGTCTGGTGACTGACAGTGTGTGAGAAGAGAAACTGTGACTTAATTTGATCTGTAGGTCTTTTACAATGCAGATGTTGTGACTTATCATAGTAAGAAAAGGATATATAGTTGATCTGCGGTGGCTCTGTCGGACTAGTGTCCCAATAAGTGTGGCGGGGTTATGCCTGTTAGTACAGTTAAGGTTTGGTGTTGATGCGTTTGGCAGAATCCTACAATTTTGGCACTCTGTATTAAAAGGGCTTTATCACGTACACTGAGTCTGAGCACTCTAATTTGGTATTCATTAATTTATTTCTACAGAATATGATGAAACGAAAGAACAAACATGTGTGACGGTCCAAATACTTACCGCCTGGACTGCGTGTCTCATGTTGGACATAACTGAAATATACTTTTGATCCCGTAAGGGGGGGGGGGGGGAAATCCCCCCCAAAAATTAAGCAACTGAGAAGCAGTAAAATGTAACGATAAATTTGCACTTTCAAAAATCTGTTATCGTTTACACAATTTTCTGTAATTTTAGTCAACCTTTAATAAACCCTTAATTAAATTGTTAATTCTTTTACCCACTAAACCGTGATTTTGATTTGCACAATACTGGACAGGGCATTTCTCACAAAGTTAATTAATTCCTACCCTGTTTATTCCTTTCAGGCTATACATGATATTAAAACAGGCAGTACGGACTACTTCGTGGATAATGACAAATTCTTGCCAGACACCGAGTACGCTGTCAAAGTGCGGTCCAGTCCTAATCAGGTTTCTTACATGGGGCAGTGGAGCGACTGGTCATCTGAGTTTCACTGGAAGACTGAGCCAGTCGTGAAAGGTGAGTCTCACACAAAAGGAAACATCTGGGCTAAACTTAGTCAAGAGAAGCTTCTTTTCTTTTTTTTTAAAGTTACTTTTCTTCTCTGCTTTTTCAAAACGTGTGTACTCCGGGTTAAACTCCCCCTTTTGCATCGAGACCTACACTTCTATTGTCAATATTTATTTACTCGACGTGTCCTCACAGGTTCTGAACTGGGTAAAAAGGTGTTCCTCCCGATATGTGTGAGCGTGCTACTCGTCGTACTGTTGTGCTACAGTCCTGTTAAAAAGTAAGGCCTTCCGCGAACTCTTTTGACTCTTCATCAAATCTCGAATAACAGCAAAAAATAGCAAAAAAAAAAAAAAAAAAGGCAATTTTTTTTTCAATTGTAAAAAGGGAGAATATTGTGTTTTTATATTCCTCATATTTACAGGTGGAGACAAAGTGCCTTCATTCCGACTCCAGCTCCTTATTTCCACACCCTGTACAGTGAATGCCAGGGAGATTTCAAGGTATGTTTCGCCTATCACGCGAAACACCAGCAATTATCCAATGAGAATGTTCCTGACCATGACTGTGATTATAGACCTGGGTGGTTACGCAAGACAACAGCGCAGACGTGCTGAAAGTAGAGGAAACGCTCCAAATCGACACCCTGACAAAGTGTCCAGATGTTCAGGAGGAAGACCGTCCCCCCCGGTCGACTGACCAGCAGCCGGTGGGGGACAACGCATACGGCAACATATGTGTTGTGTGTGATGCCGCTCACCTGGGCATCACACACGCCGCGAGCACCGCGGCTCCACTGTCGGCACCAGAGAGCAAAGCCAGAAGTGTGGCTCTGAGCTCGGGGAGCCCTGCTGGAGACTCGGGGTGCTGGCTCTGCAGCGGCACGCCTCTGGAGACGGACCTTCCCTGGTACTGCAACCAGTACTGCACCCTGAGCGGCTTCCCGCAACCTGCCTCCGTCTCAGCCGAGCACCGTGGGAGCATGTGAACAACATCCAGCCCTACAGGAAGTGGACACCACTGGGGAAGCGTGAAGTTACGTTTTTGAATTCAGCAACTGAACAGTGAAACTGAGCAGCTCAGCTACACATTTGCTTCAACGTGACGCTCCAACTGCGTAATGCCAAAAGTCACAAAAGTGAATGTATCACTTTTGTTTTTATGTCACATTTGTATTCAGCCATTATATTAACATGTTATTATAATTGGTAACACGTTCCTACAGCATTATGCATATTTTACATGATAAATAATAACTGAGTAACTTTGTGCTTGTATTTGAATTTCTTGTGTAAATAAACCAGACAAAAAGGTTCTTGGGCAGACTTGAAAAGTTCATTTGTGACCGAATTGTTTTGTTTATGAAATATTGGCATCTAAGAGGAATTTTGTGTATATTTGACTGCTTAAATAAAGAAACTGCAACATTTTGTAGAAAGTTTTATTATTAAGCCAACACATACATGAACAAAGCACCATATAACCTTAAAGTCTGATACAGAAGTAAGCCTACCTGCCTCAGTCACTGTGGCCATTTTTATTTATTCCATAGCAAACACTCTGAATAACAAAAAGACAGCCAAGGCAGCAGATTCTATTGTATATTACAGCATGCTGAATAGAAAACCTGGGAAAGAGAATTAGACAGAGCCATCTAGAGACACTAGTGAGATACAACAGTATAAAAGTGCCATTCATTATACAGCAGTTGAAATACTGACAATGAAATAAGCTAAATTTTACATTAAATTTATGGAAAATAAAGGGAAACAAAGGAACAGACCCTGTGAAAGAGCAAAATAAAACAAAAATACATTTTCATCCTTGAAAACATTGATGACAGCCAGCTTGCATGGAGTTTGAAACTGGTACCGAGCTGTGTCCCTTGCACCACATAAGACAATTAAATGTTTAAAAAGAAATGACCTGGGGTGCTGCAGCACCCATCCCCTCCCAGCATTATGCGCCAACCAGCAATTAAGAACAAAAATGATAGGTCAGAGGAGAACGGATGGCACAGAATGTGTGGTGTTCAAATAGAAGTCTTTAAGCAAGTCCCGATGTGAGAGGAGCACATTCATTGAGAGACTGAGCGGGGAGGTGATTCTTGTTAAACCCATTCCTTCTGCCGCAGCGGAGCGAGTCTTCGCCCTTACGAGGGGGAGAATTTTTTGGCTTGTGCTCGAACTCTTTTTTCATATTCTACTCTGTTTTGGCTGGAAAGGGGTTACAAATAGTTATTACGGTATACTGATCCTCTTTCTCAAAATAAGAAACAAGAGGCATTTTCCAAAACAATAATAATAAAAAAATAAATTAAAAAAAATGCGTTAATTTAAAAAGCAGAAAACGCAGGACTCCTTTAAAATTTGTCTTTTGTCGTGTACTTTTTAAAGCTGGACACTCGTTTCATCTTCCATCTTGTACACATAAATGATCATATTTTGAGCACACATTTAAAAAAAAAACAATATAATCTTGTGGGATTTTGTAGATTTCACACAAGAAGCAAATCATGAGAAATTAGTGGATAAAGTTCTGATTAAAATAAGTCAACATGATGTATTGATGCAGCAAAAACACCACATTGAGGGCCCCACACACACACACACACACGCGCACGCACGCACACACACACACACACACACACACACACACACGCGCACGCACACACACACACTTTTATGAGGTACCTGAACATGTTTCTACCTCATTCAGTACCCTTCATACTTCAGGAATGTCTCTTCAAGTGCATGTTTACAGATTTCTAGGCAGCCTGGCCTACTGATCAGTAATAATCCCGGTCTTCTTGTTGCATTTGTCCGAATTTCTACACCTGTCTGGATGCGCACTGCTAGCTTAGTTGCCAAGGAAATGGCATGTCAGCGAAGAAAAGAGGGTTCAGTAAATCTAATCAATGGCTAAATTTATGACCAATAACTGTAAAATAAGATCTCCCTTTCCTTTTGTATTAATGCTGTTCCTGAAGCAGGGCTCAACAGTGCAAGTACTTTACTCATATTTGCCCCCAAAAACACGTGCGAAGTAAACATCTGCGTAACGTGAAGTTGTAACGTTCCCTTAAACCCACAGCCACTTAGCAGCGGCTGCAGAAACACTGACCGCCGGTACCCTTGCAAAATAGCCCAAATAAATCTGATTGTTTGAAACTGCCTGTTTTTATTTACACGCAAACATGTAGCATTTCCTGTTGCTACTTCACAATAAAAGCCGCCTACTGGTTCGCTGATGAAAAGCTTTTAGGCTGGACTGTAACCACGGCGACAGGCCCGATGAACACAAACGTCGGTCACTAAGTGAGTGACAAAGTTACACCAGCTGAATACCACCAAACTGAAGAAGTCACTACCGGTCAGCCGAATGTCATGTCTTCCTGTATACGTTTCAAATTAAAAGCCGTCTTGCATTTCAGACACGGTCCAGTCAAAGATCAAGCAGCAACCTTTCAGTCTAGTTGGCAGCAAAGACGCGTGTCCCTTAGTAACGCACAAAGAGAGCGAGGACAAAAAGTTGTCCTCAACTGGTTCTTCCATCATAATTAAACACGAGTATAAGCAGCACAAACGCAGACACACGGGCCCAGTGACAATATGTTCGTAATAAACTGCGTTCCTGAACCTTTTTCATTATGTGCTCTTACTTTTTTCACTTAGGAACAAATATTCTCTTTGGGAGAAAAAAAGAAAAGAAAAGTAAAGATTCAGGTGTCTGTGATATTACAATGGTTTAACTCATCGGTATCAAAACAGATTGGGACTGTATCTCATAAGAAATTGACTTTTCATCTCCGACGCCTTTATCAAAAACACTCTTCACTTTGACAATTTTACACGTCAGTGTCATGTTTGAAAACACAAAAGGGACAGAAACACATGTTACTCACCAGTAGATTGTGTAAGCCTCTGCTTGGGCTGGATCCTGGATATTTGGCTCATTTAGAAGTTCCTGGATGCCTAATAAGATCTAAAGGATAAATTGACCAACAGTACACATTTATTTGGTGACTGGAAGATAATCTTTTTTTTGCTTAATATTTGTTGGTCACAAAATTGTGAGGTCAGTTCCAGGAAATTTCTTATTTGTGTCACAAGGTTTTATAAATTGTGACCCCTATTTTCCAACACTGTCGATAAATTTTGACTGATAAGTTGAGCATCTAAAAAAAAAAAAAAAAAAAAAGTTAGATTTTATACACCTCATTTTAAATGGCAGAAAGATGTCATTTACCAGACCTTTAATTTTTTACTCTAAGTTCTAAATGACTGGCAAGATAAAAAAAATATCCACATTATTGTAGCTGTTAAATTTTATTTTTCTTAATTTCTAGAGTAAGTGTGACCTGTGTGATACAGACAGTCTGACATTTTTGTGAACTTTAAATCAAGCTTATTTACCAATTGAAAAGTTTGAGTCGCAGTGTGAAACCAATAATAAAAATTATTTTATAAGACTTCTCAGGCAAACCCAGTGTTGTGAATGAAGTGTTCTTGGTAATCCCAACCTGCTTTATTGTGATGGCCGGTCTCCAGTCTTTGTCCTCCTCTAGAATAGATAGGCATACTGTGCCTGATGGATACACATTTGGATGGAAGAGTGGAGGCTCAAATTTACCTGAAACACAATGAAATGTTAAGTGCACTTGTGCGTCAGATCCATTACAAATGTCAGACGAGATGAACAACATCTACAAATGTCACTGGGCTTTTCCCCAGCGGATACCGATTGAAATGTTCCACTAAAGGCAGCAGCTTATGTTACTCGCAACAACGGTGCCTTAACGTCATTTTAATGTGACATTCAGACACCCCCGTCAATACTGCCACAGTTGCCGATTAGCCAAGTTGTACGTCAGTGCCCCGGCCCCGTGTGTGACCCACAGTGGTAACGAATCATTTGATTCACATTGCAGGCAACTGTACTCTCCACAAAGTTCTCGAGCAGTTTAATCAGTCACAACCAGTTTTTAAAGCAACGACAAGCCGCTCTAAAATGACAACAAGACAAAATGTTAACAAAAACATACAGCAGGGCGGAGGGTGGACAAAGGTAAACACAACTAGAGTTGATTACAGCGACACTTGTTACCTGACTGTAAAGAAAATGCAATTATAATTTGAACAGAACTTCTTTGCTTGTCTACTGCTGTGCTACACTGTGAGAAATAGCATCCCATATTCTGTACCGAAGACCTCGGACCATCCATAGCACAGTTGTTAGTGCGTAAATATCCTGACTGAACACGTAAATTTGCTCTCACTTGTGGAGACCTCTGATCTCTGATCTCTTTTGCAAAAGCTTGTTGATTGTACAATAAATTCACAGAAAGGCGCCTCGGTTTTATTCGCTACTTTATTACAGAAAACTCCACGACGGCACCTAAAGTTGAGCTATCAACGGACAAACCTCAACATCAAAATGCTGAAAACCAGACCAGAATATCAGCATTTTTTTTAAAAATACACCCTGCCTGTATCGACTAAATGTCATAAGGAAGCTCGTGTTAGCAAGCTAGTAGTCAAACCCGGAGCTTTGAAAATCCTGTGATTTCTACTACTGTGAAAGGATCAACATGCGTTATTCAAACCAGTCACAACAAAGGTGTCAAGCATATCCGACACCGCTCAGTTTCAATGAGAAAACTTAAATATTTGTTACTCTTCTGACCTTCACAGATAACATATCCAAACATTCGTGATATATTTTACAGATGTGTTGAGTAGGCTGGGTGACTCCTCTGCTCCGGACTTCATGAGCCATTTCAAATCATCAACAAGCCGATTTCGATTAACTTAATCTGATTGTCAGTCATTTAAAAAAAAAAAGAAAAGAAAAGAAAAGCTAGACATGTTTTGCATCAGGATATAAATTATGCCTGATAACGCAAAACAGGCCGTCGAAAGAAGACATGCACTGCAGTTTGCATCTGGTTTTACATGCCAGACTAAACATTTCTCTTGCTCTTGTTTGTCATAGCGACTGAATAAAATACATAATTCTTAAAAAGCATCTGCCACAGCAAACAACAGTTATTGTGTACAGTCATCACAATTATAGTTGTGTTTACATTGACACAGAGGTCGCACGCAGTTACTCACATTTTGGAGGTGAAGAAGGATAATCATCCTTGAACAACATGCGCAGCTTGAACAGGCCTCCTTCCCACGGAGTCTAAGTAGACACCATCATTAGTTCAGCGTTTTTAACAGTCATATTATTTCAAATTCACACAGCAAAAGAATCTGAAAAACATGTTAATCCGAGTTTAATTCTGAAAGCAGATTTAAAACTCATTGCTGTTCAATCTGCTGCCAATAACATCATTTTTTTTTTACACTTATTTTGGTCCCTAAAATATTGACTCGGCAACCTTTATAGCATTTACCACAAAACGATAAATGACAAACATTCCTGATAACATGATTTTGTGCGCCTCGTACAGAAATGTCCCCGTGATATGAAGCTCATTGTGTGTCTCGTATCAGCTGTCGCTTGTAAAGCAAAGATTTTCTGTATGAAACACATTACCCCCTTCTTGCCAGGAATAGCACATTCCCAATTCATGAGATTCATGGTTCCGTCTGGATTTTTTGTTGGTACAGCAACAAATCCCTGGAAAATTAAAGAAGAGAGTACAAACTGTTAAGTTAAGTCAGTGTTTACTAGAGAACTGGACACTAGCGCATGAAGGCTTGAGCAGACTTTTACAAGTGAATGTTCTGGAGACACTACTTACAAAAGGATGGTCCTTCCGCCATGCCTTGCGCTCCTGGGCAAGGCGGCTCAATGCAATGCCTGACATGATTTGTGGACTCCTGCAGGGAAAGACGACGTCTGGTCAATTACATGAAAACATTAGTTAATTAAGTCATCCATAAAGCAAGAAAAAAAGTCTGATATTTGGCAGCCACAGCTTCTCAAATATAAGGATCTGCTGCTTTTCTCTGGTTTGTAAAGTAAACATCTGTTGCTCCAACAGATGAAAATAGAAGACAAGACTTTTAAGATGGGTATTTTGCTCTTTTTTCTGATATATTGTGAACCAAACAATTCATGAAAAGGAAAAAAAAAAAAAAAAAAAAAAAAGGTGTTAAGATTTAATCGGTAACAGAAACAGTGATTACATCCAGCCTTGCTTGTTTAACCGCGATCTTTGAGACTCTGACAGCTTTCGACAAAAGGATGAAAACTCCCAAAACCAGTGAAGCGGTCTTCACGGCGATGTTACTGCATTAAAAGGTGCATGCATTTGTGTGCTTACAGAGAAACAAGATGTAGGCTAATTTTCAACAGTTTTGAATTGTGGAGAGATTTTCAGAGATTATTTCAACACGATACTGTGACTAACAGAGAAGAGGTGGAAGTTTTCAGATCCTTTACCGAAGTTAAAGTACCAATACAGAAATGTAAAAAATATTCCATTACAAGTACAAATCCTGCATTACAATGTGCAGAATTCAAATTAGTATGAAGGCACCGTTGTGTTCCCTCTGACTGATATACATCATTACATTATTAAAGTTGAAGCATCAGTGTGAAAGCAGCATGCTGCTGCAGGTGGAGCTAGTTTGAACTACTTTATATACGGTTTTATTTACGGGAGGGGGGAGCAGCAGATGAATCTGAGAAAAAAAACTAAGTTCTGATCCGCAAGTCTGTTTTCAGCTTTTAACAAGGTGCGAGACGACCACGCACTGATTTTTGTAAGACATTAGAAGACAAAAAGGTTGAAACCCACCAGTTTAATGTTTTAACGTCGCGTTGCAATTATCCCTCTCAGTCAAACCCTTCATCTGAAAACTAAAGCTGTAAAATAAATGTAGTGGAGTAAAAAAAAAAAGCACAATATGTCTGAATGGAAGTATAAAGTCACGTCAAATGGAAATAAATGCAGATATGCTCCTATTCTCTGTAATAAAGTGCTCAATGTTACACAGTCAGAAGTTGTGAACCTGATCAGATGCCTAATTGCGAGGATCTCCAACCCGCGTTATAACCTGAACAGGTGAATTCATGAAGTCCCTCCCTCTCGACATGAAGGTGTTATAAACCAGCGGACTCACCTCCGGACACAATCAAGAGTTAATGACTCAACCTGTCCGGGGAGCAACGTGACATCTCCTGGCTGTCCTGACCCCCTTTTTACTGCAGCTCGCTCACGTCCCAATAACTGAGGGGGAAAACTGCTAATTAGGACGCTGGACATGAATGTCTCATGATCTCTATAGCAACGAAACATTAAGCGTCAACCAGCGCAATCTTCGACCAATCGAAGAGCGATAGTCTGGATTATATGCTGCGTTGACAATTTAATAAGTAATGCTGAATGGGTTTTTTTTTTCACCATCTTTATGAGAAATATGTTCCAACAGCGTTTAATCCGACATGTCTGGGATGCTAAGAGGGCTAGCCAAGTTAGCTCGCCGGTGGTGATGCAGGTCTCCGGTAAATGTCTTTTCCTCCTGTTTACGCGCCTTGTGTGTTTTAAAAGCTTAAAAAAAATAAATAAATAAGGAGGGGGGGGGGGGGGCTCCAAACAACGAGTTTCTCATCTCTTACATTTATATTCAGCCTGTTTGAGCTTCAAGCGTTTTAAGTCGCCGTTCAAAAGGAAAACGGCTTCACCAAACTCAGCTGCCTAAAAAAAAAAAAAAGCTATTGAGCTCAGCCGGTTAGCTCGAGGAGCTAACTCATGTGCGCCAGAACCGTGTTGTGTCCCGACCGGAGCTGGCGCTGTTAGCGGCGGACACGGCCTGGTGCAGCACGCACACACACGCACCAAATGCGCAATTGCACTTGATTTGAGCACAATTTTGGATGTGGGGGGAGAGAGGAGGAAAAAAAAAAGAAAAGAAAAAGAAAAAAAGTGATTGCCGCCCTTCTTATAATGCTTGATATCTCTGGAAAAGCGAGCCGGGAATGTGGATTATTCTACAGGAATAAAACCATTTCATGATCCATTAAAAAAAAAAAATAGGGACAAAGAACGCCAGCGCTAAAAGGCGCACATTTATGCATTACCAAACTAGCGAAAATGGCGCAAACTGAAGCGGGTAAAATATCTTAATAGACGATAAAATGAACGTCTCCGTAATCGGGGTGTACTCCTACCTTTCAGTATGGCGGTACTGGCTCTGGTAATTAAGCGAAATGAATTAATCGTGCTCAAATCCCGTTAAACCTTGTAAAGTTTCCCTCCTGAAAAAACCACCCGCTCCGTCTCGAGCCAGACACAGCGAAGCGAAACAGTCATCCGTCCCGTACTTCCGTCTTTGCTTAAATACCCCGAGGAAGATCCGACTGCGCATTTCTGTTTTTAACATCGTATGTTTTTTTTAAACTGCCCAGTATTAAAAGGTAAACAGTTAATCTGATTATCAGCTTCAATCCATCCGGGCAGGATATCGCTTAGTTCAATACTAACACCTTTCAGCTACCGCAGTTGGTGAAAAATATTTTTTTTTGTTTTTTTTTTGTAGTTGCTGCTCTTTGCTCATGCGCCGTGTCCGTTTACGTTAGTTATTAAAGAGTCAGACAAGTAAAGGTCATGCTGAAAATATACGAAGGACTTACTATGTTTCTGATTCGGAGTATCTCTTCATTTTAACTGGTTATACCCACGTGAATGAAAAACAACAATGTCTCTCGCACTCCCGACATTACGAAGCCGCGGGGTGTCCCGTTCAAGCACGGGCGGATTTCTATCTCGTCTTATACAACATCTTTGGCCAGACTGAAGACCGTTAAATCAGACGACAATATGACAAATCCAATAACGTTACGTGTAAAATTATAAACGTGCACCTTAAAAATGGGATTTTTGTCTGCGAGACGAATATTTCGGGACACCGTTTTGTTGTCAGGTGTGACACATTACGCGTTAAAAACGAAATTTTGTCTATTTTTATTCAGGCAGTTTTCAGGCCACTCGGCCATAAAGACGAATTTTGAGGAAATGACACAAGAGGTCGCTGTTCATCAGACATGATTTGTTGTTGGGACATGTCACAACAGGTTTAAGAGCAATTTGGCAGAGCCAGGAGATAAACACAAGCCCAAAAAAATAAATGTACACACACACAGATATCAATAACAGCATTTTTTTTTTATTAGTTTTACCTTATGCAAGACCATATAGATCTATCCTCTTAACCCCCATACTTAGTTTGTACATTTTCAACATTGCATAAGATCATATAGATGTGATCTATGTAGTGATATGAGAACCTTATTCATTAATGTAATTGTTAGACTGAGGAGAAATGACACATTCATTCCCTCTGATTACAAGTGTGATCGTCATCAATCATGCATTACAGTGGTCTGTGGTTTATGACTTGAATGCAAAACAAACTGGGCACTTAAAAGTATTAGGCTACAGATTAGATACGTTAGTTAGTCCGTCACATGAAAGATCATCCATGCCAGATACTCGACCAGACAACCTGTTTGTGAAGGGCATTAAATGTAATGTAGCTGCTAAAATGGAGGGGTGAAACACCTCAGACCAGAGTATATCAAATGAACTGAGCCAAGCAAATGAAATATAAAAACACTTTAAATTACAGAAAGAAAAAGTCTTAAAAGACTAAAATAAACCGTTTTGCTTAAAGCCAAAGCAGGAAAGTTTCTTTCTATTAAAAGTGACTATTTCTGCAATCAGAAAAAGGGGTGGGAGGATTGTCTGCAACGCTCAAGCATTGGCTGTTAGAAAGGGAGTATCTTAACATCGGTCAGCATGTCGGAGTGATTATCAGCTTGTGGGGAGTGCTAGTTGCCATCGGTGCAGTCACACAAGTCAGACGTCAGGTAATGTGTGAGGGAGTGCAAGACAGTACATAATTGGAACGCTTCAGAATACTATAGCAAATGTAAACATAGCCTAGTTCTGGCAGGAAATCCAGTCTACTTTGATTGAACCTCTTTGCAGATCTCAAATTTTGCACTTTAAAAGCCCTTGTGTGTTTGTGTTCATATATATATATATATATATGATGCGTGTATCTATTTCAAAAACATGCATCCATACTTGTTTCCCCGACGATATAAAAACTGTTTTAGTCAAGTGTATACGTGTACATGTGAGTATATGGAGGTTTGTGTGTCGTTAACAAGTCTATATGTACAAAGTGTGCCAGCATTAAGAAAAGTTTACTCGTCCCTGACACTTAAGATCAATGTGTACAATACACGTAAGACATTGGATTTTGGTCACTGGGAAAAAGGCAACACTAAATGATTATTTGTGAATAAAATTATCCAACCTATCAAAACCACACATCAAACCTGAAAACAACATCCTATTTAAAAAAAAAAAAAAAAGAAGTGTCCTAAAATGCAGTATTTACATTAACATTACAGGCTGTAAGCAGTGTGCACAGTGCTTTCCACTGTAAGTGCTTGTAATGCCGTGTACAAAATCTACACAATTCAAAAAGCTAAGAAGAACCTATCACACTGCAAGAAAAACAAAACAAAAAAAACCATTTGTTTTTAAATGTAACAGTCAACTTCATAGCCAGCCAAGTATAGCTTTAGTATTAGTTATCAAAACATGTTCCAGGCATGTTCTAAGTGAAAGACACCGTATTCAGCATCAGCTGCTTCAACCCTAACTCAGAAATCTCTAAAGTCCTGTAAAAACAAAGCAAAACTGAAGTCAACATTGTCAAGATTTTCTCATTTCAAAGATCCAGTATAAACAACTTCGATTTGAAGCCGTGTTTCTCTATACAGTGTACAAAACGTGCAGTTTTCTTAAGAGTTAAATATCAATATTGAATTTGGATTATTCACATGAAAACAAAATCCTCTTGATATGACCAGGAAGTCCCTCTCTGTTACCTTCAAAAAGTTCCAGTCCGCAAAACACCGCATATACTCCCCTCAAAATAAAAGATTTTAAACAAGATGCTCCCTCAAACATACGAAATAAACGAATTAACAATAACTCGGATGTCAGTGGGAAGAAGAAGAAAAAAGTCACCATTGTCCTGAGGACGTTTTTTTTTTTTCTGACAGGAAACGGGACATTATTGGAGGACACTGATGTTTAAAAAAAATAATATCATTAAACAGAATTTACATTTAAAAGACTTGATTTTTTTAGTGGCAGTTAACTTTAGATTTATGAACATGAGGTCTCACACTGACTGAAAAGTTAAGAAAATTGTTTGAGAGATCCAGCCAGTACTTCAGAGAGCGTTTTTAAAGTTTTACACCACTACAAGTCCATGTTTGCAGGAACCAAAGTAATCATTATCTCTCTTAATCTCCGTAAACGCAAGAAGGCTTTCTGAAAACGTATTACTTAATCCCACAGCACAGTGACCATATCTGTGGGTAATTGGGTTACTAAGATTGAAAGATGCAGTACACAGTACTTTTACTTTGAGTAACAAAGTGACTTGCTTCACGGCATTGCCTTGTCAGGCAGATTTTCCTGTTCAAAAGTTGTCGCAGTCCATGTTAAAGTGGATCTTTCATATTTCTGATCACTACAAGTCGTTTCCTCAACACTAATAAAAGCCCTGTTTAATCACCTAATGCCCCTTTACCTACAGTCAAATCAGTGACTTTTTTCTTTAAAGTTTTCCCTGTACTCTGAAAATATGTTCTAATCAAAATAAAAGATTCCTCCATCACATCGGACAAAATGTGTGTTGTATAGTCGGGATCCTCATGATCACAAATCTCCGTAAAACGGTTTCTTTCCGCCTTTGGAACAACATTTTAGAAGTTTGGTTTTGGGGGACAAATTTCATATTTAAAAGCATGACTCTTTAATATGCGCAAAGTAAATGCACAATTCCCTTCTTGACATCTCTAAGCGATTTTGTGTTTGATACTCGGGAGTTATAAAGACCATACTGATCCCTTACCAGAACTTTGAGTTGGAGGATATAAGAGTTAACTCAACAGATGACCCTGAGTGAATCATTGGCCTAATATGATGACGGCCATATTTTATAGCATAAAACGTTTGCAGACTACAAATCCTTTTCAGTTAAAAAAAAAACAACAACAACAACAACAACTTGCCACTAATTCAAAAAAGGTCCAGTTTAAATGTACAGGCACAAATTGTCAGTAAACAGACTTTTTTTTTACATCAAGAAATAAAAACAAAGTGGAGGGAAAACAAAATAAATGCACAACCCCCTTTAAATCTCCATTGTGCCAAACGTTCTTCCACAAAGATGATATGTTTGCATCATAACACCTGGGGCTCATAATACCGAGTCCTTTTTCACATCCGGGAACCCCTTTCCTGAAGAATCTGCAGAGACAGAAAGATTACACAGTGAACCCAAACATCATCTAAAAGTCATTTAGTACTTGACACTAAACAGTCTCCAGCATCTCAGTAGTTTCAGACTACCCCCCCTCCCCAAGCAGAAGCTTGTATTGTTGCTACAGGGCTTACTCACTCAACCAAGAGCACTCATACATTTACACTACGTGGTGGTTGGAACAAGCACAGTGAATAGGGCACAGAGAGAGAGAGAAAAAAAAATAGACGCTTGCATGAGTGAGAGCAGTCAGTGTGCTCATAATGGGAAACTTTGTGAACCTTGGTAGTGGAAAGACATGCTGCTGGACTTTTCACTCTTAATGTTGAAACACTTGTTCATCACACTTTTTGTGAACCTATTTTTGCTTTAACACTTAGCCACCATCACATATGTTGCAAAGAGTTCATTTCAGGGATCCTACCACCCTTGAATTAGCCTGGCTGCACCTCTCTATTCACTGCGATTAAAGCCTGGAAACCCTGTTTGCGTGAAGGGTCGCTCAGCCACTCTAAATGATGGCTAAGTGCGATTACATTGGAGTCAACCATTTGTTTTGAAGTGTAGTTCCAACAACGTCAGCGGTGGTTCAGCTAAATGAGGCGATATAGCACTGGTAGATATAAAGAAACTGAAACCAGAGTCTGCAATGCACTCTGTTCACATGGGGGGAAGGAGGGGGGGGTTAAACTGAACTTTCCTCATTAGGCCCAATTTGTGATTATTAAAAGCCAGGAGACAGACAGATGCATCAGTGGCTTGACATTATACTACTCCTATGTACTATTGCTGACAAGGAAATGGCAGAGAAAGCGCATTAGCCCACCCTTCCCTTTCAATGTCATTCTCATGAGTCAAAAGCAGCAGCTGGTGACTCAGCATGCCCTCCATTAACCAAGGCTGTGAGCACGTCAATAATTACAAGGGTCGGAGACAAATGGAGCTCTACCCATCTGGTTTCAAAGAGATCTTCACCTGCAGCAAAGTGTCCAGTCTCAGCAGGAGTCATCTGCCTTTTGATTAAGGCCAAATCGGTTTTTAACCTGGTCTGTGTCACTTTACTTTGGTGTAAGCATCTCGTATACTAGCCACCTTTGAAAACACACGAGGGTGTTAAATGCGTCGATGGAAAGGGGAGAGGGACAAACTAAGGAGGTGTGGTGGAGGGACTACGAGCAGTCGAACGCTCACCAGTGAGTCATAAATGCTCAACCCTAATCAGAGTCATTCATTTCATAATCCGTCTCTTCGTCCTCGCTCTGAGTAACATGCAGCATGCAGACAGCACAGAAGACAGAAGAAGACAAGAAATGCAGGTCGTAAAATCATAGAAATGAATGAAGATGTAAATAGTTGGAAAGGAGAAAAGGTGAAAAATAAAAGTAATGGATTATGTTCAAATGGGATTAACATCAATAACCAACATGTAGCGTGTTTATGCAAAACTCAAAAAGGAGAAAACCACAAAACATATCATCCAGGGACACCTTTCTAGCAAGCTCAGTTCCATTGTTGCAAATATTTGCAAATTATGTCATTTATCACAAATAAATAGCGTATAGCTATGATACAAAGGACTGCAAATTTTGGATTCCAAATCTATGTGTAATAATGCACAGAACATAGATTAGTCATAATTAAGAACCTGGCTTCGATATTTAGATATGGTGCCCCTGGAAAAAAAACCAAATCACAACAAAATCTCTACTCTCTACATGTTCATCAAAGATGCACTGGTAGCCTTTAATCACTTCACAAATCAGCAAAATAAAATCATGCTTCTTCACGTGTAGCTGCTATCAGGGAGGGGGGGGGGGGCCCTACAATGGACCAGCTGATGGGAGTCTGAATGTCTCAGAGTGTGTCTTCTGTGTCACTCCCAAAAGCCTTTGAGGAACGTCAGACTTTTCCAATAGCTCCACTAATCTGCAGGCCTGTGCTCTCTTAACGCTCCTCGCATGGAACAGGCTGCAGGTCAAATCTGGCATGACATAAATCTTAGTGGGTAAATTCTGTTGCCGGTGTTAATAAAGTTCTGTTTTTGCCTCAATCTTAACAGGAGGGCACTGCATCAGTGTTTAAAGTTTCCAAATTCGTACTAAATACACATTTTATGTTCTTTGCTCGTCATTATTCAGACAGTCTAGTCCCCCCCCCCCCCCCCACACACACTGAAGGACTAAATATTCACAATGTTCTCCTTCATACGGATTTCTCATCAATAAACTAGAGGTGCTTTCAGTCCCCTGGCGGCAGGTTCCTAAATGCACCACATTTAAAACATCCAGCACAGGCCAGCTTTCACTCATGTTTGCTGTGGATGGATTTTCAACGAGTCTTTTCCCCACACTCACACCCTTACCTTCGCCTTCTCACTGGGCTCACTGTTTGTCCCGTATGATTGATTGTGCAGCTCCTTGGAGACCACACACAGGAACTCGGCTTGGTCTTCGTTTCCGTAGTTGTAAGAGGAGCCAATGCTGACCAGCTAGAAAGACACGAGAGCAGAGCACAGAGAGGATTGGCCTTATGAAGAAAAACAACTGGACTATGATGGGAAAACAAAAGTAGGGGGACCTTGAATTAATGTAAAAGAAGTTGAAAACCAAACAAGGAGCAAAGAGTGTCTACAGGGTCCTGCAACTCAAATTTAAGCCATCTAAGTTTATTATAGATGGTATTTTGGACAAACTAGGACAAGGTCTACCAATCAGACATAACTCTCAAGAGTTACCGTAATGTTCATGTAATTCTTTGAGATTCATTACCTCCCATTTATTGCTTTTACCAGATAGAAAGCATTGCAGAATGCCATAAAATGTGGGATAGTTTGGAGATGACACAACAGATCCGGGGTCAGATTTAAACCCACCATGCCATGGTTACACAATTATATGGTACAATGACAGCAAAAGGGGCACGCCACTTAAGAATTTAAGATAGAAAGGTAACACCAATAAATTCTATGTTAGAGGCTCCAAAACCATTTTCAAGAGTTTAAGGCTGCATTGAAATGTGAGTTTTAAGTTATTACATAAAAAAAAAAAAAAAAAAAAAAAAAAAAAATTCAAACAGTATTTTCAGGACCTGCAGACATGCCAGCATGGAGCCAAAAATAAAACATTCAGAAAGTTCACAGAGAAAACAGAGAACAGAGTTATCGAAGCAGTCACACAGACAGAAAATAATCAGGTGCCCACAAAATAAGGTAAAGATAATAAAAGAGACAAGAAAAGGATGATCTGCAGATAGTTACAGACAAAACACAAGTGCAGGGACTTGAACACAAGAAGCAAAACATGCTGGTTGAAAATTTGAAGGGAATGGGGGGGGGATCTGACTTGATAGGACCAGGCTTGTGGCTTTGAAACCTACAGTACCTCCAACAAAGAAAATAAAAGAGCAAACCACAAAGATGCTCACTTCCATCCACTGATTCAGATCTATTTTTAAACTCAAGAGTTGAGATTATTCTATTAGCATGATTCAGGTGGCAGATGTAGGATTTTTCTCCAGTGTTTCCATCATCTAATTATTTGGGATCAATACGAGTTGCATCCTTTAAGATGTTTCTGTCTACCATGAGGGTTTACTGCAGCATTATCAAGGAACTGGGCCAACCTAAATTCATCCATAGGAAGACATAATTGTCTGAAACTACTGATAGCAAAGAGCAGGTTAACTTTTACCACCACAGATTAGATTATGTCCAACAGGAAAAGGAGCGGAGGGAGAAAATCCAACAAATGACACCTTTAAATACATACAAACAGTAATGTAGTAACTTCTACTGCTCCTGTTCCCAGTCAAGTCAGTTAAAGACCAAAAGGACACAAGAGGACAAATAAAAAGATGACGTCTCTGAGATCCTTAAAAAGAAAAAAAAAAAACCGCATGCATACTTTGAAAAACAACACGAGGAAGAAAATCAGCAATTCCTCTTCCTGAAATATCTGCTTTTGCTGTTGAATATTAAGTGTGTGTACTGGAGGCTACATGTATACTGTCTGTACCCAGGTGTGCATGTTCAGACATGCATGGCCTCATTAGCCACTGCTGCCAGAGACTTGTTGTTGTTAAGCGAACTCTCTAACATTAGGCATCGATGCAGCAAAAACGACAATCTCGGCTAGCTGCCTTGGATTCTGCCCGTCACACTGCTAAAGACTCGACGTGCACCAGATCGTAATTGTAAAATACAATTAAACAGCAAACTCTTCATATTTATAGTGTTTAAGAAAGCAGTATGTCATTAAAGCTCTTCTCTCCAAAAGACCCTCCCCAGCTGATGGTTGAGCTTTAGGCTCTGCATCAGGAGTGTTTCTAGGAGTTTCCCCCATTTGACCTGTGTAAGGAGATTAGTGGGATTTCAGCTCTGATGGGAGATCCAGGGATTCCAACTCAGAGATTCATTCACACAAAACACACACAGACACAGACAGGCATGTGGATTCTCATCGGAAACATTACCCTTTGTCAGTTTCAGCTAAACACAAACCTTCATCTGGACTATTCACTTCTCATGTTTGACTGTACTTTAGATTACCTGCTCGGAAAATCTAATAAAAACATTTCACCTCTAAACAACCAGTCCTATATTACAACCCCCCCGCCCCAAAACAACCAAGTGGCTACATCAACGCAAAACAGAGAAAACTGCTGACAGGCTTACAAACTGTGAATGCAGTATGAATACAAAAGTAAATAAATAATTAAAATAAAATCACACACAAGGACAAAGATGTCAAGTTCTCTTAGCCTCACTGGTGAGCAAGCAGTACAAATGAACACAGAAAGGAATCAACTCAAAAAAGAACCACCAGCTACTTGTGTCTACTTGGGACAAACAATGGCCAACGGGGTGTGTATGGACAACATGGGGACCATGCAGTGACCAGCCCGTGGACAGAAATTTGTGGGACACACCTCTCCGCTGTTGTTTGGCAAAGCAGACTCCTCTCCCTTCACCTCCCTTGACACAATCAGCAGAAACTCTGACTGGTGGGCCCGCCCGTAACCTATACTGACAAGCTGCAACAACCAATCAGAGCACAGAAGGGATGCCCGGATCATGTATGCGGACATTGAGAAAGATGTGATTTGCTTTTTGGCTTTTTTTACATCGTTTTTTTTTTTATTATTTTTTTTTTTTATCCATTTCCAATATTGAGGATTGGACTTTCTGGGTCAATGTGAGCATAGCGGGGTGGGTGAAGCACATGAAAGGAGTATTGCTGCTGTGACCCTGCAGGAAGAGATTTACCTGTTCAAACTTCCAGCCGTCAGACATGGTGGACACCATCTGAGTCAGCTCCTCCTCCTGGCACTGCAGCACCCGGTAAACATGCTTGACTGGAACCTGAAAGGGTTATCACATGAGAGAAATAACACTGTGTAGTACATTAACTTTAATCAGCATGGTTTACTTCACTTATTTAATAAACAGAAATGTCACATTCAAAGAGAAAGCAATGTAACTTTCACTTTAGATACCTGTGATGTTTTGCAGTCACGTTCCCTGATCTTGTCCTTGAGGAGCTTTATTAATGATGTGATGTTGTAAAATTCAGCTTCTTCTAACACACCTAAAAACAGGAATAAGAATTTTTGGTTTTCCAGGTAGGCTTTAGATGTAGTGCGGGCGGAGCACACTGGAACGGCACTCGGACACTTTTTCCTCCAAGCGAGGGAATAAAATATTCACAGTTCTCTTAATCCTGTTGAAAATCATTTACACTATTTAAGTGCTTGAAAATCCAATCATCTCTAAAGCATGTCATGCAAGAAAGCCAATAAAAACAAATGCAAGGTACAAAGTTGACATTTAAGGGTGTCGTCAACTCGAAGCCTCACCCCGAGCCACTCCCGTTTGCCCCGTTAAAAGTTACTGCATTACTTGTAAATACAAACTCAACACTTTGTGAATCTATTTCAAATTAAAAACCCTCTTAGTATTTCAGTAGATAGAAATCCTTCAATCACACTTAAGATCAGATGGATTGCCTTTAAATAATTTGCCGTTAGAAATGCAAAGTTATTAAAGCATTACAATTTCCAACAATCAACAATTGTGAAGTGAAATATTGAGAAAGAAAACGGACTTTCTTTACAATGTGTTCATTATAAACGTTCCACAGAGACATTACCTTCCTCTGCCAAGTCCCTGTTGAGCACCAGTTTGCCATGCCTCAGGTAGTTAAGCACTGGCCCAAAATATGTGGGGTCTCTGTCTATGAGATAGGCACCAGTTTCATCCTAGAAAGAAAAAAGTAGCAAGATTAGATTTATTGGGGGGATGGGGGGGGGAACACATTATTCAGTGTCAGTTTTCAATTTAAAGAAACCAATATGGTCCAAATATGCTCGTTTTGGGCTAAACCACAGATATTTTGTATTTCTATGACTCCCCGACAGATGAAACATTTGTATTTCCTAAAATGGCATGGACATTTCAAATAAATCTATCTAGGAGCAGTCGTATACCTTATTCGAAACATAATCTGGGCGAGAAAAAAAAACAACATCAGTGAGCAAAACTCAAGGGATGAGAATTACGAGGTCAGTTCCTGTGCTGATAATCTCTACAGTGGTTGAGAAGACATGTGTACACAGAGCCACACATATAACCGCTCTGGGATATCACTTCAGTGTTCCCACAGGCCTTGGGTTTGATCCTGATTCCTTTACAACCGCTGGGTATTTCCCTATTTCTGCAAGTACTGTGATTAGACCGTCTTCGTCTCATGGGGGAGGAGTAGGCTGAAACAATTAGAGCAGAACATAATAAGATTTGGAACAGCGGGCCGAATCCACCGAGGGGACCAGGAGGAAGCACCTTGGCGTACAACCAACAATTAGCCTCGTCTGGTCTGTTATATAGAAGGCACACGATATAAAAAGTCAGTTTCTACAGCTGCCCAACACATCTAAAACTTCTTTGATACAAATGTGACATTTAGTGAGTCAAACGTGCATGACATTTAGTAAAATACTCCGCACAGAAGAAAGGCCTTAAGCAAATTCTGTACGAATCCTCAAATGCTACAGGATGTTTGACTTTGCATCTGTTAAGTACACAGCTTCAAGAGCGATCTTGGCAAATTAGCAGCACTGCTGGTTGATGCAACCTGAGACAATGTTTACTCAAGAACACAGCAATATTGTCTCTCACTCCAGGCCATGACCAAAAATCAAACAAACAGCCAAGCCTTCACTGACAGACACGGGTACGTTCACAGTTAGCTTCCTCGTCCAAAAATAGATTCAACTCAAAACCCATTAATATTGCCGGTAATGAGGAAATGTCCCAGTGCATTTTCTTTTGTAATGAATCTTGGAGCCCTCTTGGCTGGTTGACCTCTTTTCCAATGCAAAAATACTTCACCGGAGCCCGATGGAGCTCTATTCTGGTCTCAGTACCCCGTGTCAGTTTCTTACATTTCCACAGTCACGGAAGTTTGAGCACACGGACAGGTGGGCCTGCATCGAGGACAGAGACAAGGCCAACACCCAACAACTAGTACACGATGGTTGATTTCCACGTAGCAGGTTGAGCTTCACCACTTGGCTTCTCTTTACTCGACCCTGCATAGTAAAAAAAAAAACCCGCTGTGTAATAAATCTTTATATTTCTTGCAAACAGCCACTGTTATCTACAGCAATCATTTTTATTAAAACAATTTTTTTTTTTTTTTTTTTTTTTAAAACACATTACCATTCTAATGTGACTTCCAGGTTTCAAGGTCCAGCTGTATATTTCGTTTATACAATATACTCGTGTATACGTATGCCATCCTCTTCTATCATGGAGATAAAATAGCAAATATCATGCTGATAGCCACTCAGGTATTGTATTGAGAGTAAAGACCTACTGACTCATTTCGGCCTATGGCTGGGTATCCTCAAAAATGTTTTTGTTGTTATCTTTTTTAGTTGCCTCATTTGCAAGTTATCACTAGACGCTAACATCCAGTTACAGCAGCTGAGACAGATATGAGGCTAGAAATGATAGAAGAGTTAAATACTGATGCAAGATTTACCCGAGTTGAAGTGATTTTATCTACATGGGTGATCTACGCAAGTAGAAGCTAGGTATGCAAAAACTGTGGCTCACTAACACCAATAAGATTTACTCCTGTGTAAACTCAGCAAGAGATGTGCTTTAAAATGAAAACAAGTTAATGTGGATGTAGACTTGGTATTGAAATTTGGCACCGAATGACCAGGCTTTTTCCGTATTAGATAGTACAAACGCCATTAGGTCAGTGCCATAAAAGGATCAAAGTCCGGTACCCTCCCCTACATATTTGCCTGACGAGCATCACCAGTTTTTTCATTTCTTCTGTTAAAAATCCTGTAACTTACATATAGCTACGCTTTCTGAATTAACATTACGATCCCGAATCTTTGCTACAACCAGAGGGCCATTGTTTCTCTTCATTAAATCACATCCGTAGACCTTTATGAACAACTCCATTATAACATTAACCATGGCTCCGTTCCAGCAATTAAAAATGGAATTGGTTACACCCGTGTTTGACCGGTCAATATCCCTGCTCCAACAAATATCTATTCAACTTTAGTGTCACCCTCACTCCAGTGACTGTAAGAGCTCGGTTTGGTAACTGCTGCTTACGACAAGAAGTTGGTGAGGCAGAAAATATCCCCATCTATGCTTGAAAAAGAGAATTCACGAGCCCCAACAGATTAAGGCACATATCAAAAAATAACACCACCAACACAGACAGCAGGAGGTTTACGTTTTTAAGAATGCTTTCCCTGTCTGGAGAGACTGAACTTGAACGAGGCAATGTGCAGTATTTCTTCTCAGAAGACAATGTGACATTTCCCAGTAAGAAAAGCACACGAGCAAACAAAATCAAATATGGCTGAATTCCATGTACTAGCTTTGGTTTCAGGATTTGTGGTATCATGCAAGCTGGCTCACTGTAACACTGGGAGACCTGGATAACACGGCCATTGTTAGTAGTAACACCTGTGTCATCCTGCAATAAGAAAGTCAAAATGTCTGCTGTGAAAAAGGCCTGTTGCACTTCACAAAAATCTTGACACGCACAGTAAAAATCTATCAGCAGCTTTAACAGAAAAATAATGGTGTGTACTCCTACTCAAAGATAGCACGTGTTCTCTACACTTCTGTGAACTTGCTGCATGCTGTTGCACGAAACCCCTCAGCTCAGTGGAGTTGTTCTTTTGGGTGAACATGTATCTACGGGGAACTTGGGGTGACTGTGACCCAGTTCGGAGATGATTACGGGGCCGCCGACACGGGTGCATGTACACAAAGAAGACAGTGTTCATAATTAAAAACAAAAGGCTGGGTGTCTCTAGAGGCCCGGGCTGGGGAGCACCAGGAAACAAACAGAGGGCTGGGGATGGTGACGGAGTAGGAGGATGGCTGCTGCTGCTGGGATGGACTGTAGACGGGCAGAAAAAGAGGTGGAGAATTGAATAATTAGAGGAAAATTTATCGACCTAGAAAGTTTGAAGTGCAGCCGGAAAAAGCTCACCATCCCGGTGTTGCAGTCCACGGATGATGAACAAAACTAGCTGCATGAATTTTGAGGTTGTGAAGAGTCACAAAATTGCTGCGAGAAGCAACAAAAAGCAGTCATACCATATAGATGCTTACTAATTAAACGGAAGTGAGTGGTCTACATGGAACTAACCACATGAACCAAGTGTCATCACCACCCACAACAGGTCAGATGTGCCACGTACATCATGGTGTGCATCAGTCCCTCCAGGAGCCAAAATTTGTGGCTGTTTTGAGCAACTGTGAAATTTTTTTCTTACAAATGACATTGCAATTTGCTGTGATTTTCTTTTGCGGGAATTGGTAAAAATTTCTAACTACTACGTAATAAATAAATAGTCATATATAATTGCTCTCTAGGATAATAGGTATATGGCACATTATAGAAATATTTTAGTTCTCATTCTTTTCTGAAGTTAAAGAACCTTGGGCTCCAAATAAAAAACAATTGCTGAGTCAAAAGTGTCAAAGCTTCAAATTCAAACTGGAATATATATCTTCTGTAAAAGTAAGCACTTCATAAATTATTACTACTTCAACATATACTGCGCAAAAATGAAGTACAATATCTTACAACTGTAAGAGTATAATTGTCGTGATAAGAACACATTTCCCATAAACACCTTTTTTATATTTTGAGAGTAACTTCCGGTTTTGTTGTTTTTCCGGTCAACCAGCATGTGTTTCGTGTTCACAAGGAGAGGTTGAATAAACTAGCTGACCGTAAATGAGGTGTCATTTTTGTTGATAAAGCAAGTTTGGTTTAGAAAAGCTAATTTTGGGTTGTATCTTCTGCTCGCGTCTATTGAAACATCCCGATTTCTAGATGAACTGTTTTATGGTTTAGGCTTGCGCAAACAATGAAACTGCAAAGAAAGCCAAAGATGGCATAACCATGACTAGATTCAAACCGCAGACAAGTTCAAATTTAGATAAATCCAATCCAATCAGTAGGGCGGGCTTCATAGCAGAGGGAAGTGGAGTGTAAGAACCTTATCATTCTTTTTCTACACACAATACATATCCTCTCACAGGAAATACCACAGTGACCCACCCATCAAGCACATGATGTCCAACAAGGCTTTCTGCAGACGCATTAAACACTAAAAAGTCAAACCTTAATTCAACAAATATGAACAAGTCTCTGCATGTTTGCTTCTGAGGACAACATGCATGAGAACTTTGCATGAAGCCAGCATGCAGAAAAGCAGGGAGATATTTACAGCTACATTTTATATTAAATATACCGGGCCGTTACCAGCAACTATCACAGAACACTTAACACCATCAAGTGAAGCCATTCCGTGCTGCTCAGGCCAAGAATAAAAAAGAAGACATTATCAAACACTGCTCTGCCTTCACAAGCCGTGATGGAGTACGAGCCCCCAGCCGAAACGGAGCTTAAAGATGTTGCAGCAGATCTTCTGAGTCACGTGACTGCGGCTACTTAGCCAAGTGGAAGTCTGATCCTGGTAGAGTGGGAGACAAGAGTCCCTCTGGAGTACAAGCATAGTCAAATAGACCTTCATCTTTTAAATAATACACGCATCACATCATGGCTTTATAATGGGGCACCATCTCATATTTCAAAATGTTTGACACTGACATTTGAACAGGACTATTGTGAATTCTTTGACCATGCTCATTTCTGCACGGCAACACCATGGGCGCATTTTGCAGAACAATTTATGACTGAGGAGTGTTTCTGTCACTAAATGAGCAGCTCCTTTTTAAGCCCTCTAAAAGCTTTGCTGCAATGATGAGGCAGGTAAGTAAGCTCCTGGAGCTCTAGACAGACCATGAAATGTGCATCATGATGGAAAAAAGAAGTTAGAGGTCAAAGACTGGTCTTAAAATACCATCTGACAACACTTAACTCCGCTGCAGCATAAAGCTATGATCAATTATAGGTGCCTGGAATTTGTCAATTAAGTTGCTTTAAACCAATAAAAGATAATAAAATCAGACTCGAGTCACACGTAATTTGTCAATAGCACTTACTGCGAGAAGACGTGCGGGAAGAGACTCTATCAGCATTAAATATTTACATCGCCTCCTCAGTGTGCTCAGGCATGACATACAACTTGAATCCGGCATAAAAAAAAAAGCCATATTTCTCTCTCACATGCCGCAGAGAGAATTTCTTCAGCAAATGGATATGAATATGAAAAGAATAAGACTTTGAGAGAACAAGAATCCTTTGTGATGGGGTCGCTTGAAAAATGTATACAGCTCTAAGAAAGCTGGGTGGTTGAGAGGTCCTGAGCAGAGTCGTTTTGAGAGCAGGAGTCTGCCGATGGGACAGATGCCCCATTGAAGTGCATCTTGTTTTGACAGTTTTGCGAGAAATGTGTGCTTATGACCCAGCAGCACGAGTTAGCCACAAAAACTTTAAAAAAAATTTAGTAACATCAATGATTGGTATTTGTCAATTCTGGGATAAACAATTTAAAAAGTTATAAATACAAGACCATGCGCAGTTATGGCCGTCCACGTGACAGCACTTCCTCCACTTTGTCCCTAGTCTACCCCAATGTGCAAAACAAGCTCCAGTCAACAACATGAATAATGCAGTTCTCCTCAAGAGTCCTGCTGAAGCACGTCAGCCTGCATGACTGGGAACTGAACCACTCATTTCCTTGGCTGGGAAACACAATACTGCAGTCGTCCAAAAACAGACCTCTTTACTGATCTGTCAGTCTGACAAAAAAAACTGACTTGTAAATAAGTTGCAGTCATGTCAACGTTTATAGCTTGAGACACAGTGCCATGTGAAATCATTTCAAGAAATAACCTGGCCTGTGGTGGAAGTGATCTTAAACCAGACAGTCTGCAGGAGAGAGGTAGGTTAGGTTAGTTACTTTATTAATCCCCGAGGGGAAATTTTTTTCGGTACAGAGATAGCTTGAGAGTGTGATACACACTTAAGATGAGGGATTGGGAAGGACTGATCCATTGTTCATGGAGGATAAACTGACAAAAATGTGAGCTGATTATTCAGAGATTAAGATATTTGCATGAAAATACGAGATGAGCCTCGGACTCAGGGCAGGGGTGAAGATTAAAATCTGTAAGTAGACGAAAACAATGAATAATGGGGCAGTAAAATGAAAGATGAAAAACAAGATCCACAATACACTGATGTATACAGACACTAATACATTGTGCTGGACAGTGCTGGGGGGGGCTTTTAAGCGCAGAGACACGCACTCTGCCGTTAACACGGACAGATGGACAAACAGGGAGAAGCCTGCTTTCAGAGCATTGAGGTCATTCAGGGAGATGAGTGACTTCATCCTGAAGCTCTCAGGTGACAGCAGCACCTCGCCCCACCTGGCAGTGAGTCCTGTACTCTTTAGGGGAGCCTCCCCGGGAGTATGGGGGGGCCAGATACTCCCAAGCAAACAGGACCAAGGAACAGACAAAACTCAAACGAGGGAGGAGGAGGGAGAGGGGAGAGGAGGAGGCACAAATTGATGCAATAAGTCTTGGTACTTTTGCGTGTTAATTACAGCACTTAATGCTTAGACATGAAAGTAACTAGCAGAGCCAGGAATTATGATGTAGAATTAAATGTTGTTTGAGTTATTAATGATTGGAATATTATTCCAGTCACATTAAAAGTTAAAACTATTTAACGCAGTCGTCGGAGATTATTCGACTGTCAAAATGTCAGGGAAACAACGCACCTTTAAAACCCACCCAAAGCATCAAATGAAATATTAGGTGGCGGCGCGCCTGATATGGGGGACACAGCATCTACATAAGACTTGTTTTTCAGTCTTCCACGAGGTCCGGAGAAGAATCAGGCTGCTGCAAACGGTGAGTTTGACATTTGACACCCCGATGAGTGCAACGCAATGCAACGGCCTCAGCTGGGGAGGGGAGGGGGGAACTTTCCAACTACTGTGGCGACTTCAAAAAGCTGCAGCTAAAAAAAAATAAATAAAAAAAAAAAAACCACAGTTTTATAAAAAGATGATTAATTTGACTTGTCTTCTGGAGGAGAGACACGCAGGCTCGTAATGTCATGAGGTGACTGTCGGAATCTATCTAGCTTAGCGAGCTAACGCTAGCTAGCCACAGAAACGCGAGTTAGGACTGATTTCCACGAAGCTCAGGTTGTGGTTAATTAAATTAAATCATCCTAGTTGCTTCACAAAAAAAAAAAAAAAAAAAAAAAAAAAATGCCGTCATGTTGCGGAAAATAAAGCGGAGTTAACGAACTAACTACGGTGCTGTGTAGCTCCACTTTAGCTTTAGCTTTTACCTTGTCGGAGTCGAGCTCGGGGTCAGCTTGGCTCAGTCTGTACAGAAATGATTTCGGATCCCGACACAGCGTCTGTCTCGTTGTTAAAAAATACGTCCCGCCGACGTTCAGTCGGATCCACTTGGATGCCCCGACGCCCGCTGACATGTGCCTCTCCGCCGGAGAATGGGAAACGCACCTCCGGTGGCCGGAGCCGCTCGTCTCGGAGCTGTTCTCGGCCATCCTCCGCTCCTCGCCTCCTCCGCTCCTCGTCGCCTCCTCGGCTCTGACTGACAGGAAATATAGAAGAGCTGCGGCCGCTGAACACGGGAGTCCGCCGCGATTCATGCAAAGCAGGCTGCCAGCTCCTCGGCCACTCCTCCTCCTAAACCCACTCCACCGGCGCCGACAGACACTCGCATAAATTATTCTTGAGAAAAGAGGCCCTCCCCAGTTTTTGGAGTTTGGAGAACAAGAGCCTTGAAATGTCACTGCATATACACATTTACATCCTTAGAGCTAAAGTGACAAACACCTTCTTTCTTTTTTTTTTAAAAAATATATATCCATATTTTGAGAGTAACTTACTTTATGACTGTCTTGTGATGTTTGCATTGCGGTGTAAATTAAATTCATTTTCACGACACAAAAACACTGGTAATGGGCCGGTACTTTATTTACATGCTGCAAAATGTGAGATGCTTCTGCCACCGAGTGCTTCCTGTTTTTGACTGTGTCATGACTGAGGTTGTTAACAGAAGACAGGACACGTGGCTTTATTTGTATGCCTAAATCCCTACATGCTTTAATTACTGGACTACCAAGCATTAAGTGGAAAATTCATCATTCAACATCTACTGACCTAGCGCACAAATAATCAGAGAGAGAATGAACAGATTCATTAAATTATCAGAATATGATTAAATCACTGAGCAAATAGAAAATGTATGATATAGTAAGAAAAAAGCTGTAAAATATTATAGTTTACAATAATTATTCACATTCAAAGGCTTTACATCTCAATACATACACAACATGGCCCCTGAACATGACTTCAATCCAAATATGATTCATATATTAGAATTTAAATAACACAGAATGAACTATAGGCTAAACAATAGCCATCAAATAACCTTATACAAGAATAAAAATACAAAAACTGTATCCTAATATCATTGCATTACTTGCTTCAGATTTTAATAATACATCATCTGTACATCACAGTTCTAGTCAGTTACAAGCCTGGTAGAGTATTCCATACACAATGTAACCGACTGCCATCGACTTGATTCAAACAATTTTTCTAACTAGAGAATAACACTTCTCTAGTGTTTCCTCAACTTTATAGACAGATACAGCAATTTCATCGGTTATTTGGATCAGATAGATATCCTTTAAGTGACATCCAACCACATCGAGCCCTGGGCCCCAGGGCCAGAGGGTCCTATTCACCTGTACTCCAGTCACACACTGCACACACAGACTCAGCTGAAGGAAGAGGACCTTTGGAAAAGGACCTTAAGGTACTATGTCAAAAATTAAAAGCATTATGATAATACATATTGCTAAAACAAGAGCACAAAATAAATCAATCGCTTTAATTTCTATTGGGCCAAACATCAGAATGAAAACGAAACAAAACAAAAAGTTGGGCCAATGAGCCCGATGAGGCAGTTCTGCCATCTTGTCCAGGGACAACAGCTTTACTGTGATTGCTTCCGAGTATGATAGTATGTGTATGTATCTCTGATGATGAGGGGTTTCTGTTCAGCATGGGGTGGTCAGCACATAAGATTTTGTTTTTCAATAGGACGTACTGAAGATGAGCCGACTAGTCCACCGAAAAAGAAATCAAAGAAATTCACACCACAAAGAAATAGCCAGTGAATGGTACAGAACAACCAAGTCATCCTATAATATTCGCTATGGTTGCCAATGCAGTCAAAAATACCCACCTTTAAACTTGAATCAACTATATCTCCAGTGCCCCAGGAGAGAGAAGCAGACAAGGCTGAGCTACAAAACTGGCCATGCAGGAAAGATAAGCAAGTTATGATTAGGAAGTACAAGCTAGTGGCATGTTTACCCGCTGCCTGTTAGCAAAACATCCTCAGTAACGGCTATGGAAGGCTCACACTTACACAGAGACTGGTTCAGACCCAGGTCTCACTGCAGACTAGCACTCTGCTTTGTCACACAAGAGACCTGAAATGGACTCCAATAAGCAAGTACCAAGAGACTAAAAATAACCAACTCAAATACCGTGGGAATATTTGGGCTCTGACAAAAATATATATATATAGGATTTGAGTTTGGTAAACGTGTGAGTCTGAATCAGTTTACAGTATCTGTTACAACTATAGAGTATATGCACTAGAAGTGGGGCTTGACTACTGCTTGCACGTACGATGTAGGATTAGGATATGGTTTAATTAAGATATCATGACAGGCTCTGGTTCACAAAAGCTAGATTTTGTGTTATCATTGAAGCAGGAAACCAGTCCTTGCATTTGAGATAGTCCTAGCGGTACCCAAGCTTGTGTCACTCTACAAGACAAGCTTGCCTTCTCCCCCCCCCCCCCCGCCCCCCCTGCAGAATGTACAAAAAGCAGATGTGCATGGTGGAGGTCTTATCATCCATACATGGAAAAAATGCAATAGAAGCCTCACAGAGAGCACAAAGAACAAGCAAAGCAACCCTGAATCCAAAGTTGTATTTTCCCCATTGGTTCTACTCAGGAAAACAAACAAGGTCTAGATGCCAGCGTCTCTAAGAGTTTGTTTACATTGCGGTGATGAAGGGCACTAAAGAGGGTGTTACTCTGCTCAGTGATTGGCCTCAGAGCTAAAGAGGAGTGGGCACAGGATGAACTGTGCTCCTATAGGCCAGGGTTTTGTTGCCTTTGATAGATCTTTCTCCACACTTCCTGGATCTTCTTGCACCATCTGTCTGCATTTCCGCTGGGGTCCATCAAATAGTATGTCCGGTTAGGCTGAAAACATCACAGAGTGGGGGTGGAGGGGGAGGAAACAAATTATATTAAAAAGACTAAACCACATATGTGAAGAGATTCCAAACAGTGAACAAGTATCAACAAGCTGCTGCAGGAATATTTGCTGGACAGACATCAGAAATAAATCATTGTGTACCGTGTGAACAAAGAAGGTTTTGAAGTTCTTGGCCTCGGGGCGTAACTCGAAGGACCAAGGAATCTCCCCTTTCAGGACCCTGTTGACAGGATCCACGTAGTACAGGTGTGGTCCTTCAGTGAGAAGCAGCTGTCTCCGTCGAGCAAACAGCCCCTGCAATGGAATGCACACATCTCGAGGCATTAGTTCACCAACAGAGGGGGCTATGAGGCCAGAGAGACTTTCCACACCACAACAGGGAATTCCCCTTTACTTCCTATAAGCAGGCAGTCAGAGCAATGTCAGGGGGAAGTGACTTCGCTGGTGCGGAGCCAACTTGTACTGTAAAATATCGTACAGTATAGCTGCCAGAAAGGTTTGCACCAATACAAAAGGTTTAACTTGGAAATATTTAAACTGCTAATATACAATTTTAATAGAAACAATGCAAAAAAATAAGGTTTATAATATATGGCCTAGAAATAACACCCACCTTTCTTTTATCCACTGGGCCCATTTTCAGTATCAGGTTATTCTCCACAAACTGGTGCCTGTGTAAATAAGCAAGAGCAGATTACTCCCTTTCACTCAAACATTTTTTTTCCCCCTTTCGATCATATGTTTTGGCAGCCACACAAACACTTATCTGCAAAATAAATTGACTTTGTTCCACATTTCTAGACATGAGCAAAATGGTTCCGATATAAATCAACAGCACTTCAGTACAAACACAGACAAACAAGTTGATAAGGGTGAAACACTGGAGGAGGTTTACCAGGGGTTTCCAGTGGTCTGTTTTTCCAGCAATAACCGCTTCTCCTCTTCAGTGAACTGCAGGTACAGCTCAAAGGAGTTGTTGTCCAGGTCGTGGATGTACTGCTCTATGTTACTGCTGGACCTCTGTGGGAGCGTGGATTCGTGTGGCGACAGGGAGTGTGATGAGCTGGACTGGGCCACCTGCATGTTGCTGAACTGGCTCAGGAGGTCATCGTACTGAGGTTCATAATGAGACAGACGATGGAAGAAAACACAGTGATGTTTAAAGGTATTTATAGGTTTCAACAAGGCAACACACCCAAGTCTTACCATGAATACCATCGGCAAAAAAGGAGAGACCCAGACCAGAATAAAATATCTTACATTTCCATAGCAGTCCTCGTCATCTTCCGACATGGCTGGCAGGTAGGGTGTGAGTTTGGGGGGCGTCTGTAGATGTAGACCACTCCAGGTGATGGTGTCGAAGAAGGGGTGCTGATTCAGCGGGTCGTACCCTCCCATCTCGTCACACCCAATCCGCTTGGAAGGGTCCAATGACTGAAGGAAAAACATACGTGTTTTCATTCAGCAGAAAAGCTCTGCACTGTAAATACTAATATAACCCCACAGGGTGTCAGGAATGTTGAATTGTGTCCTACAGACTGTATGGCGTGGTATTTGATGACCTACCAAAAGCTGTTCAACAAGGTCCTTGGCTTTGGGGAAGAATTTCTCTGGGAACTCATACTCCAGCTTTATTATCTTCTGGAATATTAGGTACTCATTTCTACAGCATATGAAACACGGGAGGGAAAAAACAGTTAGGAAAATATGTCACAAGTGAAATATTGTTTGCTAGATTGGCATTTGCTGCACTTGAAATAAACTGTAAAATGGAAAAAAAGTTACAATACAACTTGACTGGCCATTATAAAAAAAAAAAAGCCTAAATTAAGAAAAATTAACAGAGCTGTCTCAACAATATCCTATTAGTACTTACCCAGCTCTGAATGGTGGTAAACCAGCCACCAGCTGATAGATAATACATCCCAAGGCCCACAGGTCAGAGCTAAAAGACAAGAAAACAACAAACAAAAAAACAGTTACAAACTTACAGAAGTGACGCCCACCAATATCTGAATTACCAAAAAACAAACATCACTACCTCTTGCAGGCCGATTTCTCCGTTAGCAGCTCTGGAGAAACATACTGCGCTGTTCCAACAAACGAGTTTGCTCTTGCTGCAAAACAATACAAAAAAGACAAGTTCATCCTGGTTTTAAATCAGCAAAAAGGCTAAAGTTATGACACTAATATGCTTGTTATACTTTATCCTGACAAGCACAAATAAAATCACAACTGTGGCTATACCTTGTTTACTGTCTGATGATAACTGTTTTGCTGTCCCAAAATCAGTTATCTGGATGTGCATCTCTTCACTCAGAAGAATATTTTCTGGTTTCAGATCTCTGAAATGAAAGGGACATGTAACTTATTGGAAAAATGAACAGTTAACATCAATTGCAAATTCTGTGAAGCAACAACAGAAAAGACAGGACAGTAGGGCAACAACATACCTGTGTATTATCCCCTTATTGTGTAAGTATTCTAGAGCACAAACTATTTCAGCGGAGTAGAATCTAGTACAGGTCTCATCGAATGAACCAATTTTGCGAATGTATTTCAGGAGCTCGCCATTCTTAGCATAGCTGAGACCAAAATCTAAGAAACAGAAGTTAAGGAACACTTTAAAAACAAACAAACACATACAGCAAAACATTAAGCAAAAAAACCAACAACATGCCTTCACAAACTGAATTTGGTAAAAGGATACACAACTTCTCATCATCTTGAAATGTGAAGTAGAGCTTGACGAAGAATGGGTGATCTAGATTTGACATCAAATCCCTTTCTCTTTTCACGTACTGGGTTTTTTTCTCCTTCATAATATGGTGCTTCTCTAAAATCTTAACTGGAAGAGAGAACAGAACATTTTAGGATTTAATAGTAAAAGTACCCAGAAACTTTTCCCAGTTCAATTATTAAACATAAATCCCCAAAAGCTGTCGTATTATTACTTACTTGCAAATTCTTTCCCCGTTGACTGCTCTCTTGCCAGGACAACCTGGGGGTAAAAGATCAAAGAAAAACATACCATTGCATGTTACCAGCTTGTCAGATTTAGGGAGATAATCTAATAATTCTGTGGGCCCATTTGTCAATTCACCTTAAATGAACTGAGGATGACTCACCCAGGTACATTGATCAAAAGAATGCTAGCATGTAACAACAACTACCCAGGGATAATTCAAAAGCTAAGTGGAATGCAAGTTGCATACCGTCGAGAAGGAGCCCTCTCCCAGTATCTTGCCAAATTTGAAGTCCTCTGGCTTCTTCTTGCGTGGTTGAGGGGCCTGGACGGCTGGCTGTGGGTGGAGGTCTGAGCCCTGGCTGCTGGCAGACGCTCCTCCTGAGCCCTCCATGCTGGGGCAGTGGCTGCTGCTTGCGCCTGGGATAGCAAGTGGCGAGCAGGAGTCCGGGTGGTTTCTTACCATTGATGGATGCGAGCAGGAACAGATGACAACACTGGGCTGAATGGGCACAACATCATACTGAAAGGAAGGGAGCATTGAAAACATATCAGTCGGCTAGGTGGTGTAACTGTTTTTTTTTTTTTTTCTTGTTCTCAAATAAAAGCCATGTCACTGTGTTGTTTAAATTGAGTTAACTGACCGATATGCTGGCAAGCTGGCAAGTTTTCCCACCATAGTGAGTAACTATATAATCATTAGAATAACCAAAACCATGCAAACCATTTCCAACATCAATTTTCCTAGAGAATATAAGTGCAAGGAAAATAGGATGTATTGCTATTCAGCACTTTGAACTGTCATGTGAACCAGGATTTTTTTTAAAGTATTTTCACCATCGGTCAAACCAATCATAAATCACATTTTCTCAGAATCACAAGTGAACAACAAACACCTAAAACGTATACATTACCCACCCAAAGTACACGTTCATGTATTTTAAAAACAATGCGATATACTACAAAACATGCAATCATCGAACCCGTATTAAAAAAACAAAATAAAAACATTTATGTGAAGCTGGAAGAGAAATGACTTGAATGACACAGGCAAGCCCCACTTTCCTTGGATGCAGAATTAAAAATGCATTGCTGCCAACACTGCAAGACTTTATAACTTAAAAAAAAAATACAATTTCAAGTGGGACCACTTTGAAGAGCAAAGTCTGGTATTGACAGACAGGGAGAAGTCGCCTCTACGCCTGGTGGTCCCACCCTTACACCTTCAACTTATATTAAAAAAACAAAAACCCGGTGTCAAAGTCACTTCTTTCATGTGACAGCGGTGCTCACGACCACAACAGCCCTGAACTCATCTCTCCCTCGTTTGTATTGTACGTCAACAAATTGACACGACATCCAACTCGCACACAAACAGGAGAAACTTCCCACTGATTGTGGAGGACTTTAAAAAAAAAAAAAAAACAGACAGCACACAGCGACAGGTTGGACTTCAACAACAATCCCGTTTGGTGCCGACACGGTTATTTATAAACTTACTGAAACTACAACAATCAAGCGTGTAGCTTCGGCTCGAGGCTCAGTTAACGATAGTTCAGCCTCAGCTTCTTCTTCATTCAAAAACCAAGGTGTGGCCACTGAGCCGCCTGGTCCGGACTCTGGCTGCCCGGTTGCCGACCGGCCGTATAAACTATCCGCGGACCCCCCATTACTATGAGTCGACCATTTAATGGTTGATGGTTGGGAGGAAGGAGGGAGGAGGGGAGACGTTTCAGCTAACCCAAACCCGGAGTCCTCGGGAGTAACAACAGGCCTGGGTGAACTTTCTTTTTTTTTTTTTTTTGGGAGGGGGGGGGTGGTGGTGGGGCTGGCTGGCTACCTAGCCAGCGTTAGCTCCTCTCCGCCTCGTCAAACATCGCCGGCCATCACCGACAGTTTAACACAAACTCGACGCTAACGAGACAGTCAGGCGGCTAGCGGAGCTAACGGAGCTAGCGGAGCTAACGCTAGCTCCCCCAGCAGGTAACACGAGTAACTTCAAACCCGCTTTTTTTTTACACCGCGAACAACCCGACCAAGAGAAACGTGTCCGAGCGGGTTAGGGTCGGAGACACGTTAGAGCGAAGTTGACAATCGAGCAGCGGCGACGTTATCCTTTAATAAAAAAAACAACAACAACAAACAACAACAACAACAACAAAAAAAAACTCTCCTTTAGCGAAAAGGTGGGACGCAACGATGCTAATGTTAGCCTGCTAGCCAGCAGGAGCATCGTTCGAAAAGCGCGAACTCGTTTAGCTAGCGTTAGCTAACAGCTAACAGCTACCGACCGGCGTTAAAAACAAAATGTCCCCGCGTCCTCTGGAACCAACGTCGAAGTGTTTCTACCGGCACCGGATCATCCGAAGAACCTCCGACCGTGACTCGCGTCAGGTGTCGAGGGTTAGGAGGAAGGAAGGAAGGAAGGAGGGTGGTGGTGGTGGCGGCGGCGGCGGAAAAAAAAAACAAAAAAAAAAAACAAACCCCGCGATTAACGCAGCGGCGGACGACCCGGGGTGTTGTGTTAGCCGACATTAGCGCGCTAACGTCGGCTAAAGCGAAGAGTCGTACCGCTAACCGATGTTTCCGCGACCAGCGGCGCTTCTTCCCGCTGAAGGCCGTGAACTCCTCACCGACACACGGCCGCCGCGCCATTTCGAGCACCGGGGCTTCGCGGTTTTTATCACACAACACCAACACACACACACACACACACAAAAAAAAAAAAAAAAAAAAAAAAAAAAAGAGAGAAGGAGAGAAAAAAAAAAAAAAAAAAAAAAAAAAAAGTTGCAACGCTTACCAGCTGACTTGTAGCTCTTGCCATGGGAGTTTTTTTTTTTTTTTTTTTCTCCGCGAGTATTTTATTTGGACTGGAATAATTAGAGAAGCTCCAGTAATGGCTGCCTCTGCGCCTTCATTTTCGAGCTGTGACGTCGTTCCACAACAATGTTACCGCAGGACAGCAGAGGAGAGTCCCGCTGTGTCCGCCCCCTCGCCACATTAACAACCTACTGAACTTCATCTCGCTGATACGGCTCCACAGTCGAGACGGCTGCAGTTGTTGATATTCAAATACCGCAGTAGACGTGGCCTACAAACTGTGTTTTGTTAGAGAGACTTCCGACTATTAGGGATCGCAAAGCGAGGCCCGTCTACAGGTCTTTTATTCCAACTTTTGCGTAGAAAGCAGTGGCGAAAGAAGTATTCAGTGTGTAAAAGTGCCAAGACCTGCATTTTTAATAACCTATTTAAGTGCAAGTGTTATCTGGAAAAAACATTTTTTATTTCAGTATCAAAAGTAAATACATTGTACAATAAATGTGTTTTACTGTTTAAATGATACTTTTGGATTACTATTACTCCTGCATTAATGCACATTTTAGTGCTGTAGGTATTTAAGATCATGCTAATTTTAATTTCTTTATGTACTTTAATCTACAGTAATATTGTGTTTCTGTTCTGGAAGAACCATGTATCAATAAAAACTCAACAAGCTCAGAAAAACAATGCCTTTTCCGGTCATTCCAAGTGGGTTTTAAGACGGTATATTTAGATTTAAAAATAATTTTGAAACACATAAAGGGACATCTCATTCTTCAGTATCACAAAAAATATAATTCAAAATCACCAAATTAGGAGATGTGGTTTTCACTGGACAGAAAGGGTATGAAAAACAGTCATCTTTAAAGTATCAAGTAACTAACTTGAGTAAATGTAATTAGCTTACAGTCCACCGCTATTTAGAAGCAAAGCCCACAAATCTGCATGTACGGATGTCATTGTCCATTAAAATATGCACCTGAAATCATGATAACCTTGTATATTGCAATATGCATCTTTGAAGGTTGCAGATATGACTTTGTTTAGTCTGTGTTCACATAAAATAACAATTTATTGTTGGATTTTAAAATATGTATTGTTTGGATTAAAAAAAAAAAAAACAGAAGAACCCACGGTATAATTGTAGGAAGGACATTTGTTAAAACAGTTTTGCCAGTCCTTGTATTACAAATAATCCATGGTTGAAATATAATTTATTGTGATGTCTTTGATTCAGTCTTCCTCTTCATCATCATGTTGATGAGAGGCTGTTGTTGACTCATCGTTGCTTTCAGTTTTTTCATCTTCTGCTTCATGTTTGTCATCCTCTGAGGCGTCCGAGGCCTCACTTGAATCATCTTCTTCAGGGACACTAAATACAAAAATAACAATTTAATGACCTCAGTAAATTCATTGAAAACAAATTATGAATGCTTGTTTTGAAAGAATCCACTGTTTGGTTATCCATATAAATATACTACGAGGAAAACAAATGAAATCATGTTGAAAACTGTTATAAAATTAGTAACTGTATCAGTACTGCCAATTCATTTATCAACATATGCATCACCACACCACAAGACTCTGGGAGATAACATCACTATAACAGCAGTTACATATTCAATGCCTTTGTGAGCGATGATAAATGCTTACCACTGACGTCTGTTGAGATTCATGCATTCGACTCCAGAGTCAACATCGAATGGATCTGTGAACAAGACAGAAGAGTAGCTCCCATTAACAGGATTTTTTTTTTTTTTTTCAACAACACAAGTTGTAGCTCAGCAACAAACAACATTTTGCTGACATTTCGAAACAATCAGCCTGGATGCAGACCTTTGACTCAGGCCACATTTCACATTTGTTCAGACATTCAAATAGAATCAAATGAGTCAAAATCCAATTAAGGAAGTGAAAGAAAATTACAATTCAGCCTGATTATCAACCTAGGAAACAATACGAGGATCATTCACATCAGTGTTCATCGAATTAAGAATCACCACTCAGTGACCATTATGTTTTCATGCACATTACTCATAACTAATTCTTAAGAATTATGTTTTATGATTTTAACATGGCAAAAACAAATGAGACCAGTGTTTCCCCGGTAATAATTGAGTTGTGGTGAGTCATTATAGAAAACTACTCCTCGAGCCAAGAAGGAATAAACAGAAACATTTCACTTCAGTGTCAGTTTTTCGGTTATCCCTCATCCTGCCATTTTGAAGGGAGCATTTCCAGGATAAAGCTGAATGAATATGAAATTTTACATGAAGCCAAACTGAGACAACAATAGGGACAAATCTGGGCCCAAAACCCAGACATCCCCTTAACCACCTCTGCTGCACAAATGTATAAGGATGGAACCCCAGTTTATTTCGCCCCCATTTTTACCAAACTCCTCCTCCTCTGGTTTCGACATGAGAAACTCCTTCTCCACAGAGAGCAGCTCCTCCTCTGACTGACATGCAGCGTAGCGTTCAAGAAGAACTTTATTAAGCTCCAGGAACACAGTCCCCCACTTAAATTTCTCCAACAAGAGCACTGCCAGTTCCTCAAAACCTGAAATATCAGAAAGAGTCTGTTACACTTTCACTGCCATAACTTAAAACAAGATACAAAAAGATGTCAGTGAGACAAAACAGCACATTATTCCTGAATAATTAAAGCTAACTCCTTACCAACAATGCAGAACGTGGCAGCAAAAGCCTCAACACACGATAATTTGCAAGGCTTTCCGTAGTTGACGGGGTTTGCAGCAACGAGGAACGGCAGTAACCTGGGATGAGTCCCGACCATCTTATTGAAGGGAGTCTCCTCCAGTTTGGCCCAGGAACAATCGATCACTGCCAGCCCATGTTGAGCCACGATCTTTCTGTGCATAACGGTCAACAAAAAACCTTTGACTAGTTCATATACATTGGATTATAATAAGTACAAGTTTTAGTATAATTGGTTTATGACAAAATAAAAGATAGTCAACAATTAACTTAAAATTTGCTGATTGTACCGCAAGTTTCAAAACTGCTAAAAATGTAATTTTGAAATGTATCTGCATTCCTTAGCTTTTTTTTAAGGCAACTTTAAAGTCAGACATAAATAATGTAAAATTAGACATTTATTGATGAAATGATTAAACTTTTAATCTAAAACAACAAAGTCTGTATAAACTCATATGTGGCAGCTTGTGGCTTGAGTTGTGAATCATCATCTTGTGTGATTTCAGTGGGTGCAGTATGGAGGAAAAAAAGTCAACCAACCTGTCTGCTGGCGTCACATACTTCGTGCCCATCGGACTCAGTATGAGTCCATTAAATCTCTGATTGAGGCGCAGGTTGCGTACAAAGCCCTTCCGCACCAACTTTCTGCCGGTGCAACGTTTAGGATCACAGTGACCCAACTCCCACATGGCGAGTGGACAAGGCAGTTTAACCTGTGGGGCCTCCGCTCCCTCCTCTACGTGATGACTTGCTGAAAAACACGTGTGATGGAGGACAGAAAGTGCACTTTATGATGAGAGTATAAAAACCATTTCTCATCTGCGATGTACTTATTAACATTTTCAAGGTTCTCGTTTTTCTTTTCTTTCGGCAACTTTTCTTCGATGACATTACTTAAATAAAGTAATGTAAATTCAGTACCTCCACTTAAAGTTAAACTGTTAAAATATGCACACGGCACGATAATACCTGAATGTCTTCAGTATCGACTGATAAAGTCTTTAAAAGGAAATATAGGCAACAACTTAAAATGACATTTTTTTGTCAATTAGACAGGCAGATAAATTGATGCTTGACTTATGCTTAGATGCTCAGTGTTTGACTAATTGTAAGGGTGCTCTTGTTTCTCTTAAGTTTGAAAGGGGTGCAATAATATGTCTGCAGTATGGAGGTTTTTTAAAGTGACTGATACAGATAGCGGAGCTGCTATTTTGAATGATTGCTCCACGTCGGGTTAATGCGAGGAGCTGCATTGCATTCCTTCCACACTACACATTTAAACGACCATTTTAAAGAGCTGCCATCCTGGTTATTAAGATATATCTGTTAAGAATAAAAGATAATATGAGAACATATCGGTATTTGCAATCAGTCAAAAGAATTTGAAAACATCGACATGCTGGCAAAAAAATAAATAAATGTTTTATTATTTCCTATGAACTCTTGAACTTACAATGTAGGTAAAATGTAGTTATGAAAGCCAACATGTAAAATATGAGACAAACACAACATATATTTTGGATCATGCGTACTCATTTACCTTCAAAAGCAGTGTGCATTTCTTCTGTGAAGGCCTCTAAAGATTTCCCTTTCATTTTATGCCGTTTGTCTTTGCCTTTGTGGTCAGGGCGCACTAACTTGCCCTGTTTCTTTCGCCCCATGTTGCTTCAATGAGCTTCTATCGGATTATAATCAGCATCTGTTCATGTGCTTTACCCTGACCTCAGCTAGCAGGCTAGCTCTCCCACTGACACCAATTCGTCTAAAAAAAGTAACCCCCAAAAGTAAACGTGTTGTATTTTATCTAAGCGGACAACATTTATAAGTTCGATGACATTATCACAAACCAGTTTTAGCCTCAATTCGGGCTGCACTGCTCTTTTATCATTCACTTGCGTTTGCTTTGCCTTTTTGTATCGTGGAAAGCACGTCGTAGTCCCTGATGTAAAGGGCGCATGCGCACACCTTATTTTGATCATGTGACGTGTCACCTGACGAAGACCAGCAAAGCAGGAAATGTGGCCAGAGGAACATTCAACCTGTTTAGTAGTAACTTAAAATTCAACCATGTGCTGTTTGTATAATAGGATATCTTATTTAATAAGGGTGTGGATGGCCTGCGTGTCTCTTCTCAGTAAGTATTTCTACATCCAGCTGAGGCGGTAACACTAAATCTAACCAGATGCGCCTCATTGTGCTGTGCTGCTGTTTTTTATTGAGATGTCGACTTGTATTTAACACAGTTAACCCGGGATTTGCCGGTAAAATGAAGATAGTAGAGGAGCCAAACACATTTGGGTACGTTAAGCAGAAACATGTCTGTCACAGCATTTTTGCACCTTGTCTACATTGGGCTCCTCCTGACTGATTTTCTGTGTGTTTAGGTTGAACAGTGCTTTTTTGGCTCAGGCAAGCAGACTGCAGCCTAAAGTGATCCCATCACCAGTATCTGGTAAAAATCATCTGACATGATTTAAAGTCTATTTAATCATGTGTTTAAGTGTTAGAAAGCTTAAGAGACTAAACAGTAGATGTCCACTGAAAGTTATTGAGGTTAATCACTGAATTCAAGTCATAATATCAACACTATCGTCCTCCTCAAGGCCCAGCTCATCTTCATCGGCTTGCTGGAAAGTGCTTCAGTCTTACAGAGTCAACGTAAGCATTTAACATCACATACAGCATCATGAGCACTGTTTGTTTGACTTTTGTTGTTACATGTTTCCCATAACTCTTGATGGATTCATGCATGTTATATCTGAGTATCTGGAAAAACACAGCAGCATATTTGTGTTTTTTCTGCAGGTATAAATATGAATTCTGCCCTTTTCACAACATCACTCAACATGAGCAGTCCTTTAGGTGGAATGCCTACAGTGGGATACTGGGGTAAGAAGCTGCATGATGCTTTATGTTAACGTAAACATTTAGTCGCAACCCTTTTATTGCGGATGTAGATTTGTGAGCAGTGAAGTTTGGATTTGTTGTAAGAGCCGACCTTTGTGTGTCCCTAACAGGATCTGGCAGGAGTGGGAAATAGCAAACAACACTTTCACAGGCATGTGGATGAGAGACGGTGATGCATGTGGAGCCAGAAACAGAGAAACAAAGGTTTTCAAGAGTTTAAACCCATTCTGGTGGTCATTTAGCAGAATATAGCAGCTCCTATTGGCTGCTTTTTTTTCTGTCTGTTGCATCTTCAATATAAGATCAATTAACACTTTAGGAGGTGAATAAAACATGGAAATACATCACAGTGAGGTTATAACCCCCTGACAACGACAGCTCTATGAGTGCAGACAACTGTCAAATCAAAATTTATGATTAAATCAGCAGTTTGAATAAAAACTTTGTCGTGTGTTGTGTAACTTGTTTCTTGTCGTGTCTCTGTAGGTGATTCTGGTCTGCAGCACAAGCAGCAAGCTCGCTCAGGTCTCAGAGCCCAGCACATGTGTGTACTCGCTAACCTTTGAGACCCCGCTCGTTTGCCATCCACATTCTCTTTTAGGTAAGAAAAAGAAAGCATCTTTCAGTCTGCTGTGTACGTCCGGGATGTGTGATTACTTATCGTTTGCACTCTTTTTTTTTGGAAGTGTACCCGACCCTGAGTGAAGAGCTGCAAAAGGAATGGGATGAAGCAGAACAGGCTCGCTATGAAAGTCTCATTACCGAGCAGGTGAGAAGCAGTGCGAGAGAGATAGCACGATTTGCTTGATCTTTTATGGCATTTACGAGATGAGAAAATGTACATGCACACTTCTCTTAATTACCCAAAGTGATTATTTTCCACTGTGTTTGCTGCAGGGATACAACAATCTCCTGAGGGGTGTTTTTGAGGATGCCGGACTCCTGAAAGGCCAAAGAGTGAAAGTTAAGCAGCCAGAGGTTGCAGCAGAGTCAGAACGTCACAGCTCTTTACAGAAATGTACCGAGGTATGTAAAATAGACAACAAAGTTATCCATTTAAACACAAGACCCAAAATTGCAGGATCACTTGTGCTCCATGTGGCGGCAACTTGTTTATGTGCTTTTTACGTTTTCTTACAGGACTACCAGAAACAGCAAGAAGAGATTGAGAGACTGCGCTCTCTCCTCACTCAACACAATATTCCTTTTGATTCAAAGACAAGTAAGTGAACTCAACCAGGCAGTCTTCAATCATTTAAGTCCTAAAAAGTTCATAGTACCATGTTTTCTTGTGTGTATGATATCATTTTTTGCATGTGACAGATGAAGCAAAAGGTACAGCCAGTGTGACAGTTAAGGATCAACACCTGAGAGGAGACACCGGCCTTTTTGATCTGCAATGAAAATCACCTGGAGTCACATTTTCTGTTAAAAAGCACCCGAGTGGATTTGAAGATTTAACGCTTGTTACACAGATCCTGACTGGACAATGTTGCAGTCATTGAGGCTGATGGGCAATATAGCTTAAATTGAATAAGTGAGATCAATTCTGGATCACAAACTGGTCAAGAATCTTTCAGAATATTTTTTATTTTTATTTTGTTAAGGATTTTTTTTTTTTGCCCTGAGCTGGCTCTCTCCAGGGCTTTTAACAGAAAGCATCATGTTGTTACATGTTCCTATTCTTTATGCATGCAACATCTTGACAAATAAATATGATTTTGGGAGAAAAAAAAGTTTAAGGTCATGTGTCAACTTTTGAATCTGCAGCAAGTTTAGAGTCCCAAAAACCCCTACTTTTTAAAGTTTCGTACACTGGATGACTCGTGTCTGGGAGGAGGTGCAACATCTACAAGGGTGTATCTGCAAAGTGTACTAATTAAACGGTTTAATTTTTCTTGTGTAAAAGGCAAAATCTATGATCTATGGCTTGATACAGTAACAGAAAAGTATTTAAATGTCTTTGTATTTGGGTGTGTTTATCCAGGAAGTTAAGTCACAGTCCTCTGCCTACATATAGACCCGGTTTCCTTCCTGTGTGTTTGTAACCTGAATTAAAATGGAGCAGCTGCTCTTCTAAATCTGCCTGTTTGTAGCGCAGAGTGGAGGTGACCCTGAAACTATTGGCACAATACAACAGGGCTATATGAACAGTTAGGTAAAAGTTCCAGTTAGATTGTAACTAAAGCACACACTTGGTTTAAGTTAAGATTGTTCCTAAAATGAATTGCAAAAATAATAAGAAAAGCACAAATTTAAAATACACATGAATGGAACAATAACTATTGGTTTGGATTATGCTTTTGTCAAAATAAACCATGCATATTGTTATTATAACGAGAGTAGGTAAAGAAAAGTTGCTCACATCAGTGACTTCACCGACTGTGGGCCTGGACATGCACAAACATGTCTTGACTACAGACATTCCAGAAAGTTTTGACTCCAGAGGTCTGTCAGCTTGAAGGATTTACATCTGTCCTAAATGATCGGTCCACACAGGCGAAATTGAACATTAATTTATAAATTCTTAATTATTTGAGCTGGAAAAAAGTGGTTAAAAATGAACACAAATGAACTTGTAAGATTTCATATTTTATCAAATAGTTTCGCTGACTAATAACTACTAGGCAACAACATACAAAAGTAATGTCAAGAGAAGAAGGTTAAAACAATTTGATTAATGTATAGGAGCAATACAGGTGGATTTCAACAACAACAAAAAAAGGACCATTCCAAAATACCTTGTAAAACAAGTTTTAGTCCAAGCTTAAGATCAGGGCTACCACTCAGTCCTCTGATCAACAAACAGAGTTAGGTCTTTTTCGAGTTTACTTGTGTCTTCCTGTATTATCTGTGGGTCAGGAAAACAGCTGGATGAGTTCTCTGGCTCTGTGCGCCCTCTGCTGGACGACTACGTCCTCTGGCGCTTGTCCCGACTCTTCCACCAGCAATAGGGCCTTCTGCACTGTCGTGTCCCTCGCACTTCCACGAAGCCCCTCCAGGTACTGAAGCATCACAGGGAACTTGTCATCTGGAATCTGAGAAGAAGTAGTTTTTTTTTTTTTATCTTGTTGTGCATCCATTAGTTTACAAATTAAAGTCAGTAAGGTACTAGCAGTTAGAAGGAAATACAGACTTTAAAAGTCAAGTCGTTCTCTTGCAAATATCACTCTCACGTACCAAACAGGAAGACATACCTGAGGTCAGCACCTCCAGCACTGCGGCTGAGAAACCCCCCACCATCAAACAGTAATGCGGTGTAAAGTCACCTTTTCAGAGTCGAACATTTGCTGGAGCAGCCAGGTCTGCCTCGTCTTCTGGAACTTCCACTCTGAACGGTTTTCAGCCCAGCTGCAAACAAAACTAGTGTGGGCTGCAGTTCTCTAGCAAAGAGCAGATACTGTAAACAATATCATGCATTCACAATTCAGCATTTCTAAGTTGCATCTCTGAGTTGCTATGTATTGTTCACCCCACCCACCATACACATCACAAGGGGTAGGACAAAATTAAAAACCATAAAGGAGTACCCCAAGTGATTTAGTATTGAACTTTCATAATACTGTGTAACTCAAAAGAGACAGCTTATAAAATAAAAGGCAAGATCAAAGCAGTAGAGTGTGGGGTACCCTGACTAGACTGGCTCACCAGATGTAGCATGTTTGATATAAACCTGCCATTGGTCGACTTCTTCAGTCTACATTCTCCTCCATGTTTGCTATCTGTGTGTTACAGTTTTCATAATCGCCGTTGCAACGAGAAACAAAGACCTCCACACTGAAAATAGCAAGCTGCATCCTCCCAAACAAGTGAGATTCGTTCAAAGAAATACAAACAAGCCAAAAGCATTTTCCCCACTTATAGCAGAATGATTTATGGGTGCAGCCAGACCGCTCTCCAGAGCTGGCACAGCACGGCGGAGGGAGGTCGGGTTTTGCAAGACCGGTCGGCAATCCAGCTCAGTCTCAGAAACAGTAAATGTAAATAAAGCATTTAGTGAGTTTTTTTGAGCCATCTATTCCTCATTCCATGGATACAGCTGCTTTGGACCTGTGACTTGATAATCAGGAGGTCATTGTATCGATTCACCCAAACAACAGTGGCTCTTACCACACGAGGTAATCTAGGGCCTGCTGCGGTGCACTGGGTCCAGGTGCTTCAGTTTTCTGTGCAGTCTTTCCCTCAGCTTTAAGCCTCTTCTTCTCCTCCTTTTTCAGTATCTTCTTCATCTTCCTCTCCAGGACCCGCTTCTCCTCGGGGCTCAGGTCCTCCTCTCCCTCTATCTCATGTGTCCCCTCAGGATGATCGGCTGGATCTGGACTCTGTGGCACCAAAGCAAAACAAAGCTTTATGGAACTGTACTTTTTAGACGTCATTAAACAACACTGAATGTGACTGAATGATTAAAAAAAACAGAACATTTCCCTCTATATGCATGTTATTGTTGCTCTTATGCCTTTGACTTGTGATTTCTACAAACTGTATTATAATTGTGAAACATGTTTGTGTTGCTGCATAAAGACAGCTGAAAGTAAAATGCACTTTTTAGGTGTGGATCACTTCCTGTTGCACTGCAGCTCAGATGGACGTTTCCTGTATCGACAGCCTCGTGAGGTCCCTTTCACGTGCATTTATTCTAAGTGTGAAGTGTATTTTGGTGCTCGACAACCTTCAGCAAAGCACGCTTGCACAGTTTAAAAATAACCACCTGTCGAAGGGAGGTTTTTGTCAGCCACAAAGAAAAACAATTCTCGAAAAATGTTTTGAATTGAAACTCGGAATTCAGTTTCATGTCAGAAATGCAACCACAGAGATAACCTAAATAATAGATGAACAACTTATCACTTGTTATTGGGTGAAATTGAGCCTCTATTTTCCCATTTAGTTGCACAATTATTGATGCTTTGCCCTGAGGAAAGCTGCTGAACAAAATGAGAACCACTTCCCCGACGCAGACTGTAACCACAGCACAACTTAAATGCTCGCACACAACCTCCTCTGAGGGGAAGTTAAACAAGGGACGCAGTATGCTCTCCGATTTAACGGTCCTCATTTACGGCGGCAAAGAAAAAAATAAAAGAGGGAGGGGAGGAAAAGATTTTGATCACATGGCCACGAAGTCATCTTGGAAGTGTACTGCCAGCAGATTACCCGCAGAAACATAAAACACCCTCACAGTGAGCAGTGGTGTCCATGCAGTAAGCATCTTTTTCAGAGCTCTGAGTGGATCGGCGGTGCCGGGCTGGTGGATATAAAACAGACGAGTGGGTGACGGAGGCCAAAATGGTAAGTGGAAACACATGTTCTTACAGAGCAGGCAGAGGGGAGCAGACAAAGACTCACCAACGAGAACGTGGTCACAGAAAATACTGAAGAAAATAAACATGTTTCGTTGCATCTCGTCAGCACTTTTCACCGAAAATTTTCACTCAAATTTTAGTTACTTCAGGAAGGAACTGCATGTTGTAAGAGTTCCTGTTGAAAATCCAGTTAGAGAGTCACAGTATGAGCAACAGAAACACTGACTGGTTGGTTTTCACTTTGTTAGTTTTGTGTAATGAAGGAACAGCTGATTTAGAAATTGTTTGAACTTGGCTGACTAGATTTGTGTTCATCCCCCAATGGGAGGAAGGTCTTAAAAAACAAAGAGGAGGTTGATGCTGAAGATGGTTAGATTTCATCTTTGGGTGTTTTTGTCTTTTCCCTTCCAGTCTAACCAAAGCACAGATTTGTCCCCCACTCAGAGGAACACCACACTTCCATTTTCCGATGCTTATACCGTCATCAGCTCCACCATTGTGGACACCTCCACTTTAGAAAGCTCCTCTTCCTCTGTGTTAGACCTAATTGCAGCCAATGACATCATCGCCAAGGCAAACCATGTCTACAGTTTCTTCGCCGGCCTGGGCTTCCTCGCTGGCTGCTTCCTGCTCTACGGCTTCATCCAGACCTACAGGGCCCACAGACGGATGGCGTGGCTCGACTGCCTCCTCTGGGTGTTCTGTGGCCTCCAGCTGCTGATCCTGCTCCTCTCTCTCCATGCTGTGGCCTACAGACCGCACTACCTGAGGACCACAGCATTGGGATGCGCTGCTCTCTCTTTCACCATCAACACGGCCTCTCTGTGCGGCTTGATGGTCTTAGTGCTCATGGCGTATGTCCTGACCCTCGACCCGCCGTCCCACGCCGTGCTCAGGAAGCCTGCGGTCTGTGCGGCGCTGGTGATCCTGACTTCTGCGCTGACATCTCTGCTGCTGGCCAGCATTCGTGGACCCAGCGTAGGTCTGCAGGAAGAAGGCAACTGTTTTATGGATCCAGTCCATGCTGGCGTTTCATACGCAGCTGCTCGGCTGTGTATGATTTTTCTGATTCCCTACATCCTCCAACTGGGTCTTCTGATTAGTGGCTGCGTTCGGCAGTGGAAATCTAAAGGACGTTTCCTCTCTGGCTCCGAGGAGGGTCCGGTGTTCCTGGCAGTCACTGTGGTTACGTTCTTCTGCCTGCTCTTCTACAGTGTGGCGCTAGTGAGAGGGGCTCAGCTCAAGCGGGACAGGGAGCTGAGCCACCTTGAGCAGGCGTTTCTGAGTGTTGCCGAATTGGTGCTGTTCTCGGGGAGCATCTTCAGCCTGCTGCTCGTGCTGCTCATGCACAGGCCGTGTCGGGAGAGTCTCCACGGGGTGATCAGGCAGCTGAGGGACTGCTGTCGAAGGCCTGGGAACACGCAGCCACACAGAAACATCATAGCTCCGCACATTGAGATCACAGACACTCTGCAGGACATCGAGTCATAGAGGACAAAAACTCTCCGATTTAAAAGGGAAAGAGCACTTTGGATACAGCAGGTTAAAGATGTATTCTTAAACTATGCTGCAAATGCTTTCTCTGTTACTGACCATCTATAAAACATGCATTTTCCAGGCTCCTTTTGTCTGAAAACTTTACAAAAATAAATGTGTATCTTGTTACCACAGTCTCCATTGTAAGTGACCAATTGCTTATATTGTTGTTGTTGATCAACAGCTTTAATAGGAAAATTTTAAATAAGTACTTTTGGTTGGTAGTATGTGAGCTTTTGCATCTTTTAGACCTGTCAAACCTCTTTTCTGGGAAACAGACTGTTTGCATAAACCCAATTTGCACAGAAGCCCATTTAGACAAACTGCCTGGAAAAACCTGCGTAACTCCCAGAATGCCACAAAGGAAACACTTAGTGGAGGAAAATAAAAAGTCAGATTCTTACTTTAGGCCAACAGTGTCAATAACCACATTTTAAAAGATGTTAAAGAACCAGATATTTTCCAACTCCTTTTGACAAATTGGTGGGCACCAGTTCTAGGAATATCAGACCTGCGTGGACAACACATCCAACAGAAAGGCACGAAATCAGGGACCAGTTGGAAAAATGAACAGAGAGTCGGGTATCATGTTAAATGTCAGAACCTCATACACACACATCAAAAATCACAGTAGCAATAGTTGAAGTAAGGGATCTGATAGATGTTATTCCTTATTTCAACAATACTACATGCAAAAAGTGATGCATATTACAGCATTACCACAGTACATAATCTACAAGTTCCAACAAGAGACTGGAAACAAAAACAAAGAGCAACGGCGCTGCCACATGAAATGTCTGCCCTTCTTGTTTTGTGTAAATAAGCAGTTTTTTTGTCTTTGCTAAAAGTCCCCACATTTAAATATTTTAACATTACACAACCCGACATAATTATATAAACCAAAAAATACACCCACTTAAAAATAGATAGGTGATGCTAGTTGCTAATAAACAGCAGTGGAGATGTAGTGAAAGCTATTGTTTTCACATTGAGTCAAAAAGATCCCGTTCATGTCTATATTCCGCTTGCATTGTGTGTTTGTGTTTGTAAGTGGTGGATGGCGCTGCACTTCTCTGGATTTCCTGTTACAACAGCTTTCATTGTCACCACCAGAGAACAGGAAGAATAATCAAGACTGCATGCGGTCCATGGAAACACAGGAAAGTAAGTTTGGGCTTAATTCTTTCTTAATTTTATATATCAAAGTAAGTTAGTCTTATAGTTTCTAAATCAAAGTCAGTCTATCTGTCAGACGTAAAATAAATTGGCCCAGCAGTTGTTGACAGTAATAGGAGACCAACTTTAGAATTTTTAAAGCTTTTTAAAAGACAATAAATGATTGTAGAGCAATATCAAGAGACAGCAGGACAGAGTGAGAAACTGGGACTAAAAACGGAACAAAGATCTCCAGTTGAACTCAAATAACAGAAGGAAAAAAAAAAGGCTCTTTTTAAGCTCCAAATAGCTCAGAGGATGAAGCTGTGAGGCTCGCACGGCCAGAAATATCTTTTACAGTCAACAACCAAACTGTCCGTGCTCACAAATAAACGATGTGACAGATATCAGAGTTAAACTACCAGGCAGGCTGATCAGGGTCATCAAGTTAAACCAAAACCCAGAACAGATGCAGTGTGCAGCTCTGTATATGTACAGTAGAGGGCCGTCACAATGTAGAACTAATGACCAACCATGATCATGGAAGCCCCCAGCAAGGACAAAAAAAAACAACCCACAAACACAATATTAACTACTTTAATTACACCCTTAACGTTAATTGACCTGAACTTCAATCTGATGTATTTAGATTTTTAGTTTTAAACTTGACTTGACAGTTTTTATTGAGGATTGTTACATGTGTTGCTATACATGTGTTATGTTTTGTTGTGTGGGCCCCTAGGAGAGGAGCTGCTGATTTATTGGGGATCCAAATAAAGAATAAAATGGATTTTGGGGTTCAAGTTTGGAGCCCTAAACCCCCAAACCACCTGGGCCCTCTCAGTTATTTTTTTGTATGCTCATATTAAGCTGAAAGAACTCTAGAGTTACAGATCTCCAAATAAGGGTGAGTCTTTCTAGGTGTTTAAAATGAAATCATTTTTGAAAAAGCCGCAAATCTGACACGCATCTTAAATGGCAACAACGAAAGCTTAACTAAATTACAGTGAACTATCATATGTATTTTAGTGACTTATCATATTCAAGTGACATGTTATGTGACAGGGTGTGTCACTCATACAAGTATATACACAGGAGATATCTCCATCTTTCCAAAGTAGAGCTGCAACATCCTTAACTGCAGTAAAAATGTAGGATTCAGATTTCTGACAGCAAAATCTGACCAATTTCTGTCATTTAAATAAATGTCATGAAAATGAAACACTTGTCAGACTGAAGGGCAAAATTTCAGAGAGAATAACTAAATTATTAACTAAAATGTAAATAAATCCTGAACTATGTCCGCATGACCTTGACACCTTGTTTTATATAAATATAGAATTTGATATAGACAATGAAGTTATTGCTAGCACGAGTAAGGAATTTTCTGTATGCAGCATGACAGTTTAACCAACACACTGACTGCTCACAAAAACCAGCAGAATAAAATCATGAAACCTTTTTTGGCAGTTAATATTCTTACCTCTGTTTTCTTGGTCGGTGTTTGTTCTGTCATCTTCTGCTTCTTCTTCTTCTTCTTGTGCTTCTTGTCCTTTTTCGGTTTTTTATCATCTGCTTTGTTTGTTCCAAGAGGAATCTGTGCTGGAGCTTCCTGGATGAAATAATAATAATAATAATAATAAAAAAAATTGTTCTGTAAGTAATAACAGGTAGTGTTGTGTAAATAAAAATAGAATGGGTTACGAGTTATGAGGAATATTTTTACTGTGCTACTCACCTCAACTTCCATCTTTTTCTTCTTCTTTTGAACTTTAGTGTCCATTATTTCTTCAGCAGGAACTTCACTTTCATTTGAACTCAACTTTTTCCTTTTCGGAGGTTTTGATTCCGATTTCAAAGATTTGTCTTTGGCCATGAGTTAACTCACTCCGACAAGCAAAAACACAAGTACGTTGCTGCAAAAATAACAAACACACGTGCTGGTTAAGTTTGGTAAGGGGTTAGGACAACAAGCCTTAAAGACGTTAGAGACAATTTCTTCCTTTTCAGAGATAAACTGATGACTTTCAGTAGAACTAAATATTAACTCAGCTGGACAATTGCATGGAAATATATCTTCTTCCAACTTTATCCAACCATTTCCAACGATCGGATATCCCCAATAAAGATGAATAAATACTCTACAGGAATATACTCAAAAACATGACTTAACGCAGCCACGTTAAAATTATATACAATAAATATACAATCGAGGACCAAATATTACTTTTACCACACTGTTTTTTACATAAGAGCTTACCTTAACCGCGAAGGAAACGTGCAGGACACTAAAGCCAAACGAAGCATGGGCACTCAACCAGGAAGTGGTGCCAGTCACGTGAAGCGTGATTGGACCTAATATCTGTGCGTGTATTCTGATTGGTTAACGGTTGTAAGCGCCTCAAAGACTCCCGATGAACAAGAAACGTGAAACATTTCTGACATTTATCGTATCATTAAAGTGTGGGAAATGATAATATTTCAGAATTGCGAGTGGTTTGTAAATAAATACAAATCCTTAGCCGTAAAACACCCAATAGTGAAAAAAAGATATGTAATTCAGGATGACGGCACCGTGTAAAAGCAGAGACATTAAAGTTTTACGACCAAATATGGCATCGTATTGAGTTTCATTTAATAATAATTATTATTATTATAAAACAGAAAACATAACCATACATCCTGATTCTACGGAGAGATTAAATGTTTTTTTATTATTATTTTTTTATTGTGGAACTGTCCACACCAGCGTCCCAGAGCTCCACCGGAAGGAACTCAAAGCTGCACACCGATGTGTTACATGACCCTGATAGAAGAAGGTTTGGAAGGAAAACTTCGGCTTCGGTGACCTCATGGTGTGTGAAGTAAAATGACCATTTGTCCGACATGTCTACAACAGCAGGACGAGTGTTCGCCGGTCTGACACGAATGGCAGTCAGTCGAGGGAGTTTTATTCACAACGCTTCAACGACCGTGAGGTGAGTACATCAGGTGGGTCAATGGAAAACACGCTGGATCTGTAATGGTGGCTGTTTCAATGAGTTTCATCTGTTAACGACCACGTGACTTATTTAGATCAGGGTGACGGGTTCTGGCTATTTGTCCTGATGATAATGATTGCAGGATATTGTGGGATATTGTGAGTTTCTGTCACATGCTGGTCTGATAATCCAGTGGTCGAAGTGCTTCATAGCAACAACTCACTGTTATTGCAGCAGCTTCAGGATTCATGTCCTCGCTTACATCATCACTTTGTCCTCCTGTCCACATCCTGGTCGATTATAGAGGACACAAATCTAAACTAAAGTGTTGCACAATATATATATATATATATTTTTTTCAAACTCCTAAAGCCTGACTCACATTTCATACTTGCCCTGATACTACGATTATACTTGAGGTTTAAAAATCAATCAATAAATCTAATATTGCTTGATATTCTTTTTGTTTAACACATGAACCTTTTCTTATCCCTGAATAATTCAGAAGAATACAACTTAATTTTATAATTTGAATAAAATACATTAAATATACCTTTTCCCATTTTATAAACTGCAATTTTCTGTCATGTCAGCGTTAACATGCCCTTAAAAACTATTTCTATGTTACAAAATCACCTTACGAGTCCTACGGCACCATCCCCATCATAAATCTATTTACTATTTTTTTTTAAAACAAAAAGTACAAGTACCTCAAAATTAAGTAGAGTGCCAAGAGTACCTTCCACCTCAAAAGTCCGTCAGTCTTAACTAATGTCTTTTTCATTCTGTTCTTTGTTGAAAGAGTAAGCAGTGTACGATCTTTGGCTCTGAGCTCCGAGAGGTCAGCTCAGTCCAAGAGACCCACAGATGAAGACGAGGAGCTGAACAACGAGCCGATCAAGTTCTCCACCAGCAAAGCCAGTCACAAGACGTGGAAGGTCGACCGCTCCATGGGGAGCCAGTACGAGCGGCCCTGGTGGAAAGTCCTCCCCATCAGTGTGTTAGCCACCAGCTTCCTTTTGTGGTGCGCACTGAGAAGCGAAACGGACATTGACAAACAGCTAGAGAAAGGGCTGTTTGACCATTTACCTGGCTTGCTTTCAGATGAGGAGGAGAAAGTCCAAAGTAAATAGACTTGAACGTGTAACCCCAGATGTATGTATTTCAGGTGATATATGATATTTATTGTGGAATTTCTGTGGACCCAGTTCTAACATGCAAAGTGTAGTAATGAAGCCGTCCTTTGCTACAGCAATTTTTTTTTTTTCAGCAAAACTGAATTAGATTGTGTTCAGCCATACATTGCTTTCTGTCACAGATTGTCATTCAAATGTCACAAACGTGTGGATTAAAAATAGTTTGATCCCCTTGATTTTGGTCCATTGTTCCAGTTTCAAGTTCATGTAGCACATTTCAGACAACAGTGCACTAGTCTTCAATATTATCAATAAAAAGGAAACACCTGACTTGACACCAGAAGGGGGCCTTTGATCTACAAGACAAAATAATGACGTAAAGCAAAGGAGGGATCCTCAAACCTCCCATCATACTTGGCTTATTAAAAAATACAAAACTTTTGTCTGTGCAGAACTAGTCCCTGGGAGTCTTTATTTTAAGCTTCGACACATGATCTGAATGTTGTATCATGGTTAATGTAGGATCCAGACAATTCTACTAAAGTTAAATACAAAAGTTAATCTGGCCACAATAAACACATTTAGTCAGGTTGAGGTAGCGGAAAGTTTATTTACAGCACAAGAAATCCTGTGACATGCACACACAGGATTAAAAAGATACAGATTGTTATGCGAGGAGCCAGATCAGTGAGTATGAGGAGCTGCAGGCATCGCCAGGAGGCCAGGATGAGCGCGAGAAAAGCACCAGTGATGAGGCCTTTCTACAAGAAGGAGCTCTCCAATTGAAAAATAAAGGTGGTAATGGAGACTCTGAGACAGCCAAGACAGAGCTGCGCTCTAAAGAGGAAGCTGCCGGAGAGCAACACTGGCCTGCCTGCAGGCAACCCTCAGAGACAGAGATTTACAAACCTGAGGTGGAATATTTTGTCTGAACATTTACAGATATGAAGCGCTACTCTACAGTGGACAGGATACAACGGTTGGAGAGAACGATTAATGAAAATGAAGTACAAAAAAAGAATGCTGAAACTACAAATGACAATTTGAGTGGCACACATGCTGGTAATAGGTCAAGATTTACAAAAGAAACCCCAGTCAGCCCCCACCCACCCCCCCAATAAAAACATAAAAGCACAGCAAGCATTTATGCACGCTCTCCTCTAATTCGCCTGGCCAGCTGAATGTCCTTGGGCATGATGGTAACCCTCTTTGCGTGGATAGCACACAGGTTGGTGTCCTCAAACAGCCCAACCAAGTATGCCTCACTGGCTTCCTGCATGTGAAGAAAAGATTAAAGGTTAAACCACAGGACCTCATGGCCCGGACACTTTCAATGTAAATGTTCATCAAGTAATTAAAAAGTCAATAAAATCCCGTCTCACCTGGAGAGCGCCAATTGCTGCACTCTGGAAACGTAGGTCTGTCTTGAAATCCTGAGCAATTTCCCTGACAAGACGCTGGAAAGGCAGCTTCCTGATGAGCAGCTCGGTGGACTTCTGGTACCGACGGATCTCACGCAGAGCAACGGTACCGGGCCTTAAGGAGACAAAACAACATGCTGCGTTCAAGATCCCAAAGCACATCTCCTACATACTTCATCATGAAACTTGACCCCCAGCGAGGCTGTTGTGGCAACAAAAAAAAAAAGAGAGAAGTGATCACCGGTACCTGTATCTATGTGGCTTCTTCACTCCGCCGGTGGATGGCGCGCTTTTCCTGGCAGCTTTGGTGGCCAGCTGCTTCCTGGGCGCCTTTCCTCCGGTGGATTTACGAGCAGTCTGCTTGGTACGAGCCATTTCTCAGGTGCAGGTCTAAAAGAAAGGAAATTAAAAAAAAAAAAAAAAAAAATCAGAAGTCAAAAGATAAAAGTCGACGAAAAACATTTCTCACGATCACGCCGGCATTTAACTTTCAATGATTACTTTAGTACAACGCACCTCCGGCTGTGCGGGGCGGACTGAAATGACACCTATGAGTCACAACCTTGTTAAAAGGACAAAATACGCTCAAATACGATATTACGTTTTATTCCACATCTACTCGGACTAGAAACAAAACAAACATTAAGCGCGCCAACTCCGGCTTTAGGCAGCACGTCAGTGAGCAAAATACAGCTCCCGAGAAGGGATTTAAACGAGTATCACCCGTGTAAACACCGACCCGGAGCCCCGCCACCATTAAGCTACGAGGGAAACACACGTTCCCTTCGGCTCGTCTCGCCAGCAAATTTAAAGCTAGCCCGGACGGTTGCAAAATGGCGCCAGCTAACTACCGCGGAGGCTCACACAAATATTGAAGACATCACCGCCACCTAAACGAATCTACTATTCAACCACACACGTGGAGGAAAACCCTAAACGTGATTTCATTAATAAAAAAAAAAAAAGAAGAAAAAAAAAAAAAGAGGTTTGTAGATAGTTGTTTGAATTTAGCGAACAGTTAAGAGATAGAGGTTATGGCGCGCGACCGTTTTGTTGTCACGAGGATTAAGGCTTGTCCCACATTTCAACGTTTGCCAACGGTATTGAAACTAAAGTGTATCATACGTTTGGTGATATCACCAAAGTTTGAGTGTTTAAAAACAAAAACAACAAAGAAATGTTAGAAATAAAAGTAATCGCTTTGACTTACCGGTTGTATTTATTTCCTGTATAAACAAGCTCTCCTTTCTTCGTGTGTATCGTCTCGTTGTGTTGCCCGGGCAGGCGGGATCTGGTATTTATACTCGGAGGCGGAGTTAAGCAACTTACAAGCCCCGCCCCCAGCCCCAAAAGATTGGTCCTTATTCAAATCCTTGACGTAATCTGATTGGTGGAGGGAAAAAAAAAAAAAAGGATCCGTGCTTCTGCATTTGAAAGAGTCATCGGGATGGGTGAGGAGTGTATCATCTTACAATGAAGCATCCTAATGTTTATGAATGAATTCATGCACCATAAACGGCACTCCCTTGATCTGGCATCAGTTTAGTTTATCAAATTATTTCTTTGAACGTAGCGCTTGCTGATCCCTCTCTTTCAATTTAGTGAAATGATGAGAAACAATGCTGCAGCTACTGAACAACAGTAGTTTCTGCAGTGCCACTGTACTTCCACGCCTTACATGCGTGAAAAATACAAACATGTCATTATTAACATGAATGGACATGTTATTATTAACATGAATGGATATTCTTGATAGCTCTGGGATCTGACCAAGAATTAGGCAACAGACTGGAGACACAAAACAGCCTGAGCCTTTGAGCTGGTGTGGGCTGAGCAAAGAGTACCCAGCCTCTGTGTCAACAGTCTGGTGAAAAATGTATGTTGTTTGTTTGTTTGATCCTTTGGTGTTACCACCAAATCAAAATGATCTACAAAATGTTATATTCTCCGATATCGTGCCTGCTTTGCACTAATGATGTTAAGCCTTGAACATTACATGTATTTTGTTCTTAATTTGTTGTTTTACTTTTTTATGTTTGGCCTTGATTCATACCAAAACTCGAAATAAAACTGTCAGATTATCGGTAAATTAATTCGACGTGACCTTCATCCCTATTTTCTCGTTGCCCTTGTTTTTGTTTATCAGTAAAATAATAATAATAATAATAAAAAGGAAATATAAAATTAGCCTATAAACTCTGCGAATGTTTGTTTATCGGTTTTTTTTTTTTCAGAATTTTAAATAATTATTTAAATGGACAAGTTGAGCGTCCATGGGTCACATGATGACGACCAAGCGGAACTACAGGATATAAGGGATGTATTTCCAGACGGATCTGTTCTCGAGTGACACCGGGGCTGACTCTCTGAATCCGACGTGGTTGAATGGTAACCAAAGATGTAGAATAATTTATAACATGGATAAAACTTGCCTCACCAATGATGTTTAAATCTCAGACGTGGTGAGTTAAATAATTTTGGCGTGTTTCAGCGGAAAACCTGCAACACTGGAGGAATCAGCATGGCCGAGGAAAGGCGGCTGTTCATAGGTACATGATCACGAAATTACGTGCTTTAATGCAACAGAAGATTAAAACAGTTTCTACAAGCCTGGCTGCAACTTAAATTAAACCGTGGGTTTAAAATACCCTCACTGCTTTTCGTTTAGGTTATACTGTTATAAGACTAATTATTAGCGCAATTCAACCTCGGTTCATCGCCTCCAAATGTACATCGTGTATACTGTATGTCCCTTCAACAGATAGTGAACCTAAATCAGACAGCTCGTCACGTGTTGAAGGCAGAGCCGAGAAGCCCGTCTGTCCCAGTGACAGCACCTTCAGGTTTAACTTCTTCCCTGACGGCTTTCCGGCTCCTCAGGAGGAAACTTGTCCGTCAGACGTTGCTGAGCCAAACCCGATATCCTTCACGGGACAGGGCTCTGCTTTCGCCTTCAACTTTCAGATCCCCGCTGCTGTAGAGGACATGGAGGCCACGGAGACCACAGACGCCTCTTCTTCTCCTCCAGGCAGCCAAAAGTGCGTCCAAAAGGAGAAACCTTCCGGTTTGCCGGAGGCAAACGCTTCACTTGACTCCAATGTGCAGTTAAAAACAAAGAAGAAGAAGAAGAAGAAGAAATCCGGAAAGAATAAAAAGCCCTCCAGCACCGAGCCGCAGCAGAAGCCAGCCGAGGAGAGTGAAGGCGGTGAAGAGCTGGTCAGTGTTGTGATGTTTTCCTTTAAAGTCATGAAGCTGACTTCTAGTTGATCGGTTTGAAAAGCTGAGTGTGTGTCTTCGTTAAGAGTGCTGAGCAGCAGCTGAACCGGCAGCTGGACTGGTGCATCGAGCAGCTGGAGCTGGGGATGAGGAGCCAGAAGGGAACTCCCAAACAGAGTTAGTGGGATTTTTATTTTTTTAATCTCGTGCAGCGCAAAAACAATTTGCGGGTCATCTGATCGGAAGTAAAATGCTCTGAAAACCTGTAAATATAAAACGTGCACGGATCTGATTGCTCACATGTGGAGCCTATTTAGGACAAAATATAAGATACGATCAGGTGTCGTTGTGCAGGTGAAAGCATCCAGATTTATATGTTCTTTTAATAGTAAGTGTTGAGTGGGTGTTGCGCTAAACGGGGCCACGTAAGTAGTTCAGTGTGGCGGATACCGAGTTGCTTTGAGGTTTGACATCTTGAACGTTTTCTCCCTGCAGAGGAGGAGACCTCTCGCTCGCTGAAGACGCTGCGGAGCGCAAAAGCTCCTCTGGCCAAGAAGAGGCAGGTGATGAGAGCCATGTCTGGAGACTACAGGAAAAAAATGGAAGAAGAGAAGAGCAAGCAATTCAAGCTCATTCAGACTGGTGGGTGGATTATAGCAATGAGAGTGGATTAAATGGTAAAAATTGCTCGTATGAAAAAAGTGCTGAAGTGTCGTTAACTGACATGTTCCTCCCTTCCCGACCAGAAATCGCTTCAGCTCAGGTCAAAGTTGTCTCGGACTCCCCGAAGAAGTCCGTTTTCCGCCGGAGAACTGAAGTCAAAGCCCAGACAGCCGCCACCGAGGGGATCCAGCAGCAAGCTGAAGGTCGGGATACAGAGCCGACGCTGCAGACGCAGGAGGGGACATCCACTTTTGTCTTTGTTCCATCAACCGAGGAGTTTCGTTTCAATTTTTTCTGACTTGTTTGTCCTGAAGGCAAACTTGTAACCAGGCAGCATGTTGGAGGGAAGTTTCTGAACTGTGTCCTGGACTTTCTGCTGACAGAAATAATGAAAAGCATAAAGAATTGGGCTCCATTGAAGACATTTGGAGAAAAAAAAGTATCTAACTAACAATTCTGATATGCAAAACCTTTCATTTCTGAGTGTACCATATGTTTGTAATGTGTTTTTTTTTTCTCCAATAAAATGATGTAAAACTATGAAAGTTTTTTTTTTTTACTGAAACATGATTACATATAGTTCCACCAAAGTAATGTGCCAGACTTTTATAATCTGAGTTTACAGTTAATAATTGATTCATGTAGTTTTCTTCACTGATATCTAACAAAGACTCAGATTGTAAGAGAAGCTTTTTAGTAATAAATGGACAAATGCTGAGTTGCCTCTTATTTTCAGAGTTCAAAGAGGCTATGAAAAGGTTGGTCACTTGTTTTTTTTTGTAATTATTGTGTTCAGTATCCATTGACACCTTATTCAAACCTCTGAAGTCGCTTAATAGACGGAGACTGAGGAACTTGACGCAGCAGCCTCAACATTAAACTATCAGATAGTGACAATGATTGATAAGTGTTAGCTCCCTGATTATAGTTAATAACGCAGGATGATTTCCTTTCAGGGGTGTCTGTTTATTGCAGGTTGGCCTCAGAGTCGACATTTGTGCAGTTCAAATCCAGTGAATGGATTTTTGGAGATAACAGTGAAAATATCCAGCGTTTCAGTAGCTTACAAGTTGTGACCAAAAAAAAAAAAAAAAAGAAGCAAACATTAGGTAACATTTTGTTGAACAAATCCATAATTCTGCTTTCTTTCTTCTTTGATTATCTGGTGAGTTTCTGGTTTTTTCCAGGGTCCGTTAAATAGTTTTTCCAGTGACTTTTTTTTTGGGACAGGAAAGGGCGGGGTCTAATTAAACACGAGCCCAATTGAGTGTGACACACAAAACACGAAAAGTTTCTGCTGTCGAAGAAGCAAACTACCTGCCGACCGTAAGTTTTGAAGTTATCACATTTGTGTACACTGATGAATTGTAGTTCGTTTGTGTTGCCGCTGGATGGCTTTATGAGTTTACTGTAGTCACCGGCCATCGTGTTGCTTTTTTGGTGGAGAAAAGTTTGTCCCGTTAGCTCGCTAAGTTAAATTAGCCAGAAGAGCGCAGTTGGCTCGAGAAAGTTAAGATTTGATTGAATGTGACTGAGATTCAAAATCCTGTTATCGGTCTACAAGTGTTTACAACTAAACCCTGCAACGTCCAGTGGCTCCTGCGGTCTTATAATGAGGTAACAATATCTTTTTGTTTTGATTTTCAGGTGCGAGGAGGAGGAGGAGGAGGGAAGGAAGGAAGGAAGGAAGGAGGGACGAGTAAAAATGTCCGAGTTAAGTGATGAAGCCAGTGAGTCAGAGCAGCTGGGAGCCAGCCTCTCCCTGTGGCTGGGGGACTCCCTGGTGAGGCCGGAGGAGCTGGATGTCCCCCTGGACCTCCACACCGCCTGCTCCATCGGCCAGTACGACGTGGTGGCGGAGTGCATTGAAAAGTGTGCGCCCTTCATTGAAAAAAACAAACAAACAATAGTATCACCAGGTGCGTTGGGTTATTTCCTGCACAGCCTACAAACGGTGTGTGTGACCGTGTCTGTTTTCAGGCGGCAGGTGGACCTGGATGGCAAGAACATTGGAGGATGGACCCCGCTCATGTATGCGTCTTACATCGGCCATGACAACATTGCAAATCTGCTGCTGGAGGCCGGCGTGAATGTCAACGCCACCACTGCCAAAGGACTGTCCCCCTTGATCCTGGCAGCCAGCTGTGGGAATGAAAGCATCGCATACTTCCTGCTTCAGGTGCAAAATCATCCCGCAATCACTCGTGGCGTGTTTCGTTGGAGAGTTTCATTCAAGCAGCATGCGCATCGTTTTTATGCAAAAGTTTTGGTCATTTAGATGATGACTCAATTGAGGCTGCAAATAATGATTATTTCAATTATTGATTCATCTGTTGATTAATTCCTTGATTAAACGATCGGGTGATTAAAATGACAGAAAACTGGGAAAAATGTAGTGTTTGGTTTAGATTTAACTCAATTTTTATCTAAAATTTCAGTGTAAACAGTCTTCAGTGGTTTTCAGTCAGACTTGTTTTTTTTTTCTTAAAGCAAGGTGCCGAGCTGGAGCTGAAGGACTCTCGAGGCTGGACGGCTCTGTTCCACTGTACGAGCACAGGCCACCAGCAGATGGTCAAGTTCCTGCTGGATAACAATGCAGATGCCAATGTCAAGTGTGTGTCTTAATTAACCTTAGAACCACAGCAATGACCATCTGCTCTTGAGTTTTTGCTGACTCCATCCTTCATCCACAGGGAGCCAGGGTCCAGCTTCACCCCTCTGATGGAGGCTGCTGCTTCTGGACATGAAATCATCGTTCAGTACCTGCTTGATCATGTGAGTAGGTTAAAGTCTACAAACATGCTGTTCTTTTGCTCAAGGCTTGTTTGGGCAATCCAGTGGCCGAGTGGTTAGGGTGCAAGTCTGCACTCTGCACCCTAACCACTCATGAGGTTAAAGCAGCTGACTTCCTGTATGACTTCCTCTGTTCACATTTCATCCGTCTCTACTGCGCTGTCTAAATGAGAGTGAAATGCCAAAAAAAAAAATGTGTCAAGGATGGAGTCACGGCACCAAAAAAATGTATCCAAAATGAATCGCACGTCGCTGAGGATGGACGATGACGTTCCAGAAAGAAGGAGGCTCAGTGTCCTGCTCACAGAAATGTAATGCCTCACGATCCTCACCTCCGTTTTCTTTTATTATTTTTTATAGAAAGTTAAAGTCGACGACCGCAACTCTAAAGGAGAGAATGCCCGTGCTCTGGCCATGATATACGGCTATACCAAGATCGCAGGCCTCATCGACTCACGTTCTCCAAGAATAAAACCAGGTACTTAAGCGTAAATCTCATTTTATATTTTCACAAAATATATTTTAGTTCTTTCTTTTTCTGATGAATTTCTTTTGTTTTTCGACTTCTCAGTACACTTCGAAGACCTGAGCTCCTCCGAGGACTCGGACAGCGCGCCGCGAAGGATCAGGCCGAGTCGAATCCGAGCCAAAGGTGTCAGCATCCACGATGGGCCTCAGGCCATCGCCAAGTTCCGAGTAGGAGGCACCAGCAAACTGTGTGGTAGTGTCACATTAAAATATCCAGTCTTGAAACGTGTATCTGCGCTGGGCCAAACCAGCTATGGAGTCCAGACAAGTTTTTCCTTGACGGCTCAAATTCTGCTGAGAGCTTGCCACAGAACTCATCCTAAAATGTGACAGAAACCTGATGAGACACTTCCTTGGCAGTCTTGCATTCATTACTGAAGGTGCGGGTTGGACATGTCACTTCTTGTCCTCATAGAGCCTCCCGCTGCGCTGCCAGGCTACATGACATTTTGTGATATTGGCGAACAGAGCGAGGGCATCTGCTACCGTGACGTGACCTCGCCCATCAACGAGCTGGACGGCCAGAGCAACAGCAGCAGAGGTGAGCGGCACGCCGTCACACATCGAAGATACTTCACGCGTCCTCACGGTCGGTATGACCATTGATTAAAGTGGTCGGTCAAAGCGCTTGTTGTTCTTCTGATATGGCTGCAGATGACAGTCCATTCTTTCACAATGACATGCCCACCATGAGGAGCAGCAGCAGCAGCAGCGAAGGCCAGCCTCATGTGATCGGCCTCAACTGGGAAGGCTCTGTGGAGAGTAACGAGGTGAGCACACAGCCCCCCAGTTTTGGAGCGTAAACACCAGACCTTTTGATACGTGCTGACGGACGATGTTCTCCACCAGGACTCCGACCAGAGCAAAAAGAGCAGCTCTCGCAGAATAAATAAGGGCCATCACTATAAAGGCAAGGCTCGCCATGGAAACAGCGATGCGGCTCACTCCGTCGGGACAGGAAACTGTGCGATACGCACACATGTCGGTCTTCCACCTTCCTATATTGGTCCGAAGGTACGTGTCGGTTCACTTCTTGATGTAACGGCAATGTCACTTTTAAGGTTTGTGTCCGTTTCACGGGCAGTCTATTCAGATTTGATTGTGTTCGCGCCCTAAAATCTCGTTTCCCTGCAGGATCTGGCAGAGTTCTTGGAGCAAATCGGCTTCTCCAAGTACTTCCCGTTACTTGACGAGCAAGACATCGACCTGCGGATATTTCTCACCCTGACAGAGAATGATCTCAAAGAAATTGGGATCACGTAAGAGACTTCACACCGTTGTTTCATATTTACTCGAGTACATGCAGTGTTTTCGTGAAGTATGAAATGCTGAATCTGCTCTTCAGGTTGTTTGGACCAAAGCGCAAGATGACTTCGGCCATTGCAAGGTGGCACAGCAGCGCTCGACCACCAAGCGACGCTCTGGAACAGGCGTATGCTGATCAGCTTGAGGCCGAGATGCAAGAGATGGCCATTCAGCTGCACAAGGTAACCTTGGGAGCCGACAGCCTCCGGAACTTCCCATTTGTGACCTTTTATGGACTTGGCTGAACATCGGTTTTACCTCGTGTAGCGCTGCGAGGAGATAGAGAGCCTGCAGAGCCAGGTGTCCCAGGAGAAAGAGCTGCGGACGGTGATGGAGGGATGTCTGATGGAGGACAAAATGGCATGGAAGAGGGTCCACGCCGAGCTGGTGGAAAATCACCGGCTGGCCCAGGACGTGAGCACCAACCTGGCGAAGGCCCGGGCCTGCCGCGCTGAGCTGCTCTCCTGTTCCACTACAGAGGGGAACAGCAGCTCGTACGATGGCGGGGAAGATGAGGCAAAAATTGACACTGGTGTTAAAGGTGAGTTTAGGTGGCCTCTGTTGGATAACTTGCTTTTAAATTTCAAATTGTGATTTTAAAAAGTGATCCGACATCCTCTTGTAGCTGGGGAGGGACCGACTTCCTCCGGTGTGGCAGAGCTGATGAAGAGGTTGGATTCCTATGAAGAAGAACTGGGTGAGAAGTTGTAATGCTCGGTGATTACAGTGTTGTTGTTTTTTTGGTGGTCACTGGAGTGTAATGCTGATATCTGGCACTTTCATCATCACAGCAGGGACTCTGCAAACCCTGCTTCAGAGTCTGAGGCGACTGAGTACCCCCGAAAATGTCTCAGAGAGCTGGGAACGGCCTTAATTTTTCCAGGTGATGACAAACTCTCACAAGGTTGACAGAATAGAAGTTGGAGGAACTCTGCAGCTACTAAAGCAAGGTAACCTCTCTCCTTTATTTTGAAGGGGCTTCAGCCGATAACGACGGAGGGTGATCTAACCATCCGGATGGTGATCTAACCGTCAGGATGGGGATCTAACCATCCTGAACAATCTCACTGAAATGCGAGGAGGCCAAAGACGAGGCCAGCCCTGCCGGACCAGAGCGGCTCGGCGAGTGACGCAAAGCTGCTGCTTGCCTCGGATTGGCTGATGGACCAGAGCTCGCCAGATGTGGAGAAGGCCGAGGGCAACACAGCTGCTGCTGCTGCTGCTGGACAACGACAAGCAGGCAGAGAGGGTACCTGACCTTCACACGCTTGTGCTGGTGTTTGCTGGGCTCCTGTGGTTGGATTGTGCAGATGCACAGAGAGGGAGGAAGAGGAGGAGGAGGAGGAAGAGGAGGGACTGACTGCGGATCAGAGGCTGTAATACTGGGATGTATTTCTTTCTTCCGGTATTAAAGCTGGAGTCTGTGATTCTGGAGAAAGAGTTTTGACGTTTCATCTCAACCGCAAAACAATTACAGTGCTCCATGCAGTGCTGCTTCAGCAGCTCTGCACGCGTTGCCATGGCAACGACACCAACAACATGGCGAGAGGGGTCCAGACTTTTGAGTGGAAGTTAATGTCTCTTTCTCATAGCTGACGTAAAGCATACATGACAATATAAAATGTAATAAAATGAACGACAACGGTCGGAAAACAGCAAGTAGCTCTACAAATACACTCAGGTTAACTATAAACACTAACCGTGTGTAACATAAACATGTTTAAACATTATATTCACATTTTATGGATGCATCTGTAAATAAAAATGTATATGATGTCACTGTTCTGAGGTAGGAGAGGTCCCGCATGGAGGTTGATGACGGTCTGTACAAGCCACTTTGTTTGTTTCCCGTTTACACAACCAGGACTGTGTCATTTACAAATATACATCCTCGGAGGTTCTGTCAATTCATTGTACCGTTTTTCACTTGCAAATGAAGAAACATTATGAAGACAGTGACTTCAGAATGGCCACATTTTTAGAGCAAAACAACAATTTCATATTTTTGTCAAACTATACCTGACAGTCCAGTTGGCGATGTCCCTCAGTGTTGCCGTTAAGTGGTTCATCATCACTCGGTAGATTCATTTGTAAAGCTTCTTGAACATGAACTGTTTCACTCTGAAATCCTCTAAATGTCACAATGACTCTTATATTTGAACCTGAATAAAACCTGCCTGACAACTGATGTTTCATATTTCAATACCGAGTCATTGTTTTATTTTCAATTTAAAGTGACAGACATTTATTTTTTCTCCCTTTAAATGAATTTAAGGGCGTAATTGGATGTTAAAGCAGCGCATCCTTCAAAGACAGAAAACATTTGCTCCATAATTTATCTACAGACAGATAATTATGTGGCAGAATCACTAATTTCATGACAGCAGTTTTTATCCCACACTTCAGTGTTTATGTTTGCAGATGAACAACTGAGAACCATCAATAAATAGAAAAAAAAAAAAAAAGAAACCCAGCAGCTGAAAACTTCTCGACGAAGAGTCCAATTCATGATGGATTACACAGAAATAATAATAATAATAAAAAAAACCAATAATGTTAAAAACAGGAGTGTTAAAAACAATTGTGTGCAAAATTTAAAGCGAAGGTGTGAGTGTCACTAATATTTTAAACTTCAGTTTGACTTTTTCTGTTGTTGGGATTTGTGGTGCTCTTCGGGCTCCGCGTGACACTTGAGGAAGGTATCAGACATTAATGAGTTTATCTCAACACTTCACTCCTGTCCCGGATGTGTGATCGTTTGAGCTAATCTGCTGCTCTCAGATTCGTCTGACTTGAAATGTCTGTTGACACTACAGGGAGGCTCTGTGCTCTCTGAGCCTCGGGGTCAGGGAATCCCCCTCCTGACTGTCAGGATGTCCTGTGTGCGCCCGGGGCCCTGGCGGTAAATCAGTGTGACGACACTTACTGCTCAGTAACAGCCTTGGCACGATATGGATGTTGGCTGAGTTTAGCTTTAGTGGTGGCTCCAGATTGAGCAGCCTCAGGCCTGCAGGTTTTTAAGTGATCACAGAGTCCATCGAGGTCAAATATCTCTGCACTCATGACAGGACAAAAAAATGTATTACTGAAAGTGACACAATGATTATTGCTGTTACAGCATCATACAACAAGTGACCGAAGACCTGCTTTTCTTAATCAGGCACTAATTTGGCAGGTCTACGACAAGGTATCTGTGCAACTTTAAAATGTTGCATTTGTACCCTGTGTATTAACTGAATGTTGTTTTAAAATGACCAAAGTACAAAAAAACAACAACCACCAGATGTCATTTGACTGGACGGGTTTATAATTAGTATGCATTCTTAAATCTGTGCAAGCTTTCTTGTTTTGGATTTCAGAAACAATACAGAGCTGCTCAATTTGGGGCCCGTGGGCCAAGCTTGACCCTCGCTTTCTTTGTTTTGGCCCACCGAAAACAATCATATGGATGCTTTATGTTTTTCACACAAATTTCTGCAAAGTACGAAAATTACTATTAGGAGGATTAGAGATTAGTGTTAAAATGATCTGAAATTTTATTTTAGATTTATATATAGAACGTGAATTCTCTAAAATATATTACATTTGAATGGAATTTTAAATACATGTTAATAAAATAAATGTTTATTTCACATAACCATTTATTTTTGGCCCTCTGCTTTCCATGAAGATGAATTTTTGGCCCTTCATAGGAAAGTACGAGGGCATCTCTGCTCTAATGTCACTGACAACAAGCTCAATCAGTAAACAATGCCAACGGCCAGGAGGACTGTCATCTGCAGTGATGCTCTGCAGCCGATCTACACACCTCAAGACAGGAGTGGAGGACAAACACTTGCGCTGCCGAGTGTCGTCCAAAAATGTAAACGCGGCCAAATGAAGACAATCAGCGCCGAGAGTCGGGACTGCAATGATCAAATATTCAGAATCTCCCTGAGATAATTAAAACCCTCCAACCAGCTCCAACAGGTTGAACAGCAGCACAGCGACAAACAAGGCACAGCAGTTTTGTTGAGGTTTATCTGCTGCCTCCTACACTTATCTGCTTGCGTATCTCACCAGCAGGGAGATATGCAAACTATGACAAGAAAAAGACTGTTGCTCTGAGCTCGTTGTGTGTAGCTGCGGGACCAGAGACGTTGGCAGGCTGCCAGCTGGGATTTCAGCCGATGAGAGTGGAGTCGGGTTGGAGAATGAATAAGCCGGCGCTTTCTCTCTCTGAGGTGCCCTCGAGCGAGACGTTGTACCACGGAGACGGGGCGTACAGCGAGGCAGGGAAGCTTTTTCTGGTGCGACAAACAGACTGTACCGGTCCACAACAACTCAGTGTGTATTGCTTTAATTTATTGCTTGAATAGAGTTATTTTTTTCCTCTCTCTAATATAAATTAATGCAACATTATCTACAGTATTCCAAAATAGGAATTATGTACAAAGATTAACAATCCACTTCTTACTGTACAGCCATCAGGGTTTCACTGAGGTCTTAAAAACAACGTAAAATGCAGCAAATGTGAATTCACACTTTACAAATCCAACAATGGTTCAAAAACCAAATGAAATGCAAATATGAACTGACATGTGATTGTGTTTGCTCCAGGAGAGCACATATAAACCTCTTCCTCGATCACACCTTTGGTCTGATCTCGTGTCTCTCCACAGAAGGCTCCAGGCCCCGGCAGAGGGAGGAAGATGTCTCGACTGTCTCGGCTGTGAGCTGTGTGTGTGTGTGTGTGTGTGTGTGCGCGTGTGCTTTTGAGATCGAGGACTGCTTCCCACTCCCACAGAGGGCCGCAGCTGTGTGAGCAGCGGTGGCGACCAGCTCAGGTGTACTCACACAGGTGGCCGCAGCCGGCGGGGCAGTGAGCGCTGCTCTTGAGCCAGTTCATCATGTGCTCCAGATGTCCGCCGTGGCTGCAGCCCTGACACCACACAAACAGTCCCTTCACCACGTGGTGACACACGGCGCACACACTGGCACACTGGTGGCACCTAAAGGAGGGAACACGTGTCAGAGTTCACTTCATGTCAGAATGAAAGGTGTGTCGTCGTTTCTACACTTTGTTTTTGCACTGGAAAAAAAACTAAGACGACGTAATGATTTAATTATTAGAATTATTAGTTAACAGTGTTTCCTACTGGTTGATTTACCAGGTTATTTTCTGTAGCTACAATTTACACATGTCCCTGAAACGCCGCACATGCGGAAAAGCTTCTGGTCCCCAACTCGGGTACTGCAGTGCAACTCAAGACAGGTATGCGACTGAAAAATGTGTTTGATTGAAAAGAGTGAAATAAGGTGTTCTAATGTGAGATTAATGCTGAAACCGAGGGATTTGATCTATTCAGGGGGGGACAGATAGAGCCTATGTACGGGAAACCTTAAGAGAGCCAGGAAAGCTATTTACCCCATGTTATAGAACAATATATATAGTATACAATTAGAAATTACTTTATTAAGTAACAAGGTTTATATTAAATGTTACGAAAGAACACCTTGTGAGAATTATTACCGTCAATCTGACATGAACATTGCTCTCTAAAACTAAATGTAGTGTTCAAACCTGTCACAAATCCAGCCCTTGTTGCTCATTGGTCGCTTGCAGTTGCTGCAGTTGATGTGCAGCGTTGTAGACGTCTGGTTCAGGCAGGTGATGGCGCTGCACGTACTCAGCTTGATGACCTCATTGGATACGTTCCACAGCTCAAAGCGCTGCAGCAGGTCTATGTAGGACATGTACCAGTGCTCCTGAAAGGGAAAACACAAACTGTTCAGGGTTTCTTATTGTGTCTGCTTCGATGTTCTAGACTACAATGCTGTAACTGGATCATTACTAATTAAAACTTGCAGTCATAAACGAGGCCTGAAGGATGCCTAAACCGTGCTGAATTGTTTAAACCACATGAATCCAACCCAGTGAGTTTGTCTCATATACAGCTCTGCAAATGCATGAACCCAAAATGTTCAGGAAACAATCTTATCTACTTTAAACTTCTATTTAAAAGCTCTCTGAAGCTTCCGTAGAGCTCATTATGAGCCTCTCTCTACCTGAAGAAGCCAAACTTTCTGAACAATGCCTCTGCCAATAAAAAAAAACCTCTAAGTTGCATCAAACCAAAACGCTGCGACATTTAACAGCCATTTTCACAACATTAAACAAGACACCAGTGTTTCCAACCTGGGTGAGGTCATCGATCTCTTTACGGATCCGGTCCCCCAACACAATAAGCACGGACACGGCCATCTGCACGTCGCCCTGCTCGGCGTAGTAGCTCAGCATCTCCCGCACAATGGGGCAGAAGAAGCTGGAGGGCAGATGAGGGCTGAACAGCGGCTGGGAGATGGAGATGAGGGAGAAAGACTCGATCGGTGTCAGACAGGTGACCTCAGCCTCGTTGCCGCTGACGTGCGGGGAGTCGGCCTTGTCCTGCTGCAGGTGCTCCGGAGCAGACGGGTTGTCCATGATCTCATGGCGCAGCTGGAAGGCCTCTTGGGGCAGTGTGTACTCCTGCTCCTCTGTTAAAAGAAGCAGAGACAATATTAGACAAAATAAGACTGAGCTTGGAGGCAGTTATGCAGGTACTGACGTCAGCAACTCTTGAGTTTCGTCAGTGACGAGACCGAGACTGACCTGTTTGGTTGTCATGCTCCATAGAATAGAGGTCGTCGTCATCCAACTCGGCATCGCCGAACATATACTCCGCCTGGCCCTCGCTGCCCTCCGTCTCCTCATTTTCTGAAGGGAAATCGAATAAATGACAGTTTCAGAAGCAAGATAAGGACATGTAGATGCTCTGCCCGGTCTCGAAGAGTTTCTCTCACCTTCGTTATTGTTGCTGATGTGCGAGTTTCCGGGCTCCAGGTGGATGTTGTCCTGCCTGCTCTCACCTTTGCTGCGCTCCAGTCGGATCTCCGTTCCCATCCCCGACCCCATTTCCTTCATACTGAAACTGAGAGCAACACGCACACAAACATTTCACTTGTAGCCTGTAAATGTCTGCAATAATTGTTTTGTAATGTGATGTGAAAAAGCTTGTTTACCTGTTCATTAAAGGCAAAGTGCCGAGTTTACTGAGGTTGTGGTTGGGACCAGGTGTCGTGAGGTTTGCGGGGTCGGAGAACATAATTCTCAGCATGGTCCATGTCGTGGAAACCTTTCAATTAAATGGTAAATTCAGATTATTCACAGCTCATCGTGTGTTGTTTACAGGCTGCTGATGTGTGTTTACTGTAAATCATGCGGGGAGTATCACTGATAACAGAAGAAATGTTGAGCGTTTGCATTTGTCATTACTTATATAGTAGTTCAGCTGATAAGGCGGGCTGAAGTCTGCAGTATTTATTGATTCAGTGAATGACAGTAAACACTGCAGTCATTGTGACATTTAAAGCAAATGTAACGAGCCGTTTGTTCTGAGCATAAAGGATTAAACTGCAAAAACACATTTCATTGATGGTTGATGATTTCCATTTACGATGAGAAAATCAAAACCTAGCTTGATTCTCTCTCTTTGTTTTATCTTGCTGTCTGACCTGAGGCCTTTTGAGCTCCCGGGCCACCTTGGCATTGTGATCACACAGCTCGGCGAACGGCTTCCCGCTGAGGAGGTAGAGTTGTGCCGTCTTGACAAACCAGTCCATGCGGTTACTGTCCAAGTCCGTCTCGAAGACGCTGAGAGCACTGGACACATGGGCAAACTGCTCTGTCGGGTCGGGCTTCTTAAAGAAAAAGATGGGGTAGCGGCGGTCGCCACCAGGGTAAGGCTTCCTGTTGGCGTCGCTGCTGATCAGACTCTCCTTGGCTGCAAATGCCAAGTCACCCAGCAGTCCAAAGCACAGACCCTCGGGGTTGGCTTTGTCCACGGGACGAGTGGCGTCCTTGAACATATGCTGGTAGAGTGTACTGTCTTTAGAGCCAGATAGCAGAAAATGAGGGTCGTGCTGGTGGCGCCACACGATACCAGTGGTCACGTCTTTGTGTTCCTCAAACGTGGCAAAGGGAATGAAAGGTCTGCGGATGTCCCACACGTAGATGTTGTGGTCCACCATCATGGAGCAGGTCGCCAAATGAAACTTTCTCTCAGGCCGCCATTTGACTCTCGCCACCGACGCAATCGTCTGGACGCAGTAGATCTCTTTGGCCCGGTTGGTGGTCATGTCCCAAACCTTTACCATCTTGTCTCTGCCTCCTGTGGCCAGCCAACCCCTGAAACAGTGACAAGGGGGAGACTGACCACCAGAATAAACCAGAAATCGACAAAAGCATGCTCGGTGTCCCTAAAATATACAAAACACATTTCTAAATGTATAGTGTGATAGAAAGTGATCTCTACTTTACTTTGTTTGTGTTATAAAGTTTTTTTTGTTTTTTTTTACCTGTCATCAGGATGCCAGTCGCAGCAGAACACAGGACCCGTATGGGCGGTGAACATCCTCTCATAGCGGTCCGGTCGTCTGATGTCCCACAGCTGGACATTACCATTTTCAAAGGAGGCAGCAAATGTAAAATAATCCTTCATACTGAACTGGACGTCTCTTACGCTCTCTGACTGACCTGGAAAAAAGGAAGCATCAAAGGAGGACAATGTTTTATTACTGACTTTATTATTAGATTAGTTTATTCACTGCTAAATGCAGGAATATTTGTTTGCCCCCAGTTCAACCATTTAACCATTGTTGAAGTTTAAACCATTTTCATATAATCCCCCTGACATCACAAGGTACATTCAACATGAGCGAATTATTCCAATCCCCATCACCTTTCCATTGACACATCACCTTACCTGAAAAAGTGCTGACAGACTCCTTCTTGCGCAGGTCGAAGCACTTCATGAAGCCGTCCTGCGAGCCACTTAGCAGCATGTAAACCTCTGTGGGGTGGAAGCACACCTTGTTGACGGTGCGTTTGTGCTCAGTAAACAGCTGATCCTGCTTGTTGCGAGAGGGTTTCCCCAGATTCCAAGTGACCACCGCCCCATTGGTGGCGGCGGTGGCCAGCAGGTTCTCCTCCATCTGGTGCCACATTACATCGGCGCAGCTAAAGTTCAGGGACGGTTTGCGGCCGACGCGAAGATTCAGTTTCTCCACAAACTGCTCCTCCTCCAGTCCGTAGATCTTGAAGATGTTGCGTCCGGCGACGACCACCTGCGTGGCGTCGCGGCACACGCTGATGGCGTTTGCAGGCGCGTCCAAGTGGCAGAACATAGTTCGGCCACTGATGGTGTTGCTGCTGAGGGCTGTGGTGACCCGAGACATTTTCTCCATGTTCCTAGGGCAGGTAAAAGTGTTTTTCTTCAGATCTAAATCAATAAAATTGACAAGACGCATTCGGCAAACTGCCACTTGATTCTGCTATCTCGGCTTGTGCAGCTTCAGAAAGTAAACTTATTCTAAGGACGGTTTCCAGTCTGGAAAAGGTGGTGGAGAGGAGGACGCTGACCAAACTCTTATCCATATTGGATAGCCTGGACCACCCTCTCCGCCACCTGCTGCAGGGACAGCGGAGCACTTTCTCCAACAGACTCACCCAGCTCCGCTGTCACAAGGACAGATACAGCAGATCATTCCTGCCCGCTGCAATAAGACTGTACAATAAATCACCTCTCGCCAAATCAATCTCTAAACAACTATACACCGTTACACAGTTGTTTGTTTGTTTTGTTAAATCTTTGCACTATTGTTTAGGTAGATAGGTAGGTATTTACTTTATTAATCCCTGAGGGGAATTTTTTTTTCGCTACAGCAGCATACAGTTTAGTTAGTTAATTTAATATTATTCTATTTTATTGTATATATATTGTGCATTTTTATATTTAATATTTTTTACTGACTGACTGACTGACTGACTGTCTGTCTGTCTGTCTGTCTGTCTGTCTGTCTGTCTATCTATCTATCTATCTATCGATCTAATAATCCACCAGCAGGTGGCACTCAAGCTCAATAAAATGTTGTACTTTTACTATACTTGGTGGAAGGGGGGGGGGGGCTGGAGAGGAGGCAGTGTGTGTATACACTGTATATTTTCACATTTCAGCCAAAGAAAGCGCTGCAGTACTTACTTGGTGAAGAACTGAAGGCCTCGTTAGTGTCTGCAGCTGGACAGAGTCCTTTTCATGAGCTCCCATCAGAGCCTACCTGCCAGTGGCAGATCGTCATGTCAGCAACACACAGCATGGCCCTTTCTGTGTTTATGGTTGGAACAAATTAATCTAAAACAACAACAACAAAAAAAGTTGTTATGTACACTTTCGTCACAAAAACATTGCGATCAAACACTGTTTTATGCTAATGCTGCACAGAAGCATACAAAACAATTACTTTGAATTTTTAATATTTTTAAGCTAAGTTAGTTTTTTTTAAAACCCTCTAGGACCAGCTCGAAACAAAAATTTTAATTTTTTTCTTTAAGATGGTCGATTTGCGTGGTTCCTGCCGGAGATGGGCATTTCAAGCAAAAAAAAAAAAAAATTATATTCGATAATTGCTTGAAACTAATCGACTATTTCCGAACAGAAACATTACAAACGTGCTGATCTTACATAATATGACGCATTACTGTATATTAAAGTAACACACATTACGAAGTAGTTACAAAAATAAGCACAACCTTCAATAACTACAGCAGTAAAACGCAACATTAATTAAAATTAAGCAGTAATATGAATCCCAAATCATTACAATCGTGGTAAAACACTGACAGCGTGTACTTTTACTTCTGATACTTTAGGTACATTTTGCCAATAATACTTGAATGAGGGACTTTTTACGTCCAGTGTGGTTGTAAATACTTTTTTTTTTTTTTTTTTTACTAAAGTAGAGGACCTGAATACTTCTTCCACCACAGGCAGCAGGTTTAAAATACTCCCAGGCGTCGGGCCATGCTGCGGGTTTGTTTGTTTAAGTCATCCTCGGATATATTTACAGCTGTTTGGTGTCCACGTGAAGAACAAACAAGTCAGGTGGACGTTTTAAATACTTCCGTTTCTTAATGTGACACTTCATCTCGCGCTTTGCTTGTTGGTTCGTTGTTTTTTTTTACTCCTAAATCGTGTGTGTGTAACAGTCGGGTCCTTCTCGGTGCTCACTCGTCCGCTGGTGAGTTGAACCGAACACGTTGTGCTCGTAAACACGACTGGAAGGTGGCGCTAATGCTAGCTGGCTAACCCAGCTACCGCGAGCCGTTTTGCAAAAAAAAAAAATTTAAAAAAAATACTCGACACAAGCTTATTTTCTTTTTAACAAGTACGTCAAACAATTGCAGAGATATTCAAACTATATCTCGCCAAGTAAACGTGTGTACGCGGAGTAAGAAAAACAAGGTATTTCAAGCGACAAACCTCCTGCTCTGAAGCTGTTGCTAACTGCTTGCGGTACCGGAAGTAGTATTTTTTTTTTTTTTTTTTTTTTTTTTTTTTTTTTTTTTTTTTTTTTGCTACGATCTCGCGGGAGTTCCGCATCTACGAACGGAAGTGCCACAACACTGATTCACTGGCAACTTGGATGTTTTGTTTTTGTTTTCGGTTTTAGTCAGAGGGAATGTAAACAGGTTATTTGCCGAATCAAAGCCAGGAAGTTAAAGGTGAAAGTTGGACATATTTAATGCCACAGTCTTATAGTACGTCGCTGTAAAAAATAAATAATGTTTGTGTCTGCAGGTGATGCTGTGAACTCTCTGCTTGCCATGAGTGCCCTGTTTGCCTGCGACGAGCCGGCCACGTGGAAGAGTGTGTATGAGAAATACTGGCGTGTTGTGGAGGCCAAAGCAAAGAAATCTGGGAAGCTGCTGCACCTTGACAAGTGGTAATCCTTTAATTTACACCTCAGAGCAACAGACACAAAACCACACTCGGCCTCAGTGGAGGACACATTTCACTCTCGGGTCATTTTAAATGGCTTTTTCTGGAGCTTTCCACTGTCACGCTGGCATTATCAATACAGGTTTCCAGAGTTGTCATGGAGATGGTTATTTGATTTCATCAGCAGGGCTTTGTGTACTTTTCCTCCCAAGTTGGCTGAAGTTATTGCCATGACAACAGAGAGTGAATCAGTTTAAAGCTCTGGAAAAAGCTAGTAATTGGACCTTGAGTTTAGATTGGACCGCTGAACCTCTTGACCTGGTTTTACAATATGGTTTCTTTTAATGAATGCAGATATTAAAAGTAAATCTGTGCTTTTCTCTGCAAATGAAACGTGTGTATTTGAACTGATCCTGATCAGGTACCAAGAGGAGCTGCCTACTCTGATTTCAGCTCGACTTGACAAACATGTCACTCTGTCAGAGCTGGTGAAACTGATGGAGTGGAAGCTCACTGTAAGTTACGTCTAGTCATGAAATGATAAAAGAAAATTAGAATTGTCATCAGTATCTTCCTGTTTTACTGCCTGCTTTTCAATTGTATCTCACTCACAAGCTTATGTTACACTGCTTACAGTAAATACTCCTTCTGACAAATAGCGTAGCTGTCAAGTGGCACGAACAATCTTACAGTACTCGGTGCATCAGCCGTGTCCTTGAGTGGCCCCTTTGGCTTTTTTTTTTCTGCAGCGGGGGAAGTTCAGGCCGAGGTTGCAGCAACTGGTGGCGTCCAACAGTGAGGACACAGTGGAGGAATGTTCCAGGAAGGCCTTCAGCCTCCTGCCAGACGTGCAGGCAGCCATCGCAAAGCTCAGCTCCCTGAGAGGGGTCGGCCCTGCTACTGCTTCAGGTGGGCATGAACACAACCGTATCAAACCTGTGTTCACCAAACAAATGAAAGCTCGATAATTCACACTGATAAAACGTCTCTGTGATCCTCGTAAAGGACCGAGTGATTGATTCTCAATAAGTTCACAGTAGAGCGCTCGCACTGATGGACTGAGCTGCTGCGACTCTGTTTGAATAGTTTGTGTACACTTCACGGCTACATTCAGCTTGACTTGTGGGCTGTTTTGTTCCAGCCGTGTTAGCGGCAGGAGCTCCAGAGCAGACTGCGTTCATGTCTGATGAAGCCATGGAGAGTGTGCCAGGACTGAAACCCATCCAGTACACAGCCAAGCACTACGGTTTGTACCTCGACAGGATGACTGAGCGGACCGAACAACTCAACAAAGGTGAGACAACAGCACGGGGTGGTCACAGTTTCATCTGCATATTTTCTCTTTGTATTTTGTGGCATTGCAGTGGTGTAGTACTGGTATTTTCTACATCATCAGTGTAATACAAAAAACACTGATACTCCGAATCAGAAAACTTCTATTTAAGATTAAAAAAAAAAAGAAAAAAAAAAAGTTTGATCTCTTGCTGAGATTCATACCTCTCACATCATCTGGGACAGGTTTCATTACTTTCCCCAGAATCAGAACAAAACAAGGATGTTAAAGGTTGTTTCGAACCACATATCTAAAACAAACTCCCAAAAAATGTCTTCTGAATCAGTGATTAAAACTTTTCTGTTTGCCTTTAAATTAATCTAGTTTGGAGCTATTCGTTCTCATCTTGCACTGCAATTAAATTTTTTATTCTTTTGTTTTATCTGTTGTATTGCATTTTAACTTATTTTTTATCTAATTACATTTTACTTAGTGTTTTGGGGATTGTTATGCATTAAAAAAAAAAACATTTTCCTTTCTACAGTGCAAATAAACAAAGGAAAGTTGGACATTTCATTGTTTCACAACATTGGCAGCTTTTTTTGACAGAAAAAAAATCACTGACATCGAGGGGTCTTTTTTCCATTGATCTGAAAAATATATATTGCCTGGTGTTCCTCTAATATGCTTTTTTTTATGCCTCATGTAAAATATGTGAGTTGCCAAGAGGGCTGAAGGTGCTGTTACAAAATAAACTGCGACTGTGTTGCCTCTCGTCCTCAGTGGACCTGCAGCGGGACTGGACGCCCCACAGGCTGGAGCTTTGTTTGTGGGCGATAACGACGGCCACACAGCAGCAGCTCCAGCTTCTACAGGATGTCGATGTGAAGGGCAGCGGTGAGCGGGCAAAGAAGTTCTCAGACACAGACACCGACCAGAGACCAACAAAGAAGCTCAAAACTGTAAAATGAAAGTTTCTTTAATGTTTGTGGTTGTTATTGCAGTTTTTTTTTTTAGTTTTTTTTTATGTTTTTCAAAAAGAATAAAGCCTTTTTTATGAAAGAGAATCAGTTACGGATCATATTTTCAGTTTTCAAGTCGTGCAGTCACTGCTGTAAAACTAAACGTTCGTTGTTGTTCTTTTTTCACCTGTAGTCCAAATGTAGATTTGATGATGATGAAGACCAGAGCAGGGATTATTATCAAAAGACTAGAAGACACATAAAAACATTCACATTTGAGAAACTGAAACCAGTGAAGTCTTTTTACATTTTTTTTTTAATATTATCAAAGGTGTTGCAGATTCATTTTTCCATTATTTATTTAGGCTCTAATGACCAAGACATTGTGCTTAAGGATACTAAAAAAGCAGTATGATGTTGCCACAGTATTGTTCTTTATTTATATTGTTTCTAAATTAAAGCAAAGTACAATGAACAGTACAAAATAAAACAAAATATATTCATATATATACAATATAAAATGGTTCCGTTTAGAACATTTAAAAAGTACAATAGATTGTGAAATAATTAATGAGGACTTTGATATAAATTATCCATATGTAAATTTAGTTTTCCTTTAGTTTCCTCTTGACCGAGAGAAAAATAGCTTCTTCTGCTTTTTCTTTTTGTAAACGCTGAGTCGGTCCAACCTCTTGCAGAGATTGAACCTCGTAAGCTTGGCACCATTTTATCAATACAAGTAAGCAGCTCATGAAAAAAAACTACCACAGCAGCACATATATGACATTTGTTCTTCGAAACTGGCGGAGGGAAAGGACTTCTCATCTTTTAAGAAAGCACCCGGGATGTTTGCACGATCTCGAGTGCTTCAGCACTCGTGATCAGAAACTGTAACAAAGCTACAAACTGGGAAACCAAACAAGAAAATGTTTCCTCATGTCCAAATAAAACAAAAAAAGGGTTTCTTTCTTTGAAATCTGATTTGAAATAGAGACGGACAAACTGCAATTGTTGTGTTTATTTTGCCAATTTAATTTAATCTTTAGAGCCCGATCGAGTTATCGATATTAGTATCGGTATGTAGGGTGTTCAATATGAAAACTTTTTTTTTTTGTTAGAACACGCTAAAATAATTATTGGGGTAATTTAGGAATATGTGTCTGTGTTTTTTGTTGTCAATAGTAATTTAAAGTTATTATATTTCCACTGAAATTCTTCCACTGAAGTTTAGTGATGTGACTATAGACAATCAAGTTTACTGTTAACTTGTAAAATATCCCGCCTCTATTAATTAACTTTTTCACAAGTGTTTGATAATCACAATTCAGTCCAGATATTGATTTCAGAATTTCTTTTACTTTCTAATATTGCCATCAACATTATCCCTAGAGATCCAATACTAGTCAGGCTCATTTAAATAATACCAGCTAACATAAGCCAAACACAAATTTAAAATCAGACCCTGTCTTACACACTTTGACGGATGAATCCCAGAAATATTTTGGGAACTGTACTTCTGGGTACCCTGGTGTCAAAGTTTGAGAAAATCCTTTCTAAGAGTGTAAATGTTTTTACTGGTGAGCATCCAATGACCTGCTTGTAGATCCTTTTCCACTGAAGGAGCTGAAGCGGCCTGCTTTACCTTAACAGTCCTGCAGCGAGAGTTACCCAAATCCAAGTAGAGTTTAACCCTAAGAAAAGGCAACCTGGCCGACTTGTTGGCACAGCAGTTCAGAGCAGCTACTGGATGCACAGATGTTTGCACAGCGGCTTCTGTCTCGTATGGACTGGTGTGCGTAATGGTGGAGAATACAGCAAACAGCGAAGCAGCCTTTCTGCCCGGTACTATAGTCTTGGGCTTATATGTAACAAGGCATTGGGAATAACAGCACAATGGATTCGCATAGGGAGGTTAAAAAAAAAAAAAAAAAAAAGCATCATGGCAGAATATGGCACACAACAACAACATGTCAGTTAACTACATCATAAGAAGTGCAAAAAAGCCCACACATGACAAAGTAGAGAAAAATGAAATCAGAAATAGCTGTCAGAGAAATGTCAAGTAATAAAGTTTTGCTGCATTTTGCATGAGATGATGTTGGTACAGTCACACTTACAAGGGTTCAAAGACAGAAATAAGAGCTCAGGCTCTGCTCAGAGTTGGCACTAATCTTTTAAACACGGTCTCGTACCAATCAAGAGGAGGATGTGGATGATCTGAAGTGATGGATCACACATTACTGATAGGCTGCTCCTATTCAGTTCAAGCCATCTCTCACCAAGTCTTCCTTCTACTGATCAAAACAAATATGTCACTTAACAACAGCAATTAAATTAACATCATGCCGCCTGTCAGATCCACTTATTAAAGGAAGATAGACTGTTTATGGTCTAGTTTTAGGCTCCTCGCAACAGCAATGCATCATCCTGACATTGGGGAGGCGTGATGTGAGCGCAACAGGACGCGTGAGAGCGCGTATGTGCTTCGTTAAGGTTTCACGAAGAGTTCTGGCACCGTTGTTTCGGCTGTCTCTCAAACCAAAAAATCTGCAGCATGCTGTCAGGATTAGAGTCAGGGCCTCTGCCGCTCTTCTCCTTTAGGATGAGCTAGAAGATGTGAAGGAGAGGCTTCTTAACCAGAGAGAGGATGACTGTTGGTGCTGCGGTTGGCTCAGGCTCAGGGCCAGGAGATTTGGCTTTACAGAAAAGTAGCAAACTACTCTTAAAAACTCAACAATGGACATTTACATTGTGAGGACAGGAGAAGTTTTGGGGCAACAAGTATTCACAATCCTTCGATTTTAGTCCTGACTGTACCTGTCATGTTCACAGTTAGTGTGTTCTACAAAAACATAGCCATTTACTAGCCCTTTTTACAACCCGTCTGGGTTCCTGTGAATCTTAAGTCAAAGAGGCACATTAACCTCCTCTCAGGCATCCTCTTTATCTTCATTATAGGCTAACAGGGTGTGTATGCATTATTCATCACCACATCTTTGCTATCGCAAGCAATAATATTTCCTCGTATACACAAGAGTTTCCATCAGCGATACATCACTATCACATACTGGCTGATCTTTTCTTCTTTAAATGTGTCTGGAAAAGGCTTTTTATGGCTATTTCATACTCATTCCCTCATTTAACGTGGAGTCTTCTGTCATGACTGACAGCTTCTTGTGGAAGCAAATGCTGAGGACTGCCAACTGCTAAGACTGGCAAATGTAAGAATTATTTTCCCCAGGCAGCCAGTGGACATTCAAATGAATTATTGATTGAAAGACTGAAAAAGGAAAAAAAAAAAAAAAAAAAAAATATGGAACATAGCATTGAGTAAATGTAATTGCTATCCTCGCCTCAGCTTTCGAAAAAAAAAAAAAAAAAAGATCGAATCACTGGGGATAGTACATGACAGAGGCCCCGTCCATAATGTGTTATTTGCGGAGGAGGAAGTACAGCGTGCGGACGCCTCGCTGCAGGGGAGAGTTTGGAGATGTGGGCAATTGCAAAATTAAGCTGCGTTGACTACAAACGAGTTGCAAAAATGAGTCTAGCTACATGAAAACATCTCAAACAGTCCAGGGTTTCACAGGCAGGTACTGTACTCGTCTTCTTTTCACTTCACCTGCTGAATATTCACAAAGAGGAAATCATTTCTGATCACACACAAAAAAAGTTTGAACTGAAGCTACCAGTCAGCGGGTTTCAAACCAATAATATATTTTTCCTCTGCGTTTGCCATCTCCGATTAGTTCTTTTTATGGCTTATTTTGTAAAGCACTGAAGATTTTTAAAGTAGAGCGAGCTGGTAGCATAGACTGTATAGTAGTCGCCTAACAAACAAGGGGATTTTGCCTCACTAGTCTTCAGAGGATCAAATCGTACAGGAGTTATCAGAAGGACAACAATCATAGCATTAATGTTGCACCATTTGAAACTTGTTTTTTTTTTCATTTTCCCTTCAAAGAGGACCAAAAAAAAAAATACAAATAAATATACTCTTGGTTATGAACATACAATATACACATCCACTATCAAATGAAACGGGGACAATTTAATAACACTCTTGTTTTTTCATTATAGGTACATTCCTTTACAAATGTGTACAGTCCCTAAGAATGAGAAACTGAGGTATCGACTGGGTCTGACGTACAGACCCCAATGCCCTCTGGGACACGAAGGTCAGAGGTCACGTGATGACACATCCGCGAATTCCCCAGTTCAGTCTGTCAGAGCGAGAACAGGCAGAGGCCAGTGTGTGCGTGTGTGTGTGTGTGTGTGTGTGTGTGTGTGTGTGTGTGTGTGTGTGTGTGTGTGTCCACGTTGACCTACAGAATCAGGCAGTGGCTACTCTCAAAGACATAGAGGAGGAGAAGTGTGCGTGTGTGCGTGTGTGTCCTTGTCTCGCTGAGAGCCACAGAGCATGACATGGCATATTTTACATGGTGCGCCGAGCAGGTTATGTCTTATGGTTGATGTCTGACGTGGCAACAGGAGTTCACAATCAGGAATCGTCATTTTCTCATGATCTTCTTTTTCTTTTCTCCCGTCACACGCGGTCACTTTAATTTCCCATCTTCATGTGTTGTTTTTGTCGTGTGAACTTTGTTTCTGGATCCACAGTGTAGGTATAATATCAATAAAATAATGCAGGCATATTAATGTCCTCTTGTTTTAAAGGACTCCATGAGGTAAAAATGAAAGTGATGCTAAAAGATATTCGCAGTGAAATCGTGAATTAAAAACTTGTTCCTCTGTTCTTTCTGTAACTGCTCTGGAGAGGAATTTCTTTTATGAATTTGGATTAGCGGCACCACATTGTGACTGGCATCTTTTCATCTTGCTGGAGATCCTAAACAGCAGCTCGGTTTGAGGGAAAAGTTCTGCTAGTTGTTTGTTTGCAATTTTGCTAAAAGCCACAGTGACCCCTGTGAGTTACAGCAGGGATGTGAAACTAAAATAAATCATCAACAATTAAATTTCATTGGTGCTTTTGTGTTGGTTTTTTTTGTATTGCTGCCTTCAAAATAAAAACATGCTCTTCCTGAAATTCTTCTTTAAATCTTCTCTGATTTGTGGCACAGACGTCAGGCGTCTTTAAGTGCTTTAAAGCAAAAACACTGACACCTTATTAGTTAAAGGAGCTTTGCCGCAGCTGATCTCACACCTTTCATCCCTTTAATTCATTTTCCATTTCACCAGAGGCACATGTCATGAACTCAGATTCTTCCAATTTGAGCTCTTTACATGAATGAAAGATGCACTCAAAGAAACGACTGATGAAACCGCTTTTCCCCTAAAAAAAGCCTCAGAATAAAAAGAGCAAGATGGCTAAATGCTTACTGAAAGGTGGATGAGATTCAACGTATATAAAAAGATATAATGCTCCTCCAAGTGGATCTGAGGAACTGTCACCTGTACTTGTTGCTACTGTAATCCCTCTTTAATAAAAGAGACATATTTCTTTGATTTGCAAAGTATCTGTAAAAAAGGATTTTTAGTTTGAATGATTTCGTATCCTTTCATTTGGGTCTAACTTGAGAGGAAATGGAAAGTTAACTATGGTCAAAGGGGAACCTTTGTTTGGAGCAGGGCTGGAGTCAGTGTGTACATGAAGGAGCCTGAGGAGGAGGGGGGTCCGTCATCAGGGGGGAGGTGGTATCTGTACCCCGAGGAGCTCGTACGCAAAGATGTTCCAAAAGATGGCGAAGAGGAGGAAGGTGATGAAGGAGAAGACAATGACCCACCAGGAACACTGTTTCTGCAGACTCTCCTCGTAGCTGCGCAGGATCAGCAGCCCCATGCTGATGCCGACCACGGCCCCCGACAGGTGTGCCATAAAGCTGGGCTGAGGCCCTGAGGAGGGCAACGGCGGGGAGAAGCGGAGCCAGACTGCGCGACCCACCTCTGAACTCACTGCGGAGGATCGAGGAGAGAATCATATCATCACTGGAGCTGTGAGACTCAGGTCCCGTTGATCAGACATGGTTTAAAGTAATAGATTAACATTTTGGGAAATATACTTATTTGATTTCGAGAGAGAGAGTTATTGGGAGAAGATTGATTCCACTGTCTAATGTTAGCTTATTGAAAAGACTGCAAACATGATGGGAGACAGCTGGCTTGGCCCTTTTCAAAGGAAAAAAAAAAAAAAAAATCCATCAACTAACCATACTGTTAAAACTCTAACTGGATGTAACAACAGTAATTGGATGTTAAACAGCGGTTATACGGTTCATACATTCCTTTTGTGGAGTCAATAACTTTCTAGAGCCAAGAAATGATCCAGCACATAACCTTTGAGTTGTCTCTCTTACACTTACTGTAAGTTTTTGTAAGGAACACAAACAAGTTTTAGTAATGTTGTAGGTGGAATATATTGCCTTCAGTCTACATTTTGTAAAAATACAGAAATGTACAGACAAAAGTGTGACCATTATTGTGTTTTAAATTTACCAGAATATAGTTAAATAAGAGTATATAACTGTAATAATACAGTACTTAACATGCAAAGAAGTCACTTGCATGACTCCTGCATAAAGAACAAGTCCTTGGACTGAGCTGACTTGGTGTCATTGACCAAAGATGATCTGTATAATGTAGTCAAGTGTTTTATCGAAGATGGTTTCTGCAGGTGAACGAAGGTCACAGGAGGATTGAAATGGATCTTTAAGCTAAAATGTTTTATTTGCTGTTGTTTTCTGTTGCTCTTCCAAAGTCCTTTTAACGGAATAAAAACTCTGATAGCATAAACGCAGTGTGTGATAATTTGCTTTCCACTGTGGCACACGCAAATGATGCGTCACTTTATATTTTGAAATATCTGTCCCCCTGTTGGTAAAACATTGAGGAGGAATACAACGTTCCAGCAGAGACTCACTGCTCTCTCAGTTCGGGGGCGGCAGGCTCGGGACAGATGGAGGGAACATATTGCTCACTAATGAAAGTCACAGTGTATCGGCCCTCGTGTGGAGAAAAAGGACAACTCGTATGACTCAAATGCTTTGAAAACAAAGCAACATGTCCAATCTGGGAGCCTTCCACTTGGAGCAATTAACAATAATAGCTTAAGTAGCAGCTTTAAGAGGTTTTTAAACCCCACTCAGATGATAAATGCTGTGTTATTACGCTGAACTGTGAGTGAGTGTGTGGACATTAAAAAATGCTGAAAAAGATAAGTGATACACACACTACCTATTAAATGGCTGAATTATGAATTCAACAGAAATAGCAGCAGCCGCAGATAAGAACAGAAGCACAGGGAGAGTACATGTAGAGAACTTACTGCAAACTAGCGCCAGGATCATGCGGAGCAGCTTGTACGGACAGCGCATCCCGGCCCAGTTCTGCAACACACAGCAAGAGTGTCAGGTCAGCACAAACAAGCACGGCCCGTTACATATATGACGATAAACAACAGCCTGACAAAAAAACACCTCAGTTTCACCCGTTTCTATCCGCAGGACATATTTAGACTGCAGAGAAACACAATCCATATCTATATGACAGAGGCGGCAGCACTTACACGAGACAGAGATGCGATTATACACCTGGCTGCTCTCCACTTACTTGTTCCAACCCAGTGGCACTCTATTAATTAGGGCTAAGATAATTTAAGGGAATGGGAGAATGAATAGTCCCTGTGATTCTCCGAGGAAAAAAGAACAATGGCATCCTGACTTAGAATAACACATTTACTCCCCAGAATGAATAATTGCACCAATCCCACCATTCATTAGGTCTCTGGGCTGTGAGACTATGACCCAGCGCCACAGTCTCCCTTTATCTCTCACAGCGGAAAAATAAATGTCATGTAAAATTCAAGAGAGATGTATAAATGAAACCTGCTGTGACCATATGTTTAAAACAAGCGAGGGGAGGCAGTGCAGGTAATGTCACAATATTTTCTACAAATAAATGATTATTATCACGGAGGGGAGAGGTCAGAGCAGGAGAGGAGGTCTGGGACGATGCTGCTTTCTGATGGGAGGCAATTTTCGCCACTCTGCCAGGAGGACGAGGAGCACGGACGATCTGGTTATTTTGTTACAGAGCTTGTTATTGACACTCAGGACATTTAAATGGAGCTGAAGGAATGTGACGTGTGTGTGTGTGTGTGTGTGTGTGTGTGTGTGTGTGTGTGCGTGTGTGTGTGTGTGTGTGTGAGGTGCAGCAGATCATTCAGAGAGCTTGCTGTTCAGAAGACACAAATCTTAAAACGTAAAGGCTAAACATCTCTAACCATAAAAAAAAGAGAGGATTTAAGTATGATGTTCAAGCTGAATTTGTGCGCTCTGTGGTTTGAGGATGTATCTCGGCAGCAGCTGTGGGATTTCTAGGGAATCAGGTACACAGCAGAGCTTGAACCTGCACTGAACCTGAAAATGTCTTTTGAGTGAACCAGATGATGACGCCTGATGGCAGATGGCTTGGAGCTTTCTGGGTCGAAGACGTTTCAAGATTTCCTTAAAAAAAAAAAAATGACACCAATATTCATCAGAGCAGAACTAAGAGGCGCATTGAAGGATTTCCCGAACAACAAAGAGACATTGAGTGTAACAGACCACATTAAACTGTTAGCTGCTGCACAGTTACAGTTGCAGAGTCTTTGCTTTTGGGCCTGTCAGTTACATTTTGATGTCCATTCCTGCTGGCGTCTCCACTGCCCACAGTGAGCGGCGACGTTAGTTCAAGTTATTCGTCAGATGTAACACTGTCTTGAGAGTTGAGGAGAATGTGCAAGGCGTTGTCACAGAGCCCTTGTGACAGAAACACATACAATTAAATTCTGGGGAAAAAAACACTCTCAAGCAGCATCAAGGGAGTTCACTTCCTGTTTCTACAGTGGACACAAATAAACTACAGTCTGAATAATTAATATGAATCTTCATTTTGCTGAGGACAAGAGGTCACAAGGTCTCTTGAATATACTGTGGCGCTTCTCCAAAAACAACGCTGGGCAACAATAGGTATTTATCGCATCCATGTGATCTCACTGTGGCAGAAAAACCTCCAACTAACACCTGCTGGAAATAAAATCTAAATCAAAAGAAAACGGACCTCAGTGAGGCCCAGGATGCTGGTTGAGCTCTGACATTTCATCTCTATTGAAAAGCGTTTTTAGACATAACAATGGAGGTGCTGATGATGATGGCAGTTACCATGACGACATTGGCCAGATGTGCCGAACACAGAGCGTAGACCCCCCCGGACCCACCCACCACTGGAGCACGCATGTCGGTGATGGACACTGTCAGCGAGCCTGCAGAGACAGAAACAGAGAGAGAGAGACATATTAGAAGTGTAGATGTAATGCAGGCAGAGTGTGTGTTTTGAATGTGTGTGTGTGTGTGTGTGTGTGTGTGTGTGTGTGTGTGTGTGTTAGGAATAGAGAGAGCGTTAGCATTTTAGAGCAGAGGGGTAAAACAAAGGAAGAGTCAGATTACTCATCACGCAGCAGCACAAGTCACCTTCCTCGCAGCATTTTTCTAAAAATCACCCTGTGTTCACAGGCGCTGTGCTCCATCAGCTGACCTTCACATGCCCTTTTATATCATATCCACAATACACACACACGCATTTAAATACACACATACACTCAGTATTGTGCACACAGTACAGGCTTATCCCCTACAAGCATTCTGCTAAAACTGCAGCTGACTAATTATATTAAAATAGTAAAAATAAATATTTCCTAATAAGATATTCCTTCTGGATGCTGAAATTAAAAAAAGCGAGCCTTAAATGATCTCTGATAAAAGTAAGTCCAGGAGAATACAGCTGAACCTCGCTGAAGAGGATAATTTCCAATTCATGAGCCACGTCTAATCTGGGGTATGTGGATATGGAAAGAAGCCAAATGTGCTTAAAACTACACTTGTAATATCAAAAAGTACAGTGATGGCCAAAAACTGATGAGTAGTATGATCCCATACTGTAGTCTGTGGAGGCGACTGCACACTTATATTACAGCTACATACATTACTGCACTCTGTCTTTTACACAGACAACCTTTAGACATGACACAGCAGTAAAAGTGCCGGTGTAAATAATCAAATTAATGATGATTCCTCCTTCCAAATGATGGCTCACTGTCCCGTGGCTTAGTGGGCCTCTCGTACAATGCCGAACCATCATTAATGTAACACCTGTAGCTCCCCACTATGACAAGTCTGTCTGCTGTAAAGAGGCTCATTTGCCAACAAGCTGGTCAAACCAGCAGTTGTTTGGCGCCTTGTAATGTACTCGCATGATGTGAGTAGTTAAAGACACACGGGTGTTTTCAATCACTGGCTGATTAGACCTCTGATCAGGTTGAAGTTTGATAGAGCTACGTTTAAAGATATGTGATGTCACCAAACCCTGTCACACCCAGGTGCTGTTTTTGATCAAGTGACAAAACCCAGAATATTTACTCATAAAGGTTAGCGCTTCCCCTGCTCCGTGCGTGTCAGGCTATTCGGAGCACACTCTGAACTTTTTGATTGCCCTTTGTATTAGCAGCAAAAAGTATCAAAATTGCAGGGTTTGGTAATTTGATCATTTAAACTACTTTATATCCAGTAGTTTAATTTACAGGGACATCAGATAAATCTTTTTCTCTAATCTTTGACTCCGGCTGAGATATTGAATCATTTGAACTTTATTAAAATGGGAAGTTTAGAGGGACACATCAGTATTTGGTGGCGCTCTTAACAATTCATAGACATCTGAAATGTGACTCTGACTACGTGTGTTGTCTTCTAAAAGCCTGTTATACTATCCATTGTGTCAAATCTTAATGTTAAAAGTAACCAGATTAATATAGTTAAGTGGAGGGTACAATATTTCCCTCTGAAATGTGGAAGTATATTGTAGCATAAAATGGGTATACTCAAGTAGAGTACAAATACCTCAAGGTTGCACCCAAGTACAACACTTAAGAGTAAATGTAGTTAATTACTTTTCAGCACTTGACATGAATTTGGCAATAAAATGTTTTGCCATCAGACTCAATTGCTAAGGCACTGAGAATAACAGGTCAGTGGGATGTTTGTCCAATTATTCAGAAGAATAATAAAGATGCAGAAAAGAAATGAATTTTACATAGATGAAGTCTGTTTTGTGTTACAGTTGTAACCCTGACTGCAGTTGTGTACACCTATTATTGAGGGGTTGCTGTGACACTATGAAGTAGGACAAAACTCCACGCTGGAGAAATCACTTTGGCAGTTGCTTGCGAGGACTGCGTCAGCCTCTGGTAATTATGCAAATGAGCTGATAAGGGAAGCGGAGAGGGCTGATAAAACAAAACAGCCTCTTTTTAATCACAGTTGGGGTTTGCTGGAGTTGTGATCTCAGATCTATAATGCATGTTGTAACATTCATATTCTGAATGTGTGTGTGCGCGGGCTCTCTGGGCCCGCACAGAGTAAACATCATCTTAAAGAACGCCTTGTCAGCCCGTGGTGCTGGTGATGATCATGAAAAGACAGATGGTAATCAGAGCGTGTTCCTGAGTCTTTCGTCTCCCCTCGCTCTGACACCTATGGGCTATTTTATGTGAATTTATTGGGCAGATGAAGGTTGGCGTTTCAGAAAAAGATTTTGAGGAGATTCACAGTGTCCCATTTTCATAGTTCCACCACAGTTGCACAGTGTAGCATACAGTATGTTGTCTCTGATCTCTTCAAAGTAAAGGATAAATTGAATTGGAGCAACTTCGGTAGCATCAACATCTCAGTTTCTCTTTTTGGCTTTTCCAGGACTTTATAACTTTTTTGCAGTTAATTTATGACTTCCATACACTAGAGTTGGGTGTTATAATGTTCTGAGTGAGATCATCTAAGGTTTTAGTTACACTAATAATGAGATTTTGGTTAAATGCAGTCTTTGACTGGTCTTAAAGATTCAGAACAGCTAAGTGATGCAATTTAAAGAATGTATTTTTGACTGTAGTAGCAGAGGGACGTGAATGTTTTTCTGTAATTTGAATTAAACTAGTAGTTTCAGATTTCTACATTTTAAAGTGGTGTGCCTTCAAGAAACAAGAAATAAAAATAAATACTGACATCTTGTCATCTTACAAAGTCTATGTGGCAAACAGGCTGGCAAACACTTTTACCCATCTAGCAGACATTGATTTGGATCATGTTTCTGGCCACCTGACAAATGTAAAGTAGGATATTCACTCTCTCTTAGCAGCTTTTCTCTCTACAAACTCCTGAGGGGATTTACTGACTCTTTTGCTGCTTAGTGCTCCACTAAGTTGACCAGCTCTTCACTTACTTTAGCTGAATGTGTTTGGCTGCTGTCTGGTGTGAGGCAGGTAGCATAGTGACTTTTCAGAGTTTTAACGCTGCAGCCAAAAGCGACGCTACAGGAGGGTGAATAAAAAAAAGTACAGTTTCAAGCTGTAAAACCAAAAACAAGAAGTTAAAAGTAATGTTACATTTTTTATTATAGTTGAGGGGACTGCAGAGACGATATCCTCGGTTCATTCATGACTACCAGAGACCCCTTTCTTATACATGAAGTCAAATATATCCAAAAATATCGACCTGAAGAGCTTTCAGAGGAGTGAATTTTGCTTTTTAGGTACTAACAGGCAACACCAGTCCAGATCGTCTCTTCGTACGAGACAATTGTTAGGGATGTGACACCACCATCTGTAGGCGAGGAAGAGGAGACAGCATGAGACTTCGGGCTCAGAGGAATAGATGAGATCCACAGGGAGGATACGAACTGCTCTCTCCTCCTGCTCACTCTGCTTTAGTGAGAGGCTCCCAAATACAGTATGAATACTAAACAGGCTTGTCATGTGGGTTCTCCTGCTCGGGGGGGATTTAAGATTTAGGATTCTTGCACTCAGCAGGAGCTGAGACATGAGGTGTACGATTATTTCAGTGGAGAGCTGACACATTCCATCTCATGCACATAATATTTAGTGCCGCCGTCCTGAAGTCATCATCAACATCCTCAAATCTTTTTGTGAGCTTGCAAAATCCACAAGTGCACTACAGTGCTGACAGTAAAAATAAAGCACTTTGTACGGAGTATAGGTCAACTACACACTTGGGGCTATACCATATCTACCGGAGTGTGGCCCCCAAAGCAGCTCAGACAACAGAGCCTCTCTGTCAAACCACTGGAGTAACAGTAACACCAATACTGTTACTCCAGGCTGCCCTTAAGCTATGGGTCAACTTTGTATATACTGTCTCTCCGGGACAAGGTGCAGACAAGGGATGGTAAGCTGATCCGAGGCCAGACTTTGACAGTGCCCGAGGCTGCGCTGCTCTGTAGCCACTCCAGTTGAGGCAGCGCCTGAGCACAGTAAATGCTCTAATCCTCGAAAAATACGGCGAATCCTGCCACGAGGCTTTTCAGAGTCTGCTTCCTAGAATTTGTATATGTGGGGAGTTGTCGACTGTGATTACTGCAACTACTTATCTTTTAGTTTAGGTCTTAATCAGCAAATTTTGTTGAACGGCCATGTTAATGGTTATAGGTATAAAATAAGGATAGACAGTGTTCAAGAGTGAATTTAGTTTATGCTTTCTGGAAAACATCTACTTGATTTCTAAATTATTTTTGATCAAATGGACTGTATTGGACTGTCTGACCAATATATCAGCTGATTGATGTTATCAGTCGATATTGGCCTATCTCAGATTTCTTGGTATCGGTGTATATGTTGGCCAATATGAAAACTTTTTAACATAACATAATGCATATAAAGATGCCTGGGGTATATTAGAAAATGTTTCCTTTTAAAAAAAAATATCTAGTCATAATTGTTAAACTCCCAGTGAAGTTTACTGTTTCAGTGCACTGATATCAGTGTGGAAAATAAACTGTAAAATATCCTGCCTCCATTACATGTGTCTGTCACACGAGACAAAAGAGTTTGATAACCACATTTAATGGATCTTTACAAAAAAATGTGTTTAGATAGACTGTATTTAAAGTATACATAATTTCTTGATATTGGATTTTTGTTTTACTCCCAAATATCGGTATCATCATCATCTCCAAAAATCCAGCATCAGTTAAACTCTTGTGTATTTAGTACTTAGTTAAAAAGTGATTTATATAGAGTGAAACTACAAAGGATTTGAAGGTTAAACCCACAATAAATGATTTTTTTGGCCACTTTGTCAATGGAACAAGCTGACTGACAAATACTACTTGCTCATGAGGCTGCTATTGCAAACAATTTAAAAGTTAACCAACAGTTATCCAACACACACAGACAAACACTAGACGTAATTGTCACTCTTCAAGCAACCCAATGAATGTAAGTCCAATATTCAGTCTCCTTATAACTCTGTTTGGTTTCAACTCTTAAGGGAAATATCTGGCTTTGCAGCTGCTGCATGCCTCAATAGGTTTACCAGCAAATCAGTTTGCTCGCAGTCTGTGCTGCTGGTCAGGTAATGTACACAAAAACAGTCGCCTATTGTGTCTGTAAACAATATTGATGAAAATGAACCAGAATAGTGAAGACTGCAGGCCATCAAACCAAAACAGTGAGCTGAAAGACACAAACGCATACTAGAGCTCAGGCGAAGGGCAGAGTTGAGTGATAATTATCTATGGTGTGCATCACCATTGCTAATACAAAATATTGATTTCTTTGGCTTAAAAAAACAACAACAGAGGCCCCATTGAAAACATGTCCAGCTCTCAGAGGCTTTTTAGTCAAGAGTTAGAGAGCACTAACTCTTAATTTGCTAAGATGTCTTTTAGTGTTTTCTGTGAATGTAAATGATGGCTGAGGACATTAATATGCAGTGAGTTGCATTTCTTGGTTGGTCAGCCAATAAATTACTCTGGAGAGGACAATTAAAGGGCAATGAGTGTTTATTTATTCAGGTGATTTAGTCTGTATTGGGTGCAAAGAAATCTGTCTCTCAGGTTTTATTCTTTGAGTCAGTCTGCTGCTGTAAGCTATAAGGAAAGATCATCCATGCCACCTAAAGTTATCTCGATCCGTTTCATTATGAGACATTTTGTTGAGTCAGTTACAGGAATCATTTTGTGGCTGTCAACTCCAAAAAATATAAAGATATTTTTCAATAGAAACCCGGCTCTGTGCCCGAGCTTACAGCACAGTTTCAAGAAGGGAAACCTCTACCTGCTGATACTGTGGGATTGTTGCCTTTTAGGTTCTAGTTGCTCTATTTGTACACACTCGCCGCAGACATCCTGTATGCATTAAATCTTGTGGCCCTGCATGGAGATGTGCTGTAGTCAGCACTTGTGTAGTCACAGGTCTGCCTCCATCGGCTAATAAACTGAGGATATGCCGGATCAGATTTATTTACGGAGCACAAATAAGAAGAGGGGGAGACTGATGGAAGGAGTGGGAGAGGAAGCGCAAGACGAACGGTGGCACACTCAGACTGCAAACACACAATCAGATGTCCAGGTTTAGTCCGTGTGTGTTAGTCTTTTTTTTAAATTTTCTTTTATTAACTAATCATGACGGAGCTGTTTGTACCTGCTGTTTTAATTATTTTCAGACTCCAGCATGAATTACATTAATGAACAAATATGAACTCACTGAGGTTTGTGGTTCATTTCGTTCAGTCATGCTTCTTTAGGTTGAGAACCTGCTGACTATCAGACGTAAATATAACAAACTTTGGGATCTGGCGTCGAAGGAAGACACAGCTGCAGACATTGTGCTGGAGCTGTGAGTCTGAATACCATCATCAATAGGAAGACCTATTATTAAATGAAAAAATAAGAATAATGTTACAGTTTATAACTGCTTCAAATGAGTTTGACCCTATAATTATGTTGTTCCACATCTGTGCCATGTACGCATAACATCATAATTACATCACTCTGCCTAGAATTGAAAATAACAATTACTTTATTTTGGAACGAACTGATCATTTAACAATCAGAAAATAGTTACTAATCCAACATCATATACACCAATATGTCTGCAATAAGAATACATCGGTTCAGCCATTACAAGTTCCCACAGCCCCAATTGACGTTTTTTAAATAATAACATTATATTTATAGAGTGCTGCTCCAGCAGGACATATTCAATGTTTTAGATAACTCAACAATGTATGGGTACTCAAGACAGGTGAGAATTTATTCTGTAGAAACAGTCTGATCGATTAACAACTGTTGCATTGCTTTATTCATAATGAAGAGGACATCATGTTTGCTTTCATTTTGAGAACAACGTATACGAGCGGAAACAGTTTGATGGTGACTGGAGTAAAAATTAGAATCCGTCCGGGTGACTCAACTGGAGGCAGAACATCTGTCATACGGTCTTTTGTCTACTTTATAGTCTAGTTGAAAAGCTTATAGCTTCAGATGTCATTTACTTGAGTGGCGTCCATTTCAAAGGCTCATTTTAAGTATAATAGTGCTGTCAGACTGGGGGACCTTTATTAACGGTATTTTCCACCTGGGAGGGAGACGGACACTTTTGTGTCATCAAGACTGAGAGAGATAAGGGGAAATATCACCTGCGCTGCCGATGCTTTCCTTCAAGTGGAGCAGCATTGCTCACAATCAGTTCTCATCCAATCTAACGTCTTCATCCATCTCCGTGTGCCCTGCTGGAGCGTGGGCGTGGAGGGATGAAAACCCTAAGATGATGTGAAGGGAAAGTCAGAGTCCGCAAAGTTTTTATTTATCTGTGGAGTCAAGCTGTGGCGGAGCATCCACCCTGTCAGCTTCCTCAAAGTGACAATACACTTCACACCTGTACCCCTGCACTGCAGTCAAAGCAGAGCAAAAGAGGGACAACTTCAAAAACAGGAACACTGATGTAGAGTCAAAACATAACAAAAATCAGAACCTCTTTGTCGACATACACAAAAGAACACACGATTCCAGCACTGTCGATGTCGCGCTCTGGCCTGGAGGGACGGATATAATTCATCAGGTTCACCGCAACTTCACATGGTCACTGTAAACACACCTTGCCCTTGGTTTCCTCAGAGATTTTACAGCTTTCTGCCTAAAATTTCAACATGGGGAAAAATATGATCGTATTTATGCTACCCCTGAGCCCAGGGGGCATCAGGAAAAATCAATAGTCTCCACAAGAAACATCCTCAGAGCTGCTGGGAGGAGATGGCTCAGCACAGCGTAGAACCAACAGTACAATCATATCTGATGTGGGTGAGCGTCTGGGTATATGAAAATGCATTTAGAGACAATATTTAGAAATTAGTGAGCGTACAAACTAATGTGCTTAATGCTCTTATAATTGTTTACGCCATAAGAATAGCTGCGGCACAAAAAAATAAATTCTTGTCACGACCAATGTGATTATCACTCGCAACGAGCACAATGGCTGTCCTTGGATGGAAATGACTCAAATTCTTCCAACATCCCCATGAAAAAGAGCACGAAATCCCTGCCAGTGCTCAAGGTTATTAAGACACAGTGATGGCTGCGGGGAGCATGATGTGCTTCTTCATCGGAAAACCTTGAAGCTAACCACAGAAGTAAATGGAAGATAAACTGAGCAGAGAAATAGCCTCCGACACAGTGCCTGACAAATACTGCTATCCCGGATTGGCTTCACACAGTAGATGTAAATAGATGACTATAAACACAGTGGGCTCGCTCCATACAAATGGGCTACCTTCAATGAGGCTGCATTACAGTAAATATTCATCATCCTTAGAGTTGTTATCAGTGGGGCTGCAGGGGATGGTTGTAGAGGAAGTAAGCTTGGTGTCACCTCGGAAGAGTTGACTGTGGAATGGGATGGGGAATTACCATAATCACACTGGCAGGCTTTGCAACACACCAAGGTCACCCTGCTCCCTCAGTCTCAGTGCCGGGGGAGTACATCAGAAACACAGGACCAGGCGCTTCATACACAACACCTGGGTTTGTGTACATACAACAGTCAGCAGCCAACGTTGGCTATAAAGGGAGAAATATGACCTTGCATACCACAACAATGTTGCACCGTCACAGCCACACACCGCTGCCTTCAAAGTAAGAGCAAGCATTGGCATTCAGCTGGCAAAAGCGGCGCAAAAAGATGACTCCACGGCTCTCACGGTCTTGAAACTGCCGCCGCCTGCTCAAAACAAACATTCCCAGATTTACCTGCAGCCAGTCGAATCCGTGTGTTGTAAAATATCTCTACACCGGTGCTCAAAGTGAGTCGGAGCCAAAGTCAGACACTGAGTCACATCCCTCTGGCACTGAGAGTGATTAATTCAGCCTTTGGTTCTCTGATGCTTCCTCTCTTCTGTTCTGCCCTCTCTTGTCTTTTTATCTCCATCTCTACCTCATTAACTGTGTTCAGCTGCTGATGCTGATGCTGCTGATGCAATGTGAAGGTGCCGGTTTATCTGACTTGACTTTACGCCAATATTTTCAGCCAAATTCCACAATTGTCAGCTTCACAGTCGGTAAATTCATTGGTCCCTTCTGTGAACCCGTGTTTTAAATTTTAATTTATTTTACACAAATTTCAGTAACGCTCTCAATCACAAGTGTAACTGCGTGTCATACAGGAAAGGCAGTAAAATCCATCATTAATATACATTCAGGCTTCTTGTATAAATAGTTGTTTTACGGTTCTTGAGACTATGAATTGAGTTTAATCCCCATTTTAACAAAAGACCAAGCGGCAACCAACAGTGATGTCACCCTGATTGAACTGTCGTTCTGAAGCCTCGAGTTTGACTTTTCGACCGTCGCCATCTTGCTATTTTGGAGCCAGAAGTGACCATATTTGGACAAGTTGGGGGGGAGAAAGCGATGGATCTGAATCGATCTGATTCGAAACCCGAGGACGCTATGCCCCGCCCACCTATAGGGGAAACCTGACTGCACCACAGACCTGTCAATCAAACACACAAGCCCCCAAACATACCACTTTTTGAGACCTAATATGTAATTAATGATGGTATTATTTTCAGATTGACCACCAAAAAAATTAATATGAAGTAGAGACTTTAGTGAATGACACGATTAAGACTTGTGGAAAAATAATATTGACCTTACAAGTGAAGTTGAATGGGAGTCTATGGAGCTGGAGACTTTTTGGAGCAAACCCCTAGCGGCCCTCGGTAGTATTGCACTTCTGCATTGGCCTCATTTTTCAGACCCGGAAGCAACTTCTACTTGTATATACACAGTGACGTGTGAAATGTTCTCAATGCTCTTGAAAAGTTAGTAAGTGAACTTGAATAAAATGTTGACTCATCAAAATGAATGTTCAATCCCAAAGTGTATTAATTAAAGCAATTTTTTTTTAATTTGAATTTCACTCAAAACAGTAACATCTTTATCACAGGCAAATTAATAGACAATAACGAATACAGCAAATGAAACCTGTAAATTAAATCTGTTACTAAACTGGAAATCTTAAATAATAATAAAAGCTGAGTTCTGTTGTTGTTTTTTGCAAATACAATCTGAATTTATTGATTTTAATCTTCTAATCCAGAGCTATATTTTTAGGCTTTAGGAGAATTCACAGAATATCATAAGTTGCAGCTTGTGTGCTTCGTCCAAACATCAAGCATCAGCAAAATGGATGATGGACAAAGCCACTCTTGGCCACGCACCAAGGCTCTTCATTCACTGGCAGCAGATAAAATCAAATTACCCTGCCTAAATATGTGCAGCATGCTTTTATAGCGCATCAATCAGTTATATAACAGGAACGTGAACACAGTGGTGTAATAAGCAAAAAAAAAGTCTGAGGACCTTCAGTCATTTAGAGACTAACAGGCTTTTATTAGAGAAGGCAGAAACAATCATCAGACTAAATTAAGAGCGACAATACAACGGGTCTCATGGCCGCAGTAGAAATCTGACACTGCTGCAGTCCTGCCTGATATCAGAACAAGATTCATCAAATACTGAACGATTGAACATTAAGTGTAACCTGCCGTGCTGATTTTAAGTAAGGACAAGATTAACTAACTTGCAACAGTGAGGTTATATGTACATGCATTCATTTCTCACATTTACATCACAATTTCCCATCAGGCCACAAAATGAAATCTGGCAACAAGTCTCTTCATTCCTTTTGATTAAGGACACCAAACAGCAGTGAGAGTACAGAGCTTTCTAACACTGCAAGGCCAGTGGATTACAGTAAACAGGATATTCTGTTCACAGGCTCCTGCATAGTTCAAACCAGAGGCTCCATATGTAGAGGAGCACCAAGATCTTCAGGTGCTCGACAACCCTGTGAAACCTCTCAGGGTTTCCTGTTCAGTTACTCAGGTGCATCTAAAGGTATTTCTAAATGTTCATTTAGCTAGGGACGGTGGTGGAGGAAGTATTCATACAACACTATAAAAATACTCAACTGCACATACTAAAATGTCCTGCATTCAGATTTTAAATAAGTAATAGTATAGAGTAAAATGTGAGCTTCTAACTAGGAGATGCAGGCAAACTTGTCTTTCCAGATGAGGTGGCAGTAACCTCAATCTAAAAAGACAGAATACCGGCAATCAAACATCAACAATCTTTAATTTATTGTTTAAACTATGAGCCATCGTCAGTTTTAGTGTAGTTAAAGGCCAAATCATTACATACAGTAACCTAAATCTGAGCCGACATGATTCTTCTCAGGAGCAAAACAATATCCCAGAAGATGAACTCCGACATTTTGTGTTGGACGGGGTGGTACAGTAGGATTTCTGATTTCGTCATAGTAAATAACAAGGCAGCAGCCTGTTGGCGGTTAATTTATTTACTGACAATCAGAATTGCAGATGAAGAGAGAAGTCGGCTGTCACATCGGGCAAACCCCGTTTCAAGCAGATGATATACACGATGTATCACAACCACTACGTGCTTTGTTGCTTTTTATTACTGATCCTGTGTGATGTAAGGTGACCTTGAGGGCCATGTAAAGCACTATTAAATGAAATGTATTATTATCATTATCATTGGCTGCTCAGCAAAGGGAAGTTAAACTACAACTCATTGCATTTATTTTCCATCTCCTGGATTTCCCCTTTACTGGACCACTGCCTCTCGTCAGACTGTGTAATAGTAACTTGACATATTTAGATTCTGCCGACCATCTCGCGAATGTGATTACCTCAAGTCAGTGTGATGACAGCTCAATCAAGACTCACACTCGCTGCCTGTACATCCAGGCTTCTGAGGAAGTTCAGGCGATGCTCGCAGCTGGTAAAGTCTGCCATTTATAGGGCCCACTGCTTCACCATTTTTTTTGTCTGCATCTATAGACATAAACTGCTCCAGGCAGACTTCAGGTAGAGTGAAACAATAAGCTCTGTATAGTGTATAGCCTGACTGATGAAGCGCCAGCGAGATGTTTCTGACAAACAACACAGATACTTTGATGCCTTAAATTTGTACAGTGTTTACATAAGTCTACAAATCATATCTGTGGCATTGAGCTCCACTCAGATGCAGCTACATACAGTCAATACTGGGCCATAATGGAAGTTTGCATGCACCATAATTTTTTGCATGCCTGTTTTTACTGTTTGTTTAGTGTGAACTGTGTGTACTATGAGCCAAATGTACCTTTTATACACTTTATAACAATACTCAGGCACGTACGTCATTGTTGATACTGTATGTATCCTTCCTTAGAATCTTAACTTCAATCAAGGAACTTACATTACTACTATTTCATATTTGTTTGTGTATTTTCTTGCATTTTTATTGTAATAATGATTTTACTATGTATTTGGGGACAAGCATGTGGCATTATTCTGCTCAATGAGTATTCTATGTCTCTGGCAACATTAAGGTAAACAAGATATAAATAAACTAAAACAAAAACAGTGAAATATTTTGAAAACGGTGAATTTTGGAACAACCAAAATGCATCTTTAAACACGTGTTTTTTTTGTTCATGCTTGATTACAACTTTTCTATGTTATGTCACAACAAAGATCGCAGAATAAACTCTGTTAGGCTGCAAACAGCAGAAATGTGTCATTGTCTTGTACAATGTGTCAACGCTGAAACCTCATGAACACACTGATATCAAAGTTGAGTGGGACAGACTTCCTGCAGCCTCTCTGCTGCTCTGAGAGGCTGCTGGAGGATTTGGATTGTCTCAAATGTAAGGCGTAACAGGAGGTAGACACTCTGAGACTCACACAGGGCTACGAGAAAAAACATGGTGTTCTGGCACCTGTTGATGTCCTGAAGCGCACAAAGAAGCTGAAGGAGCTGTCGGCTCGAGGAAAGGAGAACCAAAAGAAAAAGAGGAGGAAAAAAAAGGTACCCCTGCTTCTTTTCTTTAATGTGGAGCTGGGCTGGAAAGTTGAACACGACTCAACATTTCACATTCATCTCGCGAACATAATCTGAAATTCTGACCGATGCTGCCAACATGATATTCAAGTGGAGCTCTTCAGCCATTCTCTGTGCCACGAGGGATTACTGAGTGGATGCAAAATGAGCAAGGACAAGGACCAGCACTGTCAAAAAATAATGACAGAATTGTTCCTTTTGTCAGGCACACATCCAAGGACAAACTGTACAATGTCATACTTTATTTTCACAGGGTGCACTAAAGTATGGGACCAACACAACCGTGTTACAATCAGGCCATATCGAAGTTTTACATGTGGATAGACCGTAACACCTTCTCTGATAAAGATCTTTGTGACAGAGCTTGTTTTCAAGATAAGCACTGCAGAGGTGCGTGATCATGCATGTTAAATATGTATAACTGTGAGAACAGTTTTATACTTTCACAGTTTTTTGAGGCATCTTCAAAAAAAGAAAAGAAATCTTTCTCTTGGCTTTGAAAGCGAGCCCCGCAGTGGAAATATTTCTGCAGTGTATTCAGGCAACGCATCAAAAAGGCACAATACCTGCAGCACGTCGCTCCATAAACGCACCCGCTGACTGCAGCTATAACCCAAAACCTCAGCTGCCGTACAAAAACAACAGGCAACATGCGTGCACATCTGACATGACTGAACTCGCGAGCTGGAATAACACTGCATGAATATAAACATGAGACAGCCATGGGCAACAAACTGGAGAAGGAAACATCTAGAAGTTCTCAGAGAAATCAAATGCACTTGGTATATTCTAACATCCACTAGCACTCAGAAGTCTACAATGACTTGGTAGAGCGAAAACCAAACAGCAAAGTGTGAGGCACCATGTAGAACCAAAGTTCTAGTGGAGTCTAGTTGCACCGAAAAATATGGGTAAATATACAGTTACTATATTCTGATATTTACACTCTCTACCCATTTATTATGTATATTTTTTCACAGTTTACTTTTCTATGTAACCTGTAAAACCATTTGAGCCCAAGCATGTGCACACACGCCACACGAGCGGCTCTGTGAGGCTGTGCTGAGGCACAGCATGTAGCAAAGCCAATAGCGTAGATGCTAACATGCCGATGATCAGCAGGTATGATGTTGGTATGCTCCACTATATGTTGCTATGGAAACATTTGCCAATAGCACTAAACACAGAGTACAGCTGGAGCTGAAGGGAACATCAAACCAAAGTATTGGATGGGTAAAAATATTCATGGGGAAAATGATTACAAGCTATCCTGAGGCAGACATGAACGAGAGCACGAAACCAAGGCCATCCATCTTGGAGTTTGTGACATTTTTCAGTCTGGAGCAAAGCGGTGGCCTGACAGACTGACATTGCCATCCGTGGAGCCATGGAGCCAGCATGGCTAAAGTTGGAGAGTACATTAACTTTTATTTTTAAATAAAAGGTAAAGCCTCATTTGTTTAATTCATCCGACTCGTTCACATCTGTTTGTTCATGCACAGACTGAGGCAATATTTTAAAGTGTACTAGGGCACATATATATTGTTATGCACACATGTCAAATTAAAAGAATATTAAGCAAAGAGGCCTCGTATGACAATAATATATTTGCTTTGAGGGTGAACAAATATATTTTAGAAACTATGTTGTCCTGTGAAAAGTTGCTCTTCATTCTGACTGTTCAGGAGAAACTCAGCTCATTTATTTTCCTCATTTATTAGACTTAAACCGACTCAGAACAATTAAATCTCAAACTCCACTTCGTGTTGACTCACATAATTGTGACGATGACGCGCCAAGATTACACTGACAAAATTCTCTCGAGGGTAAAATTTTATTCCAGACAGGTACACACAGCTTCGGATTCAACTTGTATTACACAAATAAAGTTTTTGATCACAGTGTAACGCCACCATAGAGTTCAAAGCAAAGCATTTTTGACGACAGGCTCTGAGGGTACGGATGTCACCAGGCTCGATCTGCTCACTGCTTTATCCTCCTTTTTGATTGAGGCTGCAGCTTAAATCTCCAAACAGCATCTCGAACTGCACTTAGGTTAATTCTCCAGAGAGAAACCCTGCATTACTCCCCCATTTTTCCTCCTCCAAGTCCCACGGTTGCTTGCTTGCTCCCTCTGTCATCATTGCTAAAATAAATCAAAGCTACAATAATTCATGAGTGTAAAGAGTGTGTGCATGCGAGAGTGTAGAGGAGCAGGGATCTTTTTGAGCTGCTTTAACTCCATTTTTACTGTGCAGGGAGAAGCCAAGGAACAGAAAAGATGAAGAATTTGTATTTCTAGTCACAGAAAGAAACGCTTAAAAACCAGGTTGCTGAAAATGAATGAATACAGCTCAATATGAATTAGAGAATTGCTCGCAACAGTAATGAATTAATGGTTAGCAAGAGATTTATGAGTTCCAAGACTGAGACAGTTCCAGTGAAGATGAAAAGAACAAGAGTTTAATGCAGCAGTGTTGATATGACCTCTGCAAATGCAATGATTTTGATGCCAATGCAACAGCAGCAAAATCCTCAGCATGGATTTAAAATTTTCCATCTCCAAACTCACTTGGATGAAAGTTAATGAGGTTTCTTGTCAACAAAGAGTTGAGAACTGCAGTCCGACACTGTGGGCAGTGCGAGTCTCTCTGATGTGTTTGGTGAATTTTGTATTTATAATCGGTACTGTTTTTTGAAGGGCTGGGCTACCAGCTGGGTCAGGTTTATCAGAACTATCAAACAGGGCAGTCATGGACGTCAGCTCGAGGACAAGATGCTAAAAAATACAGTCTCACTGGAAGTGTACAGTGTGCTGTGTTGGGTTTTTGGTAAGGCTGCAACAGCAGGACCAGCCCAGGTGACACCCCACAGTAATGTCAGCCATCAGTTTGTGAACAGTAGGCTTGAAGTCTGACATTTTGAATGTTGCTTTTTTGTTTTTTTGGGACGAGGTGGGAGGAGTGGGGGTTTAATCTGACTGAGAAACCGAGGACACGAGGACCATGGATGTATCGTAGAAACCTGACTGCACCCCAGGCATGTCAATCAAATCAGCGATACCCACCAACATACTCTCTTTGAGGCCTAATATCAAATTAATCAGGGGATTTTTTTTTTCAGAAGGAACACCAGAAACGGATTAAAAGAAGTGAATTTAGCCAGAACAAAAATAAATGTTCAAATCTCGCAGCATTCTCGGGCCTACAGAGCCTCAACATGCTCTTTTGCTCATTTTCATAATAGTAAACCTATTTCAAAAATTCACTCACCAGCCAGCACTCCTGCCATGTACAGCAGACTTATTCGTAAGATGCCGTGGACCATCTCTAAAGGAACGCCAATCATTAGCTGCAGTAAAGCGTTGAATCCCAGCTGCTCTAAACTGAAGAGAAAGCACACAAAGAAAACAAGATTGAAAAGATAGTGTGCGAGCATATTTTAACTCGAGCAGTCCTGCAGAAATCAAAATGTGGCGAGTGGAGGTTTGAGAACGTACCCAACATGCATGAACATGTAGCTGAAGAAGCGCCACACTTGTGCACGGTGACCGGGATGGTAGACCAGGGGGCTCTTCATGAAGTCAGGCTGATAGGTCTGCAGCACCCACTTGTTCAGCATGATGCCGTAGCACATGAACACGATAATCTGCAACATAAGACACAGAAATGACACCAAACTGTCAGTTCTTGCTGACAAGCTCATTACATGCGCTCTCTGCAAACTGTTGGTACAAAAGAGGGAAAATGCCCCGCAAAATAAAACCCCATTGTGCATTATTCCTTTTTTTTTGTACTAAAGACGTTTTCTACTCTGTCTTCCTCGGATGGTGCTGATTATACTTGGAGACAATTACTGCCTGCAAAAAAAAAAAAAAAGAACCCGGCACATCTGGTTCAATTCCATTCGTTTATTTTCATAGAATAATGACTCATTGTCTCTGTGAATTAAAATGAATGTGAACTGTTATTATCATATCCCCCCTGTCATTACAGACCATTCAGGGCCATTTGGAGGCAATATAAGAGCACTTGGTTTTCTATCCGAAAAATTATGATGATTTCAGGGGAAATGAGGATTCTTTTAAGAAGCTATACGTTATTTTTGCTGCTTAATCTCTAACAATTCAACTGTGGTCTGCGAGTGCTTCCATTTCAGTTTTTTTCAAATGAGCATAATAGGTCAATTAATGTAACTGTGGTGGCCAGGGTGCATACTGACCTGGTTTCTGTGTTATGAAATTGGTGCCAGCAGATAAATACAAAATAAAACTCCTGCATGCCAGCTGACTGAGGGTTTCAGCTCGGAGGAATTGCATTAAATGCACCCACTAAGCCCCTGACTCCCAAATGGTTACCAGCTCATATCAAGCTCACAGTAAAAGCGTGTGATCAAAGGCAGAAAATCTTTTCAGCGGGTTTAAGGCGAATGACTGATCCAACAGAACAGTCTAAAGTCAGTTTTAGGGGTTTGTAGCACTGTTGGCATGAGTCTCTAGTAAAATATTGCCGGCAAAAAGTGTTTTAGTAACAACTGAAACACTGGGGATAAATCAGCAGTTATCTATATTCACATCACTGTATAATCTGTCAGTCAAGACAGGCTGATAACATCATCCTCTTACCTGGACGATGGTGACAATGGCAATGAAGACAGGCGGGGGACACAGGCGGTTTTGGTGGAAGTACCAGCGTCGGTCCGTCTCGCAGGGCAGGATCTCGTAGGCCACATAACGAACAAAACGTTTGTACAGACCCAGCCCCGTCTCGTCCAGCAGGATCTCCCTCTGCAGCGTGCGGCGGCCATTGGCGATGGCTCGTCGGAAACTACTGGAGCGTTTGCTGCTCATCTGAGGGAAAGGATGAAAAACATGCATGAGTTCAATGCATCAAAGATGCTGTTGGTAAATGCTTTGAGGAATGTAGTGTAAAAACCTTTGAGGAATGTAGTGTAAGAACCTTTGAGGAATGTAGTGTATAATTTTCCAAATTAGACAGTAGGGAGCTTCAAAACGTGTAAAATTTTGATTTGTGGAAATGCCAAGATCATAGTGAAATGTAAAATTTTTTTTTGTTTGAAATCTGCTTGATAAGAACATCAATACTACTCTCTTGTCTGTACACTAAATATGAAACTCCTACCAGCCTCCATTTAGCTTAGCTTAGTCTGGAAACAGCAAGCAGTGCTGCGTCCAAAAGTCACAAATCTGTCTACCAGCACCTCTAAAGCTCACTAAAAAACATGTTACATTTTACATGAACTCCTGAAGTCTTCATCAATGTGAAGTTGCCAGGCAGACAGTATACTTCTCACAGTAGCAGTCACGCAATCTGCACAGCTCTGGAGGGTCTGGAGCTGTAGAGGTGTTAGTAGGTCGATGTTGTTGCCTTTGGACAGGCTAGGTATTTTTAGTCATTATGCAGTGAAGTTAGATAAATGGGCTGGAAGACTGGTTAGCAAGTGAGCAAATAAGCAAATTCCCCCAAACTCTTGCTTAGTGAAAGTATGAGAAACATTTTTCAGCTGACAGAGTAGTTTATTGTGACTGAGGAATCAGTGCACATAATTTTACAATAATTTTCTGTGTTTGGGTTATTGCTATATAATGACTTTCTGTCTTTTAGGGAAAAAAAAAAAAAAACTTGTCTTGAGTCACTTTATAAGCATTACTGTCAGCAGCTGGAGGACACCTCACCAGGAAAAACAGATTTCATCTTAGCCTGCTGCCGAATTTCTCGTCTTAGCAATTAAATCCACGACTTTCCTCTGAACTAAATGGATCAAACATCAGCAAAGGAGGGAAGTTTTGTTCTTGTATAATCTAAGGGAAGCTCATCTGTGTGACTAATCATCCTAGATAGGGAAGAAAGTAGATTTAAGAAGGGATAGCAGGGGAAAGGTAATGACACTCTTCTCTAAGAGCATTGTCTGTTGCTCAGAGCCTTCAATGAACTAAGACATCTATTTTCACCTATTCTTGCACTTCCTGTTGTATTCAATTGGTATTTTAAGGATATACTTTTAATCCTATTTTTTTCCTTCATGTACAGTATGTCTAATTTTAGTGTTTCAAGTATCCATTATTTGCTTTTTTTTGCATGTGTGGACCAAGTGGAATTACTTACATGAAACACAATAGCGCTAAAATGACTGAGAATAGTTTGACAAAAAGTGATGAATCAGCATCTTAAAACAGCAAAAAATTCTTTTGTTCATCACTTTGACAGTCTCCTTTGTCCCATCTGTGTGATGAAGAGATATGAGACAAATGCTGGGGCTGAAGGCATATTGCAGCTTGGTAAAAATGTAAGTGTATCTTTATTACAAGCAGTTAAAGAGTTTATTCTAATTAAAGCAAAAATTAGGAGAAACAAATTTAATGCTAAATAAATCTTCCATTAGCGTTAATACTATTTAACTGGAGTCAGAAATAAATGTTGTTTTTCCTGACTTATTTCAGACGTGACTACAATATTAATATCAACGTCATGCTGCATGTTTAAACCACTGGTGATCACTTTTTTTTTGCCACAAGAGAGATGACAGACCTGCAGCTGAATATTCATGGAGGAAAGAAATGTAAATAATGTGGAAAAGGTTTTTGATTTAAACAAAATATATGTGTGACTGCCAGCAGGGTTGATTGCTGCTCAGACATCCTAACAATGCTGAAGTGATTCTGCCCTTGAAAAGCAAATCTTTGTTAACAGGAACTACTCCATGGAAAGACAAAGAGAAAGAGTGAGTGTGTGTGAGTGTGAGAGTGTGTGTGTGTGTGTGTGTGTGTGTGTGTGTGTGTGTGTGTGTGTGTTTGCATGCACTTTATCTCAGAGTCCAGGTTTGCTTAGTGAGCAGAGGCTCTGCAGCAGCCTGCAGGCAAACAGGACCAGTTCTTGATAAGTTCTTTAATAGAGGCTTAGGATGAAAAC